>NC_083726.1:76341331-76651655 GCF_028564815.1 Eubalaena glacialis | reverse complement strand
GCAATTAGAGAAAATGTCGGGAAAAGCCGCTTTTCCCCTTTCAGAAAGTGACTTGGTTGCTGCTTCCAAGCTGCCTGAAAAACACGCTGCCCATTCGGCTTCACTCCACAAATGCCTCTGTGAGGGACAGTGAGTTTTCCGGAACGAGACCAGGTGCCTGCCATTCTTGACCGCGAGCTCATCCCACAGCATTCAGTAGGTAGAGGGCCAAGAGTACGTAAACCTCTGGTCTCGAGGTGAGGTGCACTTCTTCCCAACTCCCAAATTGGGGGTGCAGCAGTGTCCTGGAAGCCTTAGTCAATGGACTGCTTTAGGTCTAGTGTGCCTCACATGGCTTAGGACCGTGCGTAGATCACGCCTCGCCTTGGAATACGCTGTACACCAGAAGCCTGCTGAGCACCATCGAGGGAAAAAGAGCTCGGGGAACAGCCCTCTCTTTGCAGTTTGAAGAGCCAGGAGCGGCTTTCTACTTTGGATGGGTAGCGTTCCTCACCTTTCCTACAACCTCAGGAAGACGGGTCTAGGAGGGCTTCCTTTCAAGTGCGGATAGCTGAGCTGCACGGCCAAAAGCCACCGGGCTTCCAATCCATCCGCGAAGCTCAGGCCCGACATCTCCGTGGTGGAAGCGGAACCTTGGCTACGGGTCCCACACAAAAGTAAGCAGGGATATACCCTGAGCCAGGCTAGGCCGTGGAACATCCAACACACCAGGGCCTAAGGTGGGCGTCTAGAAGATTATGCAATGCGCCCCACTGAGAGCACGCGAGTCCAAAAGGGTCATCGTGGAAGGGTGAAGTGTGTTCTAAGCGTCTCCAGTCGCTGGTCAGAAAAGGGATGTAAAGGTGCACTGGGATCCACTAGGCACAAGGGAAGCCTGGGAAAGGCAGTACTACCCATTCCCAAGGTAGATAGTGGAGGCGCCCAGGCTGCTTGGAAAACACTCATGTTGCACGGCTTTTATTCCCTTCCAGGGGTGCCTCAGTGAAGAAGAGTGAGGTTTCCGGGAAGAAGCCTTGAGGTCTCCGGTGCTTGCTGGGGGCTCCTCCCACGAGCCTCCCTACTTAGAGTGCGAAGAAAAGGTGAGCACAAGCCACAGGGGCAGCCCCAGAGGTGCTCATCAGCAAATGTGGTGTGCAGCCTGCCCAAGAAACACTGAGTCGATCGAGTGCTGCAACTAACTCCTGCATGCTTTTCACAGGCTCAAGTCAGTCGTGTATGAAATCATTTCCGAGAGAGAACGTCTGTCCTGTGACTCCCTTGTGTGGCTTGCAAGGAACAGAACGGGAGCCAGACCCTCGGGATCCCCTCCTTCTATGCAGGTGGAAGGGCAATGAACTGGTTTCTTGCTGGCACAGCTTGCTTTCCACAGCTTTAAAACCGCCCCAGGGACGCAGTTGCAGCCAGTCGTGCGTTCACGTGGCACCCCTTTGTGACGCCACCTGTGTTGCACTGGAATACTGCCAGGGAACTAGGTACATCCTGGGTGTTCATACCTTTGGTGTCTCAACCGTGAAGGGAAGGGAGTCTTTCGGCCCAGCTGGAAGAAAGAACCCAGCTACCGGGAAGAATTGGAGACATTTGGACGCTCCGAAGTCACCTAAGCCTGACTCTGTCATCCAGGGGGAAAGGCGATGGCTCGCATGCAGAACTCGGGCGTCCAATGTGCCATCATGGAAGGGCCCAGTGTGTCCCCAAAGCCCCCAGTACGTCAGTGAGAGAGTGCTGGTAAAGGCGCCGTGGGCTCAAGTTGGTAAGTCGAACATGTCGGGAAAACGTGCTTTTCCCCTTTAGGAAAGGGACTTGGTTGCTGCACCAGCTGCCTGGAAAACGCGTTGCCCACGTTCCTTCATCCCACAAAAGCCTCTATCAGGAACACTTAGTTCTCCCAAAAGAAACCAGGTGCTTGCCACTCATTCCTGTGGGCTCATCCCACTGCCATCTGCAGCTACAATACCATCAAAAGTGACCTCTTGTTTCGAAGGAAGGTGGACTTTTCCCCATCACCAGAGACAGGGGTGCCTCCGTGTGCTGGAAAGCTAAGTCACAGGACTGCTTTAGCTCTCGCATGCCTCTCGTGGCCCCGAAGTCTCGCGGGTGCCCTTCTTTGTGGTGGTACACTGTATCCCAAAAGCCTTGTGAGCACCATGAAGGGAAAAGCACCTCTGGGTACAAGCCTTTGTGTGCAGCTGCAAGAGCCAGGATCGGGTTACTCCTTTGGATGGCTAGCATTCTGCAGCTTTCATACAAGCTCAGGAAGTCGTTGGCAGGGAGGCTTTCTTTCCATGCGGGTCTGGCAGAGTGAGGCTACCTGAGCCACACTGCAGAAAACCAGCGGGCTTCCCTTCATTTGGGGAGCTCACGCCCGACGTCTCAGTAACGGAAGCAGAAACTTGGTTGCAGCTCCCACCCACAAGTAAGCAGAGATACACGCTGGGCATTGCTATGCCCTTGGAACCTCCAGAGACATCTAAGCCGACCGAGGGCATTCAGACGATCATGCAACGCACCACACGCAGAAGACGCCACGGCCAAAAGGGTCTTCGTGGAAGGGTGAAGTGTGTTCAAAGCGGCTGCTGAAGCTGCTCAGTAAAGAGAGGAAAAGGAGCAGTGTGGTCCACTAGGCCAACGGTAAGACTGCGAAAGGCTCTATGTCCCCATTTCAAATCTGGAGAGTGGAGGCCTCTGGGCTGCCTGAAAAAACACTCATCGTGCACATCTGGAAGTCACGCCTAGGAATGCCTCCGTGAAGAAAAGTGAGCTTGCTCGTAAGAGGCCCTGAGGCCGCCATTGCATGCTAGGAGTTCATCCGACCCCCCGCCCCGCCCCCACCTCGAGTGGGAAGAGAACGTGACCCCAAGCCTCAACTGAAGCCCCAGAGCTTCCCCGTCAGCAAAGTTTGGTGTGAGCCGCCTCAGTAAACACTGAGTCGATCCTGTGCTGCCAGTCCTATATGGTTTCTGCAGGCTGGAGACAGTCGCGCTGGATTTCATTTCCGAGAGCGGATGTGTGTCCCGTGAGTTCCTAGTGTGTCTTTTAAGTAACAAAGAGTGAAAGAGCAAGTAGGGATCCACTCTTTCTATGCAGAGGGAAGGGAGAGGAAGGGTGTTCTTTCTTGGCGTAGCTCTTTTCCTACAGCTTTACCGCAGCCCAGGGGACACAGCTGTAGCCCGTCTTCCGTTCAGCACGGCTCTGCCTTTGTAAAGGCCAAGGAGTTGCACTGACACAGTCCCTGAGACTAAGATGCATCCTGGGTACTCATACCTGTTTAATCCCCACCAGGAAGGGAAGGCAGACGTTTGGCCCAGCGTAAGAAAACGTACAGAAATACCGGTAACAATGGGAAGCATTGGGCGTTCCTAAGTCCCCTAGACCTGACTAGGTGATTCCAGGCGTAAGGCTCTGCACCGCCTGCAGTACCCAGGTGTCCAATGGGTCATCATGGAAGGGCCCAGTGTGTTCCCACAGTCTCCAGTAATCAGTCAGAGAGTGCCGGTAAAGGCGCTGTGGGGTCATGTTGGCAATTAGAGAAAATGTCGGGAAAAGCCGCTTTTCCCCTTTCAGAAAGTGACTTGGTTGCTGCTTCCAAGCTGCCTGAAAAACACGCTGCCCATTCGGCTTCACTCCACAAATGCCTCTGTGAGGGACAGTGAGTTTTCCGGAACGAGACCAGGTGCCTGCCATTCTTGACCGCGAGCTCATCCCACAGCATTCAGTAGGTAGAGGGCCAAGAGTACGTAAACCTCTGGTCTCGAGGTGAGGTGCACTTCTTCCCAACTCCCAAATTGGGGGTGCAGCAGTGTCCTGGAAGCCTTAGTCAATGGACTGCTTTAGGTCTAGTGTGCCTCACATGGCTTAGGACCGTGCGTAGATCACGCCTCGCCTTGGAATACGCTGTACACCAGAAGCCTGCTGAGCACCATCGAGGGAAAAAGAGCTCGGGGAACAGCCCTCTCTTTGCAGTTTGAAGAGCCAGGAGCGGCTTTCTACTTTGGATGGGTAGCGTTCCTCACCTTTCCTACAACCTCAGGAAGACGGGTCTAGGAGGGCTTCCTTTCAAGTGCGGATAGCTGAGCTGCACGGCCAAAAGCCACCGGGCTTCCAATCCATCCGCGAAGCTCAGGCCCGACATCTCCGTGGTGGAAGCGGAACCTTGGCTACGGGTCCCACACAAAAGTAAGCAGGGATATACCCTGAGCCAGGCTAGGCCGTGGAACATCCAACACACCAGGGCCTAAGGTGGGCGTCTAGAAGATTATGCAATGCGCCCCACTGAGAGCACGCGAGTCCAAAAGGGTCATCGTGGAAGGGTGAAGTGTGTTCTAAGCGTCTCCAGTCGCTGGTCAGAAAAGGGATGTAAAGGTGCACTGGGATCCACTAGGCACAAGGGAAGCCTGGGAAAGGCAGTACTACCCATTCCCAAGGTAGATAGTGGAGGCGCCCAGGCTGCTTGGAAAACACTCATGTTGCACGGCTTTTATTCCCTTCCAGGGGTGCCTCAGTGAAGAAGAGTGAGGTTTCCGGGAAGAAGCCTTGAGGTCTCCGGTGCTTGCTGGGGGCTCCTCCCACGAGCCTCCCTACTTAGAGTGCGAAGAAAAGGTGAGCACAAGCCACAGGGGCAGCCCCAGAGGTGCTCATCAGCAAATGTGGTGTGCAGCCTGCCCAAGAAACACTGAGTCGATCGAGTGCTGCAACTAACTCCTGCATGCTTTTCACAGGCTCAAGTCAGTCGTGTATGAAATCATTTCCGAGAGAGAACGTCTGTCCTGTGACTCCCTTGTGTGGCTTGCAAGGAACAGAACGGGAGCCAGACCCTCGGGATCCCCTCCTTCTATGCAGGTGGAAGGGCAATGAACTGGTTTCTTGCTGGCACAGCTTGCTTTCCACAGCTTTAAAACCGCCCCAGGGACGCAGTTGCAGCCAGTCGTGCGTTCACGTGGCACCCCTTTGTGACGCCACCTGTGTTGCACTGGAATACTGCCAGGGAACTAGGTACATCCTGGGTGTTCATACCTTTGGTGTCTCAACCGTGAAGGGAAGGGAGTCTTTCGGCCCAGCTGGAAGAAAGAACCCAGCTACCGGGAAGAATTGGAGACATTTGGACGCTCCGAAGTCACCTAAGCCTGACTCTGTCATCCAGGGGGAAAGGCGATGGCTCGCATGCAGAACTCGGGCGTCCAATGTGCCATCATGGAAGGGCCCAGTGTGTCCCCAAAGCCCCCAGTACGTCAGTGAGAGAGTGCTGGTAAAGGCGCCGTGGGCTCAAGTTGGTAAGTCGAACATGTCGGGAAAACGTGCTTTTCCCCTTTAGGAAAGGGACTTGGTTGCTGCACCAGCTGCCTGGAAAACGCGTTGCCCACGTTCCTTCATCCCACAAAAGCCTCTATCAGGAACACTTAGTTCTCCCAAAAGAAACCAGGTGCTTGCCACTCATTCCTGTGGGCTCATCCCACTGCCATCTGCAGCTACAATACCATCAAAAGTGACCTCTTGTTTCGAAGGAAGGTGGACTTTTCCCCATCACCAGAGACAGGGGTGCCTCCGTGTGCTGGAAAGCTAAGTCACAGGACTGCTTTAGCTCTCGCATGCCTCTCGTGGCCCCGAAGTCTCGCGGGTGCCCTTCTTTGTGGTGGTACACTGTATCCCAAAAGCCTTGTGAGCACCATGAAGGGAAAAGCACCTCTGGGTACAAGCCTTTGTGTGCAGCTGCAAGAGCCAGGATCGGGTTACTCCTTTGGATGGCTAGCATTCTGCAGCTTTCATACAAGCTCAGGAAGTCGTTGGCAGGGAGGCTTTCTTTCCATGCGGGTCTGGCAGAGTGAGGCTACCTGAGCCACACTGCAGAAAACCAGCGGGCTTCCCTTCATTTGGGGAGCTCACGCCCGACGTCTCAGTAACGGAAGCAGAAACTTGGTTGCAGCTCCCACCCACAAGTAAGCAGAGATACACGCTGGGCATTGCTATGCCCTTGGAACCTCCAGAGACATCTAAGCCGACCGAGGGCATTCAGACGATCATGCAACGCACCACACGCAGAAGACGCCACGGCCAAAAGGGTCTTCGTGGAAGGGTGAAGTGTGTTCAAAGCGGCTGCTGAAGCTGCTCAGTAAAGAGAGGAAAAGGAGCAGTGTGGTCCACTAGGCCAACGGTAAGACTGCGAAAGGCTCTATGTCCCCATTTCAAATCTGGAGAGTGGAGGCCTCTGGGCTGCCTGAAAAAACACTCATCGTGCACATCTGGAAGTCACGCCTAGGAATGCCTCCGTGAAGAAAAGTGAGCTTGCTCGTAAGAGGCCCTGAGGCCGCCATTGCATGCTAGGAGTTCATCCGACCCCCCGCCCCGCCCCCACCTCGAGTGGGAAGAGAACGTGACCCCAAGCCTCAACTGAAGCCCCAGAGCTTCCCCGTCAGCAAAGTTTGGTGTGAGCCGCCTCAGTAAACACTGAGTCGATCCTGTGCTGCCAGTCCTATATGGTTTCTGCAGGCTGGAGACAGTCGCGCTGGATTTCATTTCCGAGAGCGGATGTGTGTCCCGTGAGTTCCTAGTGTGTCTTTTAAGTAACAAAGAGTGAAAGAGCAAGTAGGGATCCACTCTTTCTATGCAGAGGGAAGGGAGAGGAAGGGTGTTCTTTCTTGGCGTAGCTCTTTTCCTACAGCTTTACCGCAGCCCAGGGGACACAGCTGTAGCCCGTCTTCCGTTCAGCACGGCTCTGCCTTTGTAAAGGCCAAGGAGTTGCACTGACACAGTCCCTGAGACTAAGATGCATCCTGGGTACTCATACCTGTTTAATCCCCACCAGGAAGGGAAGGCAGACGTTTGGCCCAGCGTAAGAAAACGTACAGAAATACCGGTAACAATGGGAAGCATTGGGCGTTCCTAAGTCCCCTAGACCTGACTAGGTGATTCCAGGCGTAAGGCTCTGCACCGCCTGCAGTACCCAGGTGTCCAATGGGTCATCATGGAAGGGCCCAGTGTGTTCCCACAGTCTCCAGTAATCAGTCAGAGAGTGCCGGTAAAGGCGCTGTGGGGTCATGTTGGCAATTAGAGAAAATGTCGGGAAAAGCCGCTTTTCCCCTTTCAGAAAGTGACTTGGTTGCTGCTTCCAAGCTGCCTGAAAAACACGCTGCCCATTCGGCTTCACTCCACAAATGCCTCTGTGAGGGACAGTGAGTTTTCCGGAACGAGACCAGGTGCCTGCCATTCTTGACCGCGAGCTCATCCCACAGCATTCAGTAGGTAGAGGGCCAAGAGTACGTAAACCTCTGGTCTCGAGGTGAGGTGCACTTCTTCCCAACTCCCAAATTGGGGGTGCAGCAGTGTCCTGGAAGCCTTAGTCAATGGACTGCTTTAGGTCTAGTGTGCCTCACATGGCTTAGGACCGTGCGTAGATCACGCCTCGCCTTGGAATACGCTGTACACCAGAAGCCTGCTGAGCACCATCGAGGGAAAAAGAGCTCGGGGAACAGCCCTCTCTTTGCAGTTTGAAGAGCCAGGAGCGGCTTTCTACTTTGGATGGGTAGCGTTCCTCACCTTTCCTACAACCTCAGGAAGACGGGTCTAGGAGGGCTTCCTTTCAAGTGCGGATAGCTGAGCTGCACGGCCAAAAGCCACCGGGCTTCCAATCCATCCGCGAAGCTCAGGCCCGACATCTCCGTGGTGGAAGCGGAACCTTGGCTACGGGTCCCACACAAAAGTAAGCAGGGATATACCCTGAGCCAGGCTAGGCCGTGGAACATCCAACACACCAGGGCCTAAGGTGGGCGTCTAGAAGATTATGCAATGCGCCCCACTGAGAGCACGCGAGTCCAAAAGGGTCATCGTGGAAGGGTGAAGTGTGTTCTAAGCGTCTCCAGTCGCTGGTCAGAAAAGGGATGTAAAGGTGCACTGGGATCCACTAGGCACAAGGGAAGCCTGGGAAAGGCAGTACTACCCATTCCCAAGGTAGATAGTGGAGGCGCCCAGGCTGCTTGGAAAACACTCATGTTGCGCGGCTTTTATTCCCTTCCAGGGGTGCCTCAGTGAAGAAGAGTGAGGTTTCCGGGAAGAAGCCTTGAGGTCTCCGGTGCTTGCTGGGGGCTCCTCCCACGAGCCTCCCTACTTAGAGTGCGAAGAAAAGGTGAGCACAAGCCACAGGGGCAGCCCCAGAGGTGCTCATCAGCAAATGTGGTGTGCAGCCTGCCCAAGAAACACTGAGTCGATCGAGTGCTGCAACTAACTCCTGCATGCTTTTCACAGGCTCAAGTCAGTCGTGTATGAAATCATTTCCGAGAGAGAACGTCTGTCCTGTGACTCCCTTGTGTGGCTTGCAAGGAACAGAACGGGAGCCAGACCCTCGGGATCCCCTCCTTCTATGCAGGTGGAAGGGCAATGAACTGGTTTCTTGCTGGCACAGCTTGCTTTCCACAGCTTTAAAACCGCCCCAGGGACGCAGTTGCAGCCAGTCGTGCGTTCACGTGGCACCCCTTTGTGACGCCACCTGTGTTGCACTGGAATACTGCCAGGGAACTAGGTACATCCTGGGTGTTCATACCTTTGGTGTCTCAACCGTGAAGGGAAGGGAGTCTTTCGGCCCAGCTGGAAGAAAGAACCCAGCTACCGGGAAGAATTGGAGACATTTGGACGCTCCGAAGTCACCTAAGCCTGACTCTGTCATCCAGGGGGAAAGGCGATGGCTCGCATGCAGAACTCGGGCGTCCAATGTGCCATCATGGAAGGGCCCAGTGTGTCCCCAAAGCCCCCAGTACGTCAGTGAGAGAGTGCTGGTAAAGGCGCCGTGGGCTCAAGTTGGTAAGTCGAACATGTCGGGAAAACGTGCTTTTCCCCTTTAGGAAAGGGACTTGGTTGCTGCACCAGCTGCCTGGAAAACGCGTTGCCCACGTTCCTTCATCCCACAAAAGCCTCTATCAGGAACACTTAGTTCTCCCAAAAGAAACCAGGTGCTTGCCACTCATTCCTGTGGGCTCATCCCACTGCCATCTGCAGCTACAATACCATCAAAAGTGACCTCTTGTTTCGAAGGAAGGTGGACTTTTCCCCATCACCAGAGACAGGGGTGCCTCCGTGTGCTGGAAAGCTAAGTCACAGGACTGCTTTAGCTCTCGCATGCCTCTCGTGGCCCCGAAGTCTCGCGGGTGCCCTTCTTTGTGGTGGTACACTGTATCCCAAAAGCCTTGTGAGCACCATGAAGGGAAAAGCACCTCTGGGTACAAGCCTTTGTGTGCAGCTGCAAGAGCCAGGATCGGGTTACTCCTTTGGATGGCTAGCATTCTGCAGCTTTCATACAAGCTCAGGAAGTCGTTGGCAGGGAGGCTTTCTTTCCATGCGGGTCTGGCAGAGTGAGGCTACCTGAGCCACACTGCAGAAAACCAGCGGGCTTCCCTTCATTTGGGGAGCTCACGCCCGACGTCTCAGTAACGGAAGCAGAAACTTGGTTGCAGCTCCCACCCACAAGTAAGCAGAGATACACGCTGGGCATTGCTATGCCCTTGGAACCTCCAGAGACATCTAAGCCGACCGAGGGCATTCAGACGATCATGCAACGCACCACACGCAGAAGACGCCACGGCCAAAAGGGTCTTCGTGGAAGGGTGAAGTGTGTTCAAAGCGGCTGCTGAAGCTGCTCAGTAAAGAGAGGAAAAGGAGCAGTGTGGTCCACTAGGCCAACGGTAAGACTGCGAAAGGCTCTATGTCCCCATTTCAAATCTGGAGAGTGGAGGCCTCTGGGCTGCCTGAAAAAACACTCATCGTGCACATCTGGAAGTCACGCCTAGGAATGCCTCCGTGAAGAAAAGTGAGCTTGCTCGTAAGAGGCCCTGAGGCCGCCATTGCATGCTAGGAGTTCATCCGACCCCCCGCCCCGCCCCCACCTCGAGTGGGAAGAGAACGTGACCCCAAGCCTCAACTGAAGCCCCAGAGCTTCCCCGTCAGCAAAGTTTGGTGTGAGCCGCCTCAGTAAACACTGAGTCGATCCTGTGCTGCCAGTCCTATATGGTTTCTGCAGGCTGGAGACAGTCGCGCTGGATTTCATTTCCGAGAGCGGATGTGTGTCCCGTGAGTTCCTAGTGTGTCTTTTAAGTAACAAAGAGTGAAAGAGCAAGTAGGGATCCACTCTTTCTATGCAGAGGGAAGGGAGAGGAAGGGTGTTCTTTCTTGGCGTAGCTCTTTTCCTACAGCTTTACCGCAGCCCAGGGGACACAGCTGTAGCCCGTCTTCCGTTCAGCACGGCTCTGCCTTTGTAAAGGCCAAGGAGTTGCACTGACACAGTCCCTGAGACTAAGATGCATCCTGGGTACTCATACCTGTTTAATCCCCACCAGGAAGGGAAGGCAGACGTTTGGCCCAGCGTAAGAAAACGTACAGAAATACCGGTAACAATGGGAAGCATTGGGCGTTCCTAAGTCCCCTAGACCTGACTAGGTGATTCCAGGCGTAAGGCTCTGCACCGCCTGCAGTACCCAGGTGTCCAATGGGTCATCATGGAAGGGCCCAGTGTGTTCCCACAGTCTCCAGTAATCAGTCAGAGAGTGCCGGTAAAGGCGCTGTGGGGTCATGTTGGCAATTAGAGAAAATGTCGGGAAAAGCCGCTTTTCCCCTTTCAGAAAGTGACTTGGTTGCTGCTTCCAAGCTGCCTGAAAAACACGCTGCCCATTCGGCTTCACTCCACAAATGCCTCTGTGAGGGACAGTGAGTTTTCCGGAACGAGACCAGGTGCCTGCCATTCTTGACCGCGAGCTCATCCCACAGCATTCAGTAGGTAGAGGGCCAAGAGTACGTAAACCTCTGGTCTCGAGGTGAGGTGCACTTCTTCCCAACTCCCAAATTGGGGGTGCAGCAGTGTCCTGGAAGCCTTAGTCAATGGACTGCTTTAGGTCTAGTGTGCCTCACATGGCTTAGGACCGTGCGTAGATCACGCCTCGCCTTGGAATACGCTGTACACCAGAAGCCTGCTGAGCACCATCGAGGGAAAAAGAGCTCGGGGAACAGCCCTCTCTTTGCAGTTTGAAGAGCCAGGAGCGGCTTTCTACTTTGGATGGGTAGCGTTCCTCACCTTTCCTACAACCTCAGGAAGACGGGTCTAGGAGGGCTTCCTTTCAAGTGCGGATAGCTGAGCTGCACGGCCAAAAGCCACCGGGCTTCCAATCCATCCGCGAAGCTCAGGCCCGACATCTCCGTGGTGGAAGCGGAACCTTGGCTACGGGTCCCACACAAAAGTAAGCAGGGATATACCCTGAGCCAGGCTAGGCCGTGGAACATCCAACACACCAGGGCCTAAGGTGGGCGTCTAGAAGATTATGCAATGCGCCCCACTGAGAGCACGCGAGTCCAAAAGGGTCATCGTGGAAGGGTGAAGTGTGTTCTAAGCGTCTCCAGTCGCTGGTCAGAAAAGGGATGTAAAGGTGCACTGGGATCCACTAGGCACAAGGGAAGCCTGGGAAAGGCAGTACTACCCATTCCCAAGGTCGATAGTGGAGGCGCCCAGGCTGCTTGGAAAACACTCATGTTGCGCGGCTTTTATTCCCTTCCAGGGGTGCCTCAGTGAAGAAGAGTGAGGTTTCCGGGAAGAAGCCTTGAGGTCTCCGGTGCTTGCTGGGGGCTCCTCCCACGAGCCTCCCTACTTAGAGTGCGAAGAAAAGGTGAGCACAAGCCACAGGGGCAGCCCCAGAGGTGCTCATCAGCAAATGTGGTGTGCAGCCTGCCCAAGAAACACTGAGTCGATCGAGTGCTGCAACTAACTCCTGCATGCTTTTCACAGGCTCAAGTCAGTCGTGTATGAAATCATTTCCGAGAGAGAACGTCTGTCCTGTGACTCCCTTGTGTGGCTTGCAAGGAACAGAACGGGAGCCAGACCCTCGGGATCCCCTCCTTCTATGCAGGTGGAAGGGCAATGAACTGGTTTCTTGCTGGCACAGCTTGCTTTCCACAGCTTTAAAACCGCCCCAGGGACGCAGTTGCAGCCAGTCGTGCGTTCACGTGGCACCCCTTTGTGACGCCACCTGTGTTGCACTGGAATACTGCCAGGGAACTAGGTACATCCTGGGTGTTCATACCTTTGGTGTCTCAACCGTGAAGGGAAGGGAGTCTTTCGGCCCAGCTGGAAGAAAGAACCCAGCTACCGGGAAGAATTGGAGACATTTGGACGCTCCGAAGTCACCTAAGCCTGACTCTGTCATCCAGGGGGAAAGGCGATGGCTCGCATGCAGAACTCGGGCGTCCAATGTGCCATCATGGAAGGGCCCAGTGTGTCCCCAAAGCCCCCAGTACGTCAGTGAGAGAGTGCTGGTAAAGGCGCCGTGGGCTCAAGTTGGTAAGTCGAACATGTCGGGAAAACGTGCTTTTCCCCTTTAGGAAAGGGACTTGGTTGCTGCACCAGCTGCCTGGAAAACGCGTTGCCCACGTTCCTTCATCCCACAAAAGCCTCTATCAGGAACACTTAGTTCTCCCAAAAGAAACCAGGTGCTTGCCACTCATTCCTGTGGGCTCATCCCACTGCCATCTGCAGCTACAATACCATCAAAAGTGACCTCTTGTTTCGAAGGAAGGTGGACTTTTCCCCATCACCAGAGACAGGGGTGCCTCCGTGTGCTGGAAAGCTAAGTCACAGGACTGCTTTAGCTCTCGCATGCCTCTCGTGGCCCCGAAGTCTCGCGGGTGCCCTTCTTTGTGGTGGTACACTGTATCCCAAAAGCCTTGTGAGCACCATGAAGGGAAAAGCACCTCTGGGTACAAGCCTTTGTGTGCAGCTGCAAGAGCCAGGATCGGGTTACTCCTTTGGATGGCTAGCATTCTGCAGCTTTCATACAAGCTCAGGAAGTCGTTGGCAGGGAGGCTTTCTTTCCATGCGGGTCTGGCAGAGTGAGGCTACCTGAGCCACACTGCAGAAAACCAGCGGGCTTCCCTTCATTTGGGGAGCTCACGCCCGACGTCTCAGTAACGGAAGCAGAAACTTGGTTGCAGCTCCCACCCACAAGTAAGCAGAGATACACGCTGGGCATTGCTATGCCCTTGGAACCTCCAGAGACATCTAAGCCGACCGAGGGCATTCAGACGATCATGCAACGCACCACACGCAGAAGACGCCACGGCCAAAAGGGTCTTCGTGGAAGGGTGAAGTGTGTTCAAAGCGGCTGCTGAAGCTGCTCAGTAAAGAGAGGAAAAGGAGCAGTGTGGTCCACTAGGCAAACGGTAAGACTGCGAAAGGCTCTATGTCCCCATTTCAAATCTGGAGAGTGGAGGCCTCTGGGCTGCCTGAAAAAACACTCATCGTGCACATCTGGAAGTCACGCCTAGGAATGCCTCCGTGAAGAAAAGTGAGCTTGCTCGTAAGAGGCCCTGAGGCCGCCATTGCATGCTAGGAGTTCATCCGACCCCCCGCCCCGCCCCCACCTCGAGTGGGAAGAGAACGTGACCCCAAGCCTCAACTGAAGCCCCAGAGCTTCCCCGTCAGCAAAGTTTGGTGTGAGCCGCCTCAGTAAACACTGAGTCGATCCTGTGCTGCCAGTCCTATATGGTTTCTGCAGGCTGGAGACAGTCGCGCTGGATTTCATTTCCGAGAGCGGATGTGTGTCCCGTGAGTTCCTAGTGTGTCTTTTAAGTAACAAAGAGTGAAAGAGCAAGTAGGGATCCACTCTTTCTATGCAGAGGGAAGGGAGAGGAAGGGTGTTCTTTCTTGGCGTAGCTCTTTTCCTACAGCTTTACCGCAGCCCAGGGGACACAGCTGTAGCCCGTCTTCCGTTCAGCACGGCTCTGCCTTTGTAAAGGCCAAGGAGTTGCACTGACACAGTCCCTGAGACTAAGATGCATCCTGGGTACTCATACCTGTTTAATCCCCACCAGGAAGGGAAGGCAGACGTTTGGCCCAGCGTAAGAAAACGTACAGAAATACCGGTAACAATGGGAAGCATTGGGCGTTCCTAAGTCCCCTAGACCTGACTAGGTGATTCCAGGCGTAAGGCTCTGCACCGCCTGCAGTACCCAGGTGTCCAATGGGTCATCATGGAAGGGCCCAGTGTGTTCCCACAGTCTCCAGTAATCAGTCAGAGAGTGCCGGTAAAGGCGCTGTGGGGTCATGTTGGCAATTAGAGAAAATGTCGGGAAAAGCCGCTTTTCCCCTTTCAGAAAGTGACTTGGTTGCTGCTTCCAAGCTGCCTGAAAAACACGCTGCCCATTCGGCTTCACTCCACAAATGCCTCTGTGAGGGACAGTGAGTTTTCCGGAACGAGACCAGGTGCCTGCCATTCTTGACCGCGAGCTCATCCCACAGCATTCAGTAGGTAGAGGGCCAAGAGTACGTAAACCTCTGGTCTCGAGGTGAGGTGCACTTCTTCCCAACTCCCAAATTGGGGGTGCAGCAGTGTCCTGGAAGCCTTAGTCAATGGACTGCTTTAGGTCTAGTGTGCCTCACATGGCTTAGGACCGTGCGTAGATCACGCCTCGCCTTGGAATACGCTGTACACCAGAAGCCTGCTGAGCACCATCGAGGGAAAAAGAGCTCGGGGAACAGCCCTCTCTTTGCAGTTTGAAGAGCCAGGAGCGGCTTTCTACTTTGGATGGGTAGCGTTCCTCACCTTTCCTACAACCTCAGGAAGACGGGTCTAGGAGGGCTTCCTTTCAAGTGCGGATAGCTGAGCTGCACGGCCAAAAGCCACCGGGCTTCCAATCCATCCGCGAAGCTCAGGCCCGACATCTCCGTGGTGGAAGCGGAACCTTGGCTACGGGTCCCACACAAAAGTAAGCAGGGATATACCCTGAGCCAGGCTAGGCCGTGGAACATCCAACACACCAGGGCCTAAGGTGGGCGTCTAGAAGATTATGCAATGCGCCCCACTGAGAGCACGCGAGTCCAAAAGGGTCATCGTGGAAGGGTGAAGTGTGTTCTAAGCGTCTCCAGTCGCTGGTCAGAAAAGGGATGTAAAGGTGCACTGGGATCCACTAGGCACAAGGGAAGCCTGGGAAAGGCAGTACTACCCATTCCCAAGGTAGATAGTGGAGGCGCCCAGGCTGCTTGGAAAACACTCATGTTGCGCGGCTTTTATTCCCTTCCAGGGGTGCCTCAGTGAAGAAGAGTGAGGTTTCCGGGAAGAAGCCTTGAGGTCTCCGGTGCTTGCTGGGGGCTCCTCCCACGAGCCTCCCTACTTAGAGTGCGAAGAAAAGGTGAGCACAAGCCACAGGGGCAGCCCCAGAGGTGCTCATCAGCAAATGTGGTGTGCAGCCTGCCCAAGAAACACTGAGTCGATCGAGTGCTGCAACTAACTCCTGCATGCTTTTCACAGGCTCAAGTCAGTCGTGTATGAAATCATTTCCGAGAGAGAACGTCTGTCCTGTGACTCCCTTGTGTGGCTTGCAAGGAACAGAACGGGAGCCAGACCCTCGGGATCCCCTCCTTCTATGCAGGTGGAAGGGCAATGAACTGGTTTCTTGCTGGCACAGCTTGCTTTCCACAGCTTTAAAACCGCCCCAGGGACGCAGTTGCAGCCAGTCGTGCGTTCACGTGGCACCCCTTTGTGACGCCACCTGTGTTGCACTGGAATACTGCCAGGGAACTAGGTACATCCTGGGTGTTCATACCTTTGGTGTCTCAACCGTGAAGGGAAGGGAGTCTTTCGGCCCAGCTGGAAGAAAGAACCCAGCTACCGGGAAGAATTGGAGACATTTGGACGCTCCGAAGTCACCTAAGCCTGACTCTGTCATCCAGGGGGAAAGGCGATGGCTCGCATGCAGAACTCGGGCGTCCAATGTGCCATCATGGAAGGGCCCAGTGTGTCCCCAAAGCCCCCAGTACGTCAGTGAGAGAGTGCTGGTAAAGGCGCCGTGGGCTCAAGTTGGTAAGTCGAACATGTCGGGAAAACGTGCTTTTCCCCTTTAGGAAAGGGACTTGGTTGCTGCACCAGCTGCCTGGAAAACGCGTTGCCCACGTTCCTTCATCCCACAAAAGCCTCTATCAGGAACACTTAGTTCTCCCAAAAGAAACCAGGTGCTTGCCACTCATTCCTGTGGGCTCATCCCACTGCCATCTGCAGCTACAATACCATCAAAAGTGACCTCTTGTTTCGAAGGAAGGTGGACTTTTCCCCATCACCAGAGACAGGGGTGCCTCCGTGTGCTGGAAAGCTAAGTCACAGGACTGCTTTAGCTCTCGCATGCCTCTCGTGGCCCCGAAGTCTCGCGGGTGCCCTTCTTTGTGGTGGTACACTGTATCCCAAAAGCCTTGTGAGCACCATGAAGGGAAAAGCACCTCTGGGTACAAGCCTTTGTGTGCAGCTGCAAGAGCCAGGATCGGGTTACTCCTTTGGATGGCTAGCATTCTGCAGCTTTCATACAAGCTCAGGAAGTCGTTGGCAGGGAGGCTTTCTTTCCATGCGGGTCTGGCAGAGTGAGGCTACCTGAGCCACACCGCAGAAAACCAGCGGGCTTCCCTTCATTTGGGGAGCTCACGCCCGACGTCTCAGTAACGGAAGCAGAAACTTGGTTGCAGCTGCCACCCACAAGTAAGCAGAGATACACGCTGGGCATTGCTATGCCCTTGGAACCTCCAGAGACATCTAAGCCGACCGAGGGCATTCAGACGATCATGCAACGCACCACACGCAGAAGACGCCACGGCCAAAAGGGTCTTCGTGGAAGGGTGAAGTGTGTTCAAAGCGGCTGCTGAAGCTGCTCAGTAAAGAGAGGAAAAGGAGCAGTGTGGTCCACTAGGCAAACGGTAAGACTGCGAAAGGCTCTATGTCCCCATTTCAAATCTGGAGAGTGGAGGCCTCTGGGCTGCCTGAAAAAACACTCATCGTGCACATCTGGAAGTCACGCCTAGGAATGCCTCCGTGAAGAAAAGTGAGCTTGCTCGTAAGAGGCCCTGAGGCCGCCATTGCATGCTAGGAGTTCATCCGACCCCCCGCCCCGCCCCCACCTCGAGTGGGAAGAGAACGTGACCCCAAGCCTCAACTGAAGCCCCAGAGCTTCCCCGTCAGCAAAGTTTGGTGTGAGCCGCCTCAGTAAACACTGAGTCGATCCTGTGCTGCCAGTCCTATATGGTTTCTGCAGGCTGGAGACAGTCGCGCTGGATTTCATTTCCGAGAGCGGATGTGTGTCCCGTGAGTTCCTAGTGTGTCTTTTAAGTAACAAAGAGTGAAAGAGCAAGTAGGGATCCACTCTTTCTATGCAGAGGGAAGGGAGAGGAAGGGTGTTCTTTCTTGGCGTAGCTCTTTTCCTACAGCTTTACCGCAGCCCAGGGGACACAGCTGTAGCCCGTCTTCCGTTCAGCACGGCTCTGCCTTTGTAAAGGCCAAGGAGTTGCACTGACACAGTCCCTGAGACTAAGATGCATCCTGGGTACTCATACCTGTTTAATCCCCACCAGGAAGGGAAGGCAGACGTTTGGCCCAGCGTAAGAAAACGTACAGAAATACCGGTAACAATGGGAAGCATTGGGCGTTCCTAAGTCCCCTAGACCTGACTAGGTGATTCCAGGCGTAAGGCTCTGCACCGCCTGCAGTACCCAGGTGTCCAATGGGTCATCATGGAAGGGCCCAGTGTGTTCCCACAGTCTCCAGTAATCAGTCAGAGAGTGCCGGTAAAGGCGCTGTGGGGTCATGTTGGCAATTAGAGAAAATGTCGGGAAAAGCCGCTTTTCCCCTTTCAGAAAGTGACTTGGTTGCTGCTTCCAAGCTGCCTGAAAAACACGCTGCCCATTCGGCTTCACTCCACAAATGCCTCTGTGAGGGACAGTGAGTTTTCCGGAACGAGACCAGGTGCCTGCCATTCTTGACCGCGAGCTCATCCCACAGCATTCAGTAGGTAGAGGGCCAAGAGTACGTAAACCTCTGGTCTCGAGGTGAGGTGCACTTCTTCCCAACTCCCAAATTGGGGGTGCAGCAGTGTCCTGGAAGCCTTAGTCAATGGACTGCTTTAGGTCTAGTGTGCCTCACATGGCTTAGGACCGTGCGTAGATCACGCCTCGCCTTGGAATACGCTGTACACCAGAAGCCTGCTGAGCACCATCGAGGGAAAAAGAGCTCGGGGAACAGCCCTCTCTTTGCAGTTTGAAGAGCCAGGAGCGGCTTTCTACTTTGGATGGGTAGCGTTCCTCACCTTTCCTACAACCTCAGGAAGACGGGTCTAGGAGGGCTTCCTTTCAAGTGCGGATAGCTGAGCTGCACGGCCAAAAGCCACCGGGCTTCCAATCCATCCGCGAAGCTCAGGCCCGACATCTCCGTGGTGGAAGCGGAACCTTGGCTACGGGTCCCACACAAAAGTAAGCAGGGATATACCCTGAGCCAGGCTAGGCCGTGGAACATCCAACACACCAGGGCCTAAGGTGGGCGTCTAGAAGATTATGCAATGCGCCCCACTGAGAGCACGCGAGTCCAAAAGGGTCATCGTGGAAGGGTGAAGTGTGTTCTAAGCGTCTCCAGTCGCTGGTCAGAAAAGGGATGTAAAGGTGCACTGGGATCCACTAGGCACAAGGGAAGCCTGGGAAAGGCAGTACTACCCATTCCCAAGGTAGATAGTGGAGGCGCCCAGGCTGCTTGGAAAACACTCATGTTGCGCGGCTTTTATTCCCTTCCAGGGGTGCCTCAGTGAAGAAGAGTGAGGTTTCCGGGAAGAAGCCTTGAGGTCTCCGGTGCTTGCTGGGGGCTCCTCCCACGAGCCTCCCTACTTAGAGTGCGAAGAAAAGGTGAGCACAAGCCACAGGGGCAGCCCCAGAGGTGCTCATCAGCAAATGTGGTGTGCAGCCTGCCCAAGAAACACTGAGTCGATCGAGTGCTGCAACTAACTCCTGCATGCTTTTCACAGGCTCAAGTCAGTCGTGTATGAAATCATTTCCGAGAGAGAACGTCTGTCCTGTGACTCCCTTGTGTGGCTTGCAAGGAACAGAACGGGAGCCAGACCCTCGGGATCCCCTCCTTCTATGCAGGTGGAAGGGCAATGAACTGGTTTCTTGCTGGCACAGCTTGCTTTCCACAGCTTTAAAACCGCCCCAGGGACGCAGTTGCAGCCAGTCGTGCGTTCACGTGGCACCCCTTTGTGACGCCACCTGTGTTGCACTGGAATACTGCCAGGGAACTAGGTACATCCTGGGTGTTCATACCTTTGGTGTCTCAACCGTGAAGGGAAGGGAGTCTTTCGGCCCAGCTGGAAGAAAGAACCCAGCTACCGGGAAGAATTGGAGACATTTGGACGCTCCGAAGTCACCTAAGCCTGACTCTGTCATCCAGGGGGAAAGGCGATGGCTCGCATGCAGAACTCGGGCGTCCAATGTGCCATCATGGAAGGGCCCAGTGTGTCCCCAAAGCCCCCAGTACGTCAGTGAGAGAGTGCTGGTAAAGGCGCCGTGGGCTCAAGTTGGTAAGTCGAACATGTCGGGAAAACGTGCTTTTCCCCTTTAGGAAAGGGACTTGGTTGCTGCACCAGCTGCCTGGAAAACGCGTTGCCCACGTTCCTTCATCCCACAAAAGCCTCTATCAGGAACACTTAGTTCTCCCAAAAGAAACCAGGTGCTTGCCACTCATTCCTGTGGGCTCATCCCACTGCCATCTGCAGCTACAATACCATCAAAAGTGACCTCTTGTTTCGAAGGAAGGTGGACTTTTCCCCATCACCAGAGACAGGGGTGCCTCCGTGTGCTGGAAAGCTAAGTCACAGGACTGCTTTAGCTCTCGCATGCCTCTCGTGGCCCCGAAGTCTCGCGGGTGCCCTTCTTTGTGGTGGTACACTGTATCCCAAAAGCCTTGTGAGCACCATGAAGGGAAAAGCACCTCTGGGTACAAGCCTTTGTGTGCAGCTGCAAGAGCCAGGATCGGGTTACTCCTTTGGATGGCTAGCATTCTGCAGCTTTCATACAAGCTCAGGAAGTCGTTGGCAGGGAGGCTTTCTTTCCATGCGGGTCTGGCAGAGTGAGGCTACCTGAGCCACACCGCAGAAAACCAGCGGGCTTCCCTTCATTTGGGGAGCTCACGCCCGACGTCTCAGTAACGGAAGCAGAAACTTGGTTGCAGCTCCCACCCACAAGTAAGCAGAGATACACGCTGGGCATTGCTATGCCCTTGGAACCTCCAGAGACATCTAAGCCGACCGAGGGCATTCAGACGATCATGCAACGCACCACACGCAGAAGACGCCACGGCCAAAAGGGTCTTCGTGGAAGGGTGAAGTGTGTTCAAAGCGGCTGCTGAAGCTGCTCAGTAAAGAGAGGAAAAGGAGCAGTGTGGTCCACTAGGCAAACGGTAAGACTGCGAAAGGCTCTATGTCCCCATTTCAAATCTGGAGAGTGGAGGCCTCTGGGCTGCCTGAAAAAACACTCATCGTGCACATCTGGAAGTCACGCCTAGGAATGCCTCCGTGAAGAAAAGTGAGCTTGCTCGTAAGAGGCCCTGAGGCCGCCATTGCATGCTAGGAGTTCATCCGACCCCCCGCCCCGCCCCCACCTCGAGTGGGAAGAGAACGTGACCCCAAGCCTCAACTGAAGCCCCAGAGCTTCCCCGTCAGCAAAGTTTGGTGTGAGCCGCCTCAGTAAACACTGAGTCGATCCTGTGCTGCCAGTCCTATATGGTTTCTGCAGGCTGGAGACAGTCGCGCTGGATTTCATTTCCGAGAGCGGATGTGTGTCCCGTGAGTTCCTAGTGTGTCTTTTAAGTAACAAAGAGTGAAAGAGCAAGTAGGGATCCACTCTTTCTATGCAGAGGGAAGGGAGAGGAAGGGTGTTCTTTCTTGGCGTAGCTCTTTTCCTACAGCTTTACCGCAGCCCAGGGGACACAGCTGTAGCCCGTCTTCCGTTCAGCACGGCTCTGCCTTTGTAAAGGCCAAGGAGTTGCACTGACACAGTCCCTGAGACTAAGATGCATCCTGGGTACTCATACCTGTTTAATCCCCACCAGGAAGGGAAGGCAGACGTTTGGCCCAGCGTAAGAAAACGTACAGAAATACCGGTAACAATGGGAAGCATTGGGCGTTCCTAAGTCCCCTAGACCTGACTAGGTGATTCCAGGCGTAAGGCTCTGCACCGCCTGCAGTACCCAGGTGTCCAATGGGTCATCATGGAAGGGCCCAGTGTGTTCCCACAGTCTCCAGTAATCAGTCAGAGAGTGCCGGTAAAGGCGCTGTGGGGTCATGTTGGCAATTAGAGAAAATGTCGGGAAAAGCCGCTTTTCCCCTTTCAGAAAGTGACTTGGTTGCTGCTTCCAAGCTGCCTGAAAAACACGCTGCCCATTCGGCTTCACTCCACAAATGCCTCTGTGAGGGACAGTGAGTTTTCCGGAACGAGACCAGGTGCCTGCCATTCTTGACCGCGAGCTCATCCCACAGCATTCAGTAGGTAGAGGGCCAAGAGTACGTAAACCTCTGGTCTCGAGGTGAGGTGCACTTCTTCCCAACTCCCAAATTGGGGGTGCAGCAGTGTCCTGGAAGCCTTAGTCAATGGACTGCTTTAGGTCTAGTGTGCCTCACATGGCTTAGGACCGTGCGTAGATCACGCCTCGCCTTGGAATACGCTGTACACCAGAAGCCTGCTGAGCACCATCGAGGGAAAAAGAGCTCGGGGAACAGCCCTCTCTTTGCAGTTTGAAGAGCCAGGAGCGGCTTTCTACTTTGGATGGGTAGCGTTCCTCACCTTTCCTACAACCTCAGGAAGACGGGTCTAGGAGGGCTTCCTTTCAAGTGCGGATAGCTGAGCTGCACGGCCAAAAGCCACCGGGCTTCCAATCCATCCGCGAAGCTCAGGCCCGACATCTCCGTGGTGGAAGCGGAACCTTGGCTACGGGTCCCACACAAAAGTAAGCAGGGATATACCCTGAGCCAGGCTAGGCCGTGGAACATCCAACACACCAGGGCCTAAGGTGGGCGTCTAGAAGATTATGCAATGCGCCCCACTGAGAGCACGCGAGTCCAAAAGGGTCATCGTGGAAGGGTGAAGTGTGTTCTAAGCGTCTCCAGTCGCTGGTCAGAAAAGGGATGTAAAGGTGCACTGGGATCCACTAGGCACAAGGGAAGCCTGGGAAAGGCAGTACTACCCATTCCCAAGGTCGATAGTGGAGGCGCCCAGGCTGCTTGGAAAACACTCATGTTGCGCGGCTTTTATTCCCTTCCAGGGGTGCCTCAGTGAAGAAGAGTGAGGTTTCCGGGAAGAAGCCTTGAGGTCTCCGGTGCTTGCTGGGGGCTCCTCCCACGAGCCTCCCTACTTAGAGTGCGAAGAAAAGGTGAGCACAAGCCACAGGGGCAGCCCCAGAGGTGCTCATCAGCAAATGTGGTGTGCAGCCTGCCCAAGAAACACTGAGTCGATCGAGTGCTGCAACTAACTCCTGCATGCTTTTCACAGGCTCAAGTCAGTCGTGTATGAAATCATTTCCGAGAGAGAACGTCTGTCCTGTGACTCCCTTGTGTGGCTTGCAAGGAACAGAACGGGAGCCAGACCCTCGGGATCCCCTCCTTCTATGCAGGTGGAAGGGCAATGAACTGGTTTCTTGCTGGCACAGCTTGCTTTCCACAGCTTTAAAACCGCCCCAGGGACGCAGTTGCAGCCAGTCGTGCGTTCACGTGGCACCCCTTTGTGACGCCACCTGTGTTGCACTGGAATACTGCCAGGGAACTAGGTACATCCTGGGTGTTCATACCTTTGGTGTCTCAACCGTGAAGGGAAGGGAGTCTTTCGGCCCAGCTGGAAGAAAGAACCCAGCTACCGGGAAGAATTGGAGACATTTGGACGCTCCGAAGTCACCTAAGCCTGACTCTGTCATCCAGGGGGAAAGGCGATGGCTCGCATGCAGAACTCGGGCGTCCAATGTGCCATCATGGAAGGGCCCAGTGTGTCCCCAAAGCCCCCAGTACGTCAGTGAGAGAGTGCTGGTAAAGGCGCCGTGGGCTCAAGTTGGTAAGTCGAACATGTCGGGAAAACGTGCTTTTCCCCTTTAGGAAAGGGACTTGGTTGCTGCACCAGCTGCCTGGAAAACGCGTTGCCCACGTTCCTTCATCCCACAAAAGCCTCTATCAGGAACACTTAGTTCTCCCAAAAGAAACCAGGTGCTTGCCACTCATTCCTGTGGGCTCATCCCACTGCCATCTGCAGCTACAATACCATCAAAAGTGACCTCTTGTTTCGAAGGAAGGTGGACTTTTCCCCATCACCAGAGACAGGGGTGCCTCCGTGTGCTGGAAAGCTAAGTCACAGGACTGCTTTAGCTCTCGCATGCCTCTCGTGGCCCCGAAGTCTCGCGGGTGCCCTTCTTTGTGGTGGTACACTGTATCCCAAAAGCCTTGTGAGCACCATGAAGGGAAAAGCACCTCTGGGTACAAGCCTTTGTGTGCAGCTGCAAGAGCCAGGATCGGGTTACTCCTTTGGATGGCTAGCATTCTGCAGCTTTCATACAAGCTCAGGAAGTCGTTGGCAGGGAGGCTTTCTTTCCATGCGGGTCTGGCAGAGTGAGGCTACCTGAGCCACACTGCAGAAAACCAGCGGGCTTCCCTTCATTTGGGGAGCTCACGCCCGACGTCTCAGTAACGGAAGCAGAAACTTGGTTGCAGCTCCCACCCACAAGTAAGCAGAGATACACGCTGGGCATTGCTATGCCCTTGGAACCTCCAGAGACATCTAAGCCGACCGAGGGCATTCAGACGATCATGCAACGCACCACACGCAGAAGACGCCACGGCCAAAAGGGTCTTCGTGGAAGGGTGAAGTGTGTTCAAAGCGGCTGCTGAAGCTGCTCAGTAAAGAGAGGAAAAGGAGCAGTGTGGTCCACTAGGCCAACGGTAAGACTGCGAAAGGCTCTATGTCCCCATTTCAAATCTGGAGAGTGGAGGCCTCTGGGCTGCCTGAAAAAACACTCATCGTGCACATCTGGAAGTCACGCCTAGGAATGCCTCCGTGAAGAAAAGTGAGCTTGCTCGTAAGAGGCCCTGAGGCCGCCATTGCATGCTAGGAGTTCATCCGACCCCCCGCCCCGCCCCCACCTCGAGTGGGAAGAGAACGTGACCCCAAGCCTCAACTGAAGCCCCAGAGCTTCCCCGTCAGCAAAGTTTGGTGTGAGCCGCCTCAGTAAACACTGAGTCGATCCTGTGCTGCCAGTCCTATATGGTTTCTGCAGGCTGGAGACAGTCGCGCTGGATTTCATTTCCGAGAGCGGATGTGTGTCCCGTGAGTTCCTAGTGTGTCTTTTAAGTAACAAAGAGTGAAAGAGCAAGTAGGGATCCACTCTTTCTATGCAGAGGGAAGGGAGAGGAAGGGTGTTCTTTCTTGGCGTAGCTCTTTTCCTACAGCTTTACCGCAGCCCAGGGGACACAGCTGTAGCCCGTCTTCCGTTCAGCACGGCTCTGCCTTTGTAAAGGCCAAGGAGTTGCACTGACACAGTCCCTGAGACTAAGATGCATCCTGGGTACTCATACCTGTTTAATCCCCACCAGGAAGGGAAGGCAGACGTTTGGCCCAGCGTAAGAAAACGTACAGAAATACCGGTAACAATGGGAAGCATTGGGCGTTCCTAAGTCCCCTAGACCTGACTAGGTGATTCCAGGCGTAAGGCTCTGCACCGCCTGCAGTACCCAGGTGTCCAATGGGTCATCATGGAAGGGCCCAGTGTGTTCCCACAGTCTCCAGTAATCAGTCAGAGAGTGCCGGTAAAGGCGCTGTGGGGTCATGTTGGCAATTAGAGAAAATGTCGGGAAAAGCCGCTTTTCCCCTTTCAGAAAGTGACTTGGTTGCTGCTTCCAAGCTGCCTGAAAAACACGCTGCCCATTCGGCTTCACTCCACAAATGCCTCTGTGAGGGACAGTGAGTTTTCCGGAACGAGACCAGGTGCCTGCCATTCTTGACCGCGAGCTCATCCCACAGCATTCAGTAGGTAGAGGGCCAAGAGTACGTAAACCTCTGGTCTCGAGGTGAGGTGCACTTCTTCCCAACTCCCAAATTGGGGGTGCAGCAGTGTCCTGGAAGCCTTAGTCAATGGACTGCTTTAGGTCTAGTGTGCCTCACATGGCTTAGGACCGTGCGTAGATCACGCCTCGCCTTGGAATACGCTGTACACCAGAAGCCTGCTGAGCACCATCGAGGGAAAAAGAGCTCGGGGAACAGCCCTCTCTTTGCAGTTTGAAGAGCCAGGAGCGGCTTTCTACTTTGGATGGGTAGCGTTCCTCACCTTTCCTACAACCTCAGGAAGACGGGTCTAGGAGGGCTTCCTTTCAAGTGCGGATAGCTGAGCTGCACGGCCAAAAGCCACCGGGCTTCCAATCCATCCGCGAAGCTCAGGCCCGACATCTCCGTGGTGGAAGCGGAACCTTGGCTACGGGTCCCACACAAAAGTAAGCAGGGATATACCCTGAGCCAGGCTAGGCCGTGGAACATCCAACACACCAGGGCCTAAGGTGGGCGTCTAGAAGATTATGCAATGCGCCCCACTGAGAGCACGCGAGTCCAAAAGGGTCATCGTGGAAGGGTGAAGTGTGTTCTAAGCGTCTCCAGTCGCTGGTCAGAAAAGGGATGTAAAGGTGCACTGGGATCCACTAGGCACAAGGGAAGCCTGGGAAAGGCAGTACTACCCATTCCCAAGGTCGATAGTGGAGGCGCCCAGGCTGCTTGGAAAACACTCATGTTGCGCGGCTTTTATTCCCTTCCAGGGGTGCCTCAGTGAAGAAGAGTGAGGTTTCCGGGAAGAAGCCTTGAGGTCTCCGGTGCTTGCTGGGGGCTCCTCCCACGAGCCTCCCTACTTAGAGTGCGAAGAAAAGGTGAGCACAAGCCACAGGGGCAGCCCCAGAGGTGCTCATCAGCAAATGTGGTGTGCAGCCTGCCCAAGAAACACTGAGTCGATCGAGTGCTGCAACTAACTCCTGCATGCTTTTCACAGGCTCAAGTCAGTCGTGTATGAAATCATTTCCGAGAGAGAACGTCTGTCCTGTGACTCCCTTGTGTGGCTTGCAAGGAACAGAACGGGAGCCAGACCCTCGGGATCCCCTCCTTCTATGCAGGTGGAAGGGCAATGAACTGGTTTCTTGCTGGCACAGCTTGCTTTCCACAGCTTTAAAACCGCCCCAGGGACGCAGTTGCAGCCAGTCGTGCGTTCACGTGGCACCCCTTTGTGACGCCACCTGTGTTGCACTGGAATACTGCCAGGGAACTAGGTACATCCTGGGTGTTCATACCTTTGGTGTCTCAACCGTGAAGGGAAGGGAGTCTTTCGGCCCAGCTGGAAGAAAGAACCCAGCTACCGGGAAGAATTGGAGACATTTGGACGCTCCGAAGTCACCTAAGCCTGACTCTGTCATCCAGGGGGAAAGGCGATGGCTCGCATGCAGAACTCGGGCGTCCAATGTGCCATCATGGAAGGGCCCAGTGTGTCCCCAAAGCCCCCAGTACGTCAGTGAGAGAGTGCTGGTAAAGGCGCCGTGGGCTCAAGTTGGTAAGTCGAACATGTCGGGAAAACGTGCTTTTCCCCTTTAGGAAAGGGACTTGGTTGCTGCACCAGCTGCCTGGAAAACGCGTTGCCCACGTTCCTTCATCCCACAAAAGCCTCTATCAGGAACACTTAGTTCTCCCAAAAGAAACCAGGTGCTTGCCACTCATTCCTGTGGGCTCATCCCACTGCCATCTGCAGCTACAATACCATCAAAAGTGACCTCTTGTTTCGAAGGAAGGTGGACTTTTCCCCATCACCAGAGACAGGGGTGCCTCCGTGTGCTGGAAAGCTAAGTCACAGGACTGCTTTAGCTCTCGCATGCCTCTCGTGGCCCCGAAGTCTCGCGGGTGCCCTTCTTTGTGGTGGTACACTGTATCCCAAAAGCCTTGTGAGCACCATGAAGGGAAAAGCACCTCTGGGTACAAGCCTTTGTGTGCAGCTGCAAGAGCCAGGATCGGGTTACTCCTTTGGATGGCTAGCATTCTGCAGCTTTCATACAAGCTCAGGAAGTCGTTGGCAGGGAGGCTTTCTTTCCATGCGGGTCTGGCAGAGTGAGGCTACCTGAGCCACACTGCAGAAAACCAGCGGGCTTCCCTTCATTTGGGGAGCTCACGCCCGACGTCTCAGTAACGGAAGCAGAAACTTGGTTGCAGCTCCCACCCACAAGTAAGCAGAGATACACGCTGGGCATTGCTATGCCCTTGGAACCTCCAGAGACATCTAAGCCGACCGAGGGCATTCAGACGATCATGCAACGCACCACACGCAGAAGACGCCACGGCCAAAAGGGTCTTCGTGGAAGGGTGAAGTGTGTTCAAAGCGGCTGCTGAAGCTGCTCAGTAAAGAGAGGAAAAGGAGCAGTGTGGTCCACTAGGCAAACGGTAAGACTGCGAAAGGCTCTATGTCCCCATTTCAAATCTCGAGAGTGGAGGCCTCTGGGCTGCCTGAAAAAACACTCATCGTGCACATCTGGAAGTCACGCCTAGGAATGCCTCCGTGAAGAAAAGTGAGCTTGCTCGTAAGAGGCCCTGAGGCCGCCATTGCATGCTAGGAGTTCATCCGACCCCCCGCCCCGCCCCCACCTCGAGTGGGAAGAGAACGTGACCCCAAGCCTCAACTGAAGCCCCAGAGCTTCCCCGTCAGCAAAGTTTGGTGTGAGCCGCCTCAGTAAACACTGAGTCGATCCTGTGCTGCCAGTCCTATATGGTTTCTGCAGGCTGGAGACAGTCGCGCTGGATTTCATTTCCGAGAGCGGATGTGTGTCCCGTGAGTTCCTAGTGTGTCTTTTAAGTAACAAAGAGTGAAAGAGCAAGTAGGGATCCACTCTTTCTATGCAGAGGGAAGGGAGAGGAAGGGTGTTCTTTCTTGGCGTAGCTCTTTTCCTACAGCTTTACCGCAGCCCAGGGGACACAGCTGTAGCCCGTCTTCCGTTCAGCACGGCTCTGCCTTTGTAAAGGCCAAGGAGTTGCACTGACACAGTCCCTGAGACTAAGATGCATCCTGGGTACTCATACCTGTTTAATCCCCACCAGGAAGGGAGGGCAGACGTTTGGCCCAGCGTAAGAAAACGTACAGAAATACCGGTAACAATGGGAAGCATTGGGCGTTCCTAAGTCCCCTAGACCTGACTAGGTGATTCCAGGCGTAAGGCTCTGCACCGCCTGCAGTACCCAGGTGTCCAATGGGTCATCATGGAAGGGCCCAGTGTGTTCCCACAGTCTCCAGTAATCAGTCAGAGAGTGCCGGTAAAGGCGCTGTGGGGTCATGTTGGCAATTAGAGAAAATGTCGGGAAAAGCCGCTTTTCCCCTTTCAGAAAGTGACTTGGTTGCTGCTTCCAAGCTGCCTGAAAAACACGCTGCCCATTCGGCTTCACTCCACAAATGCCTCTGTGAGGGACAGTGAGTTTTCCGGAACGAGACCAGGTGCCTGCCATTCTTGACCGCGAGCTCATCCCACAGCATTCAGTAGGTAGAGGGCCAAGAGTACGTAAACCTCTGGTCTCGAGGTGAGGTGCACTTCTTCCCAACTCCCAAATTGGGGGTGCAGCAGTGTCCTGGAAGCCTTAGTCAATGGACTGCTTTAGGTCTAGTGTGCCTCACATGGCTTAGGACCGTGCGTAGATCACGCCTCGCCTTGGAATACGCTGTACACCAGAAGCCTGCTGAGCACCATCGAGGGAAAAAGAGCTCGGGGAACAGCCCTCTCTTTGCAGTTTGAAGAGCCAGGAGCGGCTTTCTACTTTGGATGGGTAGCGTTCCTCACCTTTCCTACAACCTCAGGAAGACGGGTCTAGGAGGGCTTCCTTTCAAGTGCGGATAGCTGAGCTGCACGGCCAAAAGCCACCGGGCTTCCAATCCATCCGCGAAGCTCAGGCCCGACATCTCCGTGGTGGAAGCGGAACCTTGGCTACGGGTCCCACACAAAAGTAAGCAGGGATATACCCTGAGCCAGGCTAGGCCGTGGAACATCCAACACACCAGGGCCTAAGGTGGGCGTCTAGAAGATTATGCAATGCGCCCCACTGAGAGCACGCGAGTCCAAAAGGGTCATCGTGGAAGGGTGAAGTGTGTTCTAAGCGTCTCCAGTCGCTGGTCAGAAAAGGGATGTAAAGGTGCACTGGGATCCACTAGGCACAAGGGAAGCCTGGGAAAGGCAGTACTACCCATTCCCAAGGTCGATAGTGGAGGCGCCCAGGCTGCTTGGAAAACACTCATGTTGCGCGGCTTTTATTCCCTTCCAGGGGTGCCTCAGTGAAGAAGAGTGAGGTTTCCGGGAAGAAGCCTTGAGGTCTCCGGTGCTTGCTGGGGGCTCCTCCCACGAGCCTCCCTACTTAGAGTGCGAAGAAAAGGTGAGCACAAGCCACAGGGGCAGCCCCAGAGGTGCTCATCAGCAAATGTGGTGTGCAGCCTGCCCAAGAAACACTGAGTCGATCGAGTGCTGCAACTAACTCCTGCATGCTTTTCACAGGCTCAAGTCAGTCGTGTATGAAATCATTTCCGAGAGAGAACGTCTGTCCTGTGACTCCCTTGTGTGGCTTGCAAGGAACAGAACGGGAGCCAGACCCTCGGGATCCCCTCCTTCTATGCAGGTGGAAGGGCAATGAACTGGTTTCTTGCTGGCACAGCTTGCTTTCCACAGCTTTAAAACCGCCCCAGGGACGCAGTTGCAGCCAGTCGTGCGTTCACGTGGCACCCCTTTGTGACGCCACCTGTGTTGCACTGGAATACTGCCAGGGAACTAGGTACATCCTGGGTGTTCATACCTTTGGTGTCTCAACCGTGAAGGGAAGGGAGTCTTTCGGCCCAGCTGGAAGAAAGAACCCAGCTACCGGGAAGAATTGGAGACATTTGGACGCTCCGAAGTCACCTAAGCCTGACTCTGTCATCCAGGGGGAAAGGCGATGGCTCGCATGCAGAACTCGGGCGTCCAATGTGCCATCATGGAAGGGCCCAGTGTGTCCCCAAAGCCCCCAGTACGTCAGTGAGAGAGTGCTGGTAAAGGCGCCGTGGGCTCAAGTTGGTAAGTCGAACATGTCGGGAAAACGTGCTTTTCCCCTTTAGGAAAGGGACTTGGTTGCTGCACCAGCTGCCTGGAAAACGCGTTGCCCACGTTCCTTCATCCCACAAAAGCCTCTATCAGGAACACTTAGTTCTCCCAAAAGAAACCAGGTGCTTGCCACTCATTCCTGTGGGCTCATCCCACTGCCATCTGCAGCTACAATACCATCAAAAGTGACCTCTTGTTTCGAAGGAAGGTGGACTTTTCCCCATCACCAGAGACAGGGGTGCCTCCGTGTGCTGGAAAGCTAAGTCACAGGACTGCTTTAGCTCTCGCATGCCTCTCGTGGCCCCGAAGTCTCGCGGGTGCCCTTCTTTGTGGTGGTACACTGTATCCCAAAAGCCTTGTGAGCACCATGAAGGGAAAAGCACCTCTGGGTACAAGCCTTTGTGTGCAGCTGCAAGAGCCAGGATCGGGTTACTCCTTTGGATGGCTAGCATTCTGCAGCTTTCATACAAGCTCAGGAAGTCGTTGGCAGGGAGGCTTTCTTTCCATGCGGGTCTGGCAGAGTGAGGCTACCTGAGCCACACCGCAGAAAACCAGCGGGCTTCCCTTCATTTGGGGAGCTCACGCCCGACGTCTCAGTAACGGAAGCAGAAACTTGGTTGCAGCTCCCACCCACAAGTAAGCAGAGATACACGCTGGGCATTGCTATGCCCTTGGAACCTCCAGAGACATCTAAGCCGACCGAGGGCATTCAGACGATCATGCAACGCACCACACGCAGAAGACGCCACGGCCAAAAGGGTCTTCGTGGAAGGGTGAAGTGTGTTCAAAGCGGCTGCTGAAGCTGCTCAGTAAAGAGAGGAAAAGGAGCAGTGTGGTCCACTAGGCCAACGGTAAGACTGCGAAAGGCTCTATGTCCCCATTTCAAATCTGGAGAGTGGAGGCCTCTGGGCTGCCTGAAAAAACACTCATCGTGCACATCTGGAAGTCACGCCTAGGAATGCCTCCGTGAAGAAAAGTGAGCTTGCTCGTAAGAGGCCCTGAGGCCGCCATTGCATGCTAGGAGTTCATCCGACCCCCCGCCCCGCCCCCACCTCGAGTGGGAAGAGAACGTGACCCCAAGCCTCAACTGAAGCCCCAGAGCTTCCCCGTCAGCAAAGTTTGGTGTGAGCCGCCTCAGTAAACACTGAGTCGATCCTGTGCTGCCAGTCCTATATGGTTTCTGCAGGCTGGAGACAGTCGCGCTGGATTTCATTTCCGAGAGCGGATGTGTGTCCCGTGAGTTCCTAGTGTGTCTTTTAAGTAACAAAGAGTGAAAGAGCAAGTAGGGATCCACTCTTTCTATGCAGAGGGAAGGGAGAGGAAGGGTGTTCTTTCTTGGCGTAGCTCTTTTCCTACAGCTTTACCGCAGCCCAGGGGACACAGCTGTAGCCCGTCTTCCGTTCAGCACGGCTCTGCCTTTGTAAAGGCCAAGGAGTTGCACTGACACAGTCCCTGAGACTAAGATGCATCCTGGGTACTCATACCTGTTTAATCCCCACCAGGAAGGGAAGGCAGACGTTTGGCCCAGCGTAAGAAAACGTACAGAAATACCGGTAACAATGGGAAGCATTGGGCGTTCCTAAGTCCCCTAGACCTGACTAGGTGATTCCAGGCGTAAGGCTCTGCACCGCCTGCAGTACCCAGGTGTCCAATGGGTCATCATGGAAGGGCCCAGTGTGTTCCCACAGTCTCCAGTAATCAGTCAGAGAGTGCCGGTAAAGGCGCTGTGGGGTCATGTTGGCAATTAGAGAAAATGTCGGGAAAAGCCGCTTTTCCCCTTTCAGAAAGTGACTTGGTTGCTGCTTCCAAGCTGCCTGAAAAACACGCTGCCCATTCGGCTTCACTCCACAAATGCCTCTGTGAGGGACAGTGAGTTTTCCGGAACGAGACCAGGTGCCTGCCATTCTTGACCGCGAGCTCATCCCACAGCATTCAGTAGGTAGAGGGCCAAGAGTACGTAAACCTCTGGTCTCGAGGTGAGGTGCACTTCTTCCCAACTCCCAAATTGGGGGTGCAGCAGTGTCCTGGAAGCCTTAGTCAATGGACTGCTTTAGGTCTAGTGTGCCTCACATGGCTTAGGACCGTGCGTAGATCACGCCTCGCCTTGGAATACGCTGTACACCAGAAGCCTGCTGAGCACCATCGAGGGAAAAAGAGCTCGGGGAACAGCCCTCTCTTTGCAGTTTGAAGAGCCAGGAGCGGCTTTCTACTTTGGATGGGTAGCGTTCCTCACCTTTCCTACAACCTCAGGAAGACGGGTCTAGGAGGGCTTCCTTTCAAGTGCGGATAGCTGAGCTGCACGGCCAAAAGCCACCGGGCTTCCAATCCATCCGCGAAGCTCAGGCCCGACATCTCCGTGGTGGAAGCGGAACCTTGGCTACGGGTCCCACACAAAAGTAAGCAGGGATATACCCTGAGCCAGGCTAGGCCGTGGAACATCCAACACACCAGGGCCTAAGGTGGGCGTCTAGAAGATTATGCAATGCGCCCCACTGAGAGCACGCGAGTCCAAAAGGGTCATCGTGGAAGGGTGAAGTGTGTTCTAAGCGTCTCCAGTCGCTGGTCAGAAAAGGGATGTAAAGGTGCACTGGGATCCACTAGGCACAAGGGAAGCCTGGGAAAGGCAGTACTACCCATTCCCAAGGTAGATAGTGGAGGCGCCCAGGCTGCTTGGAAAACACTCATGTTGCGCGGCTTTTATTCCCTTCCAGGGGTGCCTCAGTGAAGAAGAGTGAGGTTTCCGGGAAGAAGCCTTGAGGTCTCCGGTGCTTGCTGGGGGCTCCTCCCACGAGCCTCCCTACTTAGAGTGCGAAGAAAAGGTGAGCACAAGCCACAGGGGCAGCCCCAGAGGTGCTCATCAGCAAATGTGGTGTGCAGCCTGCCCAAGAAACACTGAGTCGATCGAGTGCTGCAACTAACTCCTGCATGCTTTTCACAGGCTCAAGTCAGTCGTGTATGAAATCATTTCCGAGAGAGAACGTCTGTCCTGTGACTCCCTTGTGTGGCTTGCAAGGAACAGAACGGGAGCCAGACCCTCGGGATCCCCTCCTTCTATGCAGGTGGAAGGGCAATGAACTGGTTTCTTGCTGGCACAGCTTGCTTTCCACAGCTTTAAAACCGCCCCAGGGACGCAGTTGCAGCCAGTCGTGCGTTCACGTGGCACCCCTTTGTGACGCCACCTGTGTTGCACTGGAATACTGCCAGGGAACTAGGTACATCCTGGGTGTTCATACCTTTGGTGTCTCAACCGTGAAGGGAAGGGAGTCTTTCGGCCCAGCTGGAAGAAAGAACCCAGCTACCGGGAAGAATTGGAGACATTTGGACGCTCCGAAGTCACCTAAGCCTGACTCTGTCATCCAGGGGGAAAGGCGATGGCTCGCATGCAGAACTCGGGCGTCCAATGTGCCATCATGGAAGGGCCCAGTGTGTCCCCAAAGCCCCCAGTACGTCAGTGAGAGAGTGCTGGTAAAGGCGCCGTGGGCTCAAGTTGGTAAGTCGAACATGTCGGGAAAACGTGCTTTTCCCCTTTAGGAAAGGGACTTGGTTGCTGCACCAGCTGCCTGGAAAACGCGTTGCCCACGTTCCTTCATCCCACAAAAGCCTCTATCAGGAACACTTAGTTCTCCCAAAAGAAACCAGGTGCTTGCCACTCATTCCTGTGGGCTCAACCCACTGCCATCTGCAGCTACAATACCATCAAAAGTGACCTCTTGTTTCGAAGGAAGGTGGACTTTTCCCCATCACCAGAGACAGGGGTGCCTCCGTGTGCTGGAAAGCTAAGTCACAGGACTGCTTTAGCTCTCGCATGCCTCTCGTGGCCCCGAAGTCTCGCGGGTGCCCTTCTTTGTGGTGGTACACTGTATCCCAAAAGCCTTGTGAGCACCATGAAGGGAAAAGCACCTCTGGGTACAAGCCTTTGTGTGCAGCTGCAAGAGCCAGGATCGGGTTACTCCTTTGGATGGCTAGCATTCTGCAGCTTTCATACAAGCTCAGGAAGTCGTTGGCAGGGAGGCTTTCTTTCCATGCGGGTCTGGCAGAGTGAGGCTACCTGAGCCACACCGCAGAAAACCAGCGGGCTTCCCTTCATTTGGGGAGCTCACGCCCGACGTCTCAGTAACGGAAGCAGAAACTTGGTTGCAGCTCCCACCCACAAGTAAGCAGAGATACACGCTGGGCATTGCTATGCCCTTGGAACCTCCAGAGACATCTAAGCCGACCGAGGGCATTCAGACGATCATGCAACGCACCACACGCAGAAGACGCCACGGCCAAAAGGGTCTTCGTGGAAGGGTGAAGTGTGTTCAAAGCGGCTGCTGAAGCTGCTCAGTAAAGAGAGGAAAAGGAGCAGTGTGGTCCACTAGGCCAACGGTAAGACTGCGAAAGGCTCTATGTCCCCATTTCAAATCTGGAGAGTGGAGGCCTCTGGGCTGCCTGAAAAAACACTCATCGTGCACATCTGGAAGTCACGCCTAGGAATGCCTCCGTGAAGAAAAGTGAGCTTGCTCGTAAGAGGCCCTGAGGCCGCCATTGCATGCTAGGAGTTCATCCGACCCCCCGCCCCGCCCCCACCTCGAGTGGGAAGAGAACGTGACCCCAAGCCTCAACTGAAGCCCCAGAGCTTCCCCGTCAGCAAAGTTTGGTGTGAGCCGCCTCAGTAAACACTGAGTCGATCCTGTGCTGCCAGTCCTATATGGTTTCTGCAGGCTGGAGACAGTCGCGCTGGATTTCATTTCCGAGAGCGGATGTGTGTCCCGTGAGTTCCTAGTGTGTCTTTTAAGTAACAAAGAGTGAAAGAGCAAGTAGGGATCCACTCTTTCTATGCAGAGGGAAGGGAGAGGAAGGGTGTTCTTTCTTGGCGTAGCTCTTTTCCTACAGCTTTACCGCAGCCCAGGGGACACAGCTGTAGCCCGTCTTCCGTTCAGCACGGCTCTGCCTTTGTAAAGGCCAAGGAGTTGCACTGACACAGTCCCTGAGACTAAGATGCATCCTGGGTACTCATACCTGTTTAATCCCCACCAGGAAGGGAAGGCAGACGTTTGGCCCAGCGTAAGAAAACGTACAGAAATACCGGTAACAATGGGAAGCATTGGGCGTTCCTAAGTCCCCTAGACCTGACTAGGTGATTCCAGGCGTAAGGCTCTGCACCGCCTGCAGTACCCAGGTGTCCAATGGGTCATCATGGAAGGGCCCAGTGTGTTCCCACAGTCTCCAGTAATCAGTCAGAGAGTGCCGGTAAAGGCGCTGTGGGGTCATGTTGGCAATTAGAGAAAATGTCGGGAAAAGCCGCTTTTCCCCTTTCAGAAAGTGACTTGGTTGCTGCTTCCAAGCTGCCTGAAAAACACGCTGCCCATTCGGCTTCACTCCACAAATGCCTCTGTGAGGGACAGTGAGTTTTCCGGAACGAGACCAGGTGCCTGCCATTCTTGACCGCGAGCTCATCCCACAGCATTCAGTAGGTAGAGGGCCAAGAGTACGTAAACCTCTGGTCTCGAGGTGAGGTGCACTTCTTCCCAACTCCCAAATTGGGGGTGCAGCAGTGTCCTGGAAGCCTTAGTCAATGGACTGCTTTAGGTCTAGTGTGCCTCACATGGCTTAGGACCGTGCGTAGATCACGCCTCGCCTTGGAATACGCTGTACACCAGAAGCCTGCTGAGCACCATCGAGGGAAAAAGAGCTCGGGGAACAGCCCTCTCTTTGCAGTTTGAAGAGCCAGGAGCGGCTTTCTACTTTGGATGGGTAGCGTTCCTCACCTTTCCTACAACCTCAGGAAGACGGGTCTAGGAGGGCTTCCTTTCAAGTGCGGATAGCTGAGCTGCACGGCCAAAAGCCACCGGGCTTCCAATCCATCCGCGAAGCTCAGGCCCGACATCTCCGTGGTGGAAGCGGAACCTTGGCTACGGGTCCCACACAAAAGTAAGCAGGGATATACCCTGAGCCAGGCTAGGCCGTGGAACATCCAACACACCAGGGCCTAAGGTGGGCGTCTAGAAGATTATGCAATGCGCCCCACTGAGAGCACGCGAGTCCAAAAGGGTCATCGTGGAAGGGTGAAGTGTGTTCTAAGCGTCTCCAGTCGCTGGTCAGAAAAGGGATGTAAAGGTGCACTGGGATCCACTAGGCACAAGGGAAGCCTGGGAAAGGCAGTACTACCCATTCCCAAGGTCGATAGTGGAGGCGCCCAGGCTGCTTGGAAAACACTCATGTTGCGCGGCTTTTATTCCCTTCCAGGGGTGCCTCAGTGAAGAAGAGTGAGGTTTCCGGGAAGAAGCCTTGAGGTCTCCGGTGCTTGCTGGGGGCTCCTCCCACGAGCCTCCCTACTTAGAGTGCGAAGAAAAGGTGAGCACAAGCCACAGGGGCAGCCCCAGAGGTGCTCATCAGCAAATGTGGTGTGCAGCCTGCCCAAGAAACACTGAGTCGATCGAGTGCTGCAACTAACTCCTGCATGCTTTTCACAGGCTCAAGTCAGTCGTGTATGAAATCATTTCCGAGAGAGAACGTCTGTCCTGTGACTCCCTTGTGTGGCTTGCAAGGAACAGAACGGGAGCCAGACCCTCGGGATCCCCTCCTTCTATGCAGGTGGAAGGGCAATGAACTGGTTTCTTGCTGGCACAGCTTGCTTTCCACAGCTTTAAAACCGCCCCAGGGACGCAGTTGCAGCCAGTCGTGCGTTCACGTGGCACCCCTTTGTGACGCCACCTGTGTTGCACTGGAATACTGCCAGGGAACTAGGTACATCCTGGGTGTTCATACCTTTGGTGTCTCAACCGTGAAGGGAAGGGAGTCTTTCGGCCCAGCTGGAAGAAAGAACCCAGCTACCGGGAAGAATTGGAGACATTTGGACGCTCCGAAGTCACCTAAGCCTGACTCTGTCATCCAGGGGGAAAGGCGATGGCTCGCATGCAGAACTCGGGCGTCCAATGTGCCATCATGGAAGGGCCCAGTGTGTCCCCAAAGCCCCCAGTACGTCAGTGAGAGAGTGCTGGTAAAGGCGCCGTGGGCTCAAGTTGGTAAGTCGAACATGTCGGGAAAACGTGCTTTTCCCCTTTAGGAAAGGGACTTGGTTGCTGCACCAGCTGCCTGGAAAACGCGTTGCCCACGTTCCTTCATCCCACAAAAGCCTCTATCAGGAACACTTAGTTCTCCCAAAAGAAACCAGGTGCTTGCCACTCATTCCTGTGGGCTCATCCCACTGCCATCTGCAGCTACAATACCATCAAAAGTGACCTCTTGTTTCGAAGGAAGGTGGACTTTTCCCCATCACCAGAGACAGGGGTGCCTCCGTGTGCTGGAAAGCTAAGTCACAGGACTGCTTTAGCTCTCGCATGCCTCTCGTGGCCCCGAAGTCTCGCGGGTGCCCTTCTTTGTGGTGGTACACTGTATCCCAAAAGCCTTGTGAGCACCATGAAGGGAAAAGCACCTCTGGGTACAAGCCTTTGTGTGCAGCTGCAAGAGCCAGGATCGGGTTACTCCTTTGGATGGCTAGCATTCTGCAGCTTTCATACAAGCTCAGGAAGTCGTTGGCAGGGAGGCTTTCTTTCCATGCGGGTCTGGCAGAGTGAGGCTACCTGAGCCACACTGCAGAAAACCAGCGGGCTTCCCTTCATTTGGGGAGCTCACGCCCGACGTCTCAGTAACGGAAGCAGAAACTTGGTTGCAGCTCCCACCCACAAGTAAGCAGAGATACACGCTGGGCATTGCTATGCCCTTGGAACCTCCAGAGACATCTAAGCCGACCGAGGGCATTCAGACGATCATGCAACGCACCACACGCAGAAGACGCCACGGCCAAAAGGGTCTTCGTGGAAGGGTGAAGTGTGTTCAAAGCGGCTGCTGAAGCTGCTCAGTAAAGAGAGGAAAAGGAGCAGTGTGGTCCACTAGGCCAACGGTAAGACTGCGAAAGGCTCTATGTCCCCATTTCAAATCTGGAGAGTGGAGGCCTCTGGGCTGCCTGAAAAAACACTCATCGTGCACATCTGGAAGTCACGCCTAGGAATGCCTCCGTGAAGAAAAGTGAGCTTGCTCGTAAGAGGCCCTGAGGCCGCCATTGCATGCTAGGAGTTCATCCGACCCCCCGCCCCGCCCCCACCTCGAGTGGGAAGAGAACGTGACCCCAAGCCTCAACTGAAGCCCCAGAGCTTCCCCGTCAGCAAAGTTTGGTGTGAGCCGCCTCAGTAAACACTGAGTCGATCCTGTGCTGCCAGTCCTATATGGTTTCTGCAGGCTGGAGACAGTCGCGCTGGATTTCATTTCCGAGAGCGGATGTGTGTCCCGTGAGTTCCTAGTGTGTCTTTTAAGTAACAAAGAGTGAAAGAGCAAGTAGGGATCCACTCTTTCTATGCAGAGGGAAGGGAGAGGAAGGGTGTTCTTTCTTGGCGTAGCTCTTTTCCTACAGCTTTACCGCAGCCCAGGGGACACAGCTGTAGCCCGTCTTCCGTTCAGCACGGCTCTGCCTTTGTAAAGGCCAAGGAGTTGCACTGACACAGTCCCTGAGACTAAGATGCATCCTGGGTACTCATACCTGTTTAATCCCCACCAGGAAGGGAAGGCAGACGTTTGGCCCAGCGTAAGAAAACGTACAGAAATACCGGTAACAATGGGAAGCATTGGGCGTTCCTAAGTCCCCTAGACCTGACTAGGTGATTCCAGGCGTAAGGCTCTGCACCGCCTGCAGTACCCAGGTGTCCAATGGGTCATCATGGAAGGGCCCAGTGTGTTCCCACAGTCTCTAGTAATCAGTCAGAGAGTGCCGGTAAAGGCGCTGTGGGGTCATGTTGGCAATTAGAGAAAATGTCGGGAAAAGCCGCTTTTCCCCTTTCAGAAAGTGACTTGGTTGCTGCTTCCAAGCTGCCTGAAAAACACGCTGCCCATTCGGCTTCACTCCACAAATGCCTCTGTGAGGGACAGTGAGTTTTCCGGAACGAGACCAGGTGCCTGCCATTCTTGACCGCGAGCTCATCCCACAGCATTCAGTAGGTAGAGGGCCAAGAGTACGTAAACCTCTGGTCTCGAGGTGAGGTGCACTTCTTCCCAACTCCCAAATTGGGGGTGCAGCAGTGTCCTGGAAGCCTTAGTCAATGGACTGCTTTAGGTCTAGTGTGCCTCACATGGCTTAGGACCGTGCGTAGATCACGCCTCGCCTTGGAATACGCTGTACACCAGAAGCCTGCTGAGCACCATCGAGGGAAAAAGAGCTCGGGGAACAGCCCTCTCTTTGCAGTTTGAAGAGCCAGGAGCGGCTTTCTACTTTGGATGGGTAGCGTTCCTCACCTTTCCTACAACCTCAGGAAGACGGGTCTAGGAGGGCTTCCTTTCAAGTGCGGATAGCTGAGCTGCACGGCCAAAAGCCACCGGGCTTCCAATCCATCCGCGAAGCTCAGGCCCGACATCTCCGTGGTGGAAGCGGAACCTTGGCTACGGGTCCCACACAAAAGTAAGCAGGGATATACCCTGAGCCAGGCTAGGCCGTGGAACATCCAACACACCAGGGCCTAAGGTGGGCGTCTAGAAGATTATGCAATGCGCCCCACTGAGAGCACGCGAGTCCAAAAGGGTCATCGTGGAAGGGTGAAGTGTGTTCTAAGCGTCTCCAGTCGCTGGTCAGAAAAGGGATGTAAAGGTGCACTGGGATCCACTAGGCACAAGGGAAGCCTGGGAAAGGCAGTACTACCCATTCCCAAGGTCGATAGTGGAGGCGCCCAGGCTGCTTGGAAAACACTCATGTTGCGCGGCTTTTATTCCCTTCCAGGGGTGCCTCAGTGAAGAAGAGTGAGGTTTCCGGGAAGAAGCCTTGAGGTCTCCGGTGCTTGCTGGGGGCTCCTCCCACGAGCCTCCCTACTTAGAGTGCGAAGAAAAGGTGAGCACAAGCCACAGGGGCAGCCCCAGAGGTGCTCATCAGCAAATGTGGTGTGCAGCCTGCCCAAGAAACACTGAGTCGATCGAGTGCTGCAACTAACTCCTGCATGCTTTTCACAGGCTCAAGTCAGTCGTGTATGAAATCATTTCCGAGAGAGAACGTCTGTCCTGTGACTCCCTTGTGTGGCTTGCAAGGAACAGAACGGGAGCCAGACCCTCGGGATCCCCTCCTTCTATGCAGGTGGAAGGGCAATGAACTGGTTTCTTGCTGGCACAGCTTGCTTTCCACAGCTTTAAAACCGCCCCAGGGACGCAGTTGCAGCCAGTCGTGCGTTCACGTGGCACCCCTTTGTGACGCCACCTGTGTTGCACTGGAATACTGCCAGGGAACTAGGTACATCCTGGGTGTTCATACCTTTGGTGTCTCAACCGTGAAGGGAAGGGAGTCTTTCGGCCCAGCTGGAAGAAAGAACCCAGCTACCGGGAAGAATTGGAGACATTTGGACGCTCCGAAGTCACCTAAGCCTGACTCTGTCATCCAGGGGGAAAGGCGATGGCTCGCATGCAGAACTCGGGCGTCCAATGTGCCATCATGGAAGGGCCCAGTGTGTCCCCAAAGCCCCCAGTACGTCAGTGAGAGAGTGCTGGTAAAGGCGCCGTGGGCTCAAGTTGGTAAGTCGAACATGTCGGGAAAACGTGCTTTTCCCCTTTAGGAAAGGGACTTGGTTGCTGCACCAGCTGCCTGGAAAACGCGTTGCCCACGTTCCTTCATCCCACAAAAGCCTCTATCAGGAACACTTAGTTCTCCCAAAAGAAACCAGGTGCTTGCCACTCATTCCTGTGGGCTCATCCCACTGCCATCTGCAGCTACAATACCATCAAAAGTGACCTCTTGTTTCGAAGGAAGGTGGACTTTTCCCCATCACCAGAGACAGGGGTGCCTCCGTGTGCTGGAAAGCTAAGTCACAGGACTGCTTTAGCTCTCGCATGCCTCTCGTGGCCCCGAAGTCTCGCGGGTGCCCTTCTTTGTGGTGGTACACTGTATCCCAAAAGCCTTGTGAGCACCATGAAGGGAAAAGCACCTCTGGGTACAAGCCTTTGTGTGCAGCTGCAAGAGCCAGGATCGGGTTACTCCTTTGGATGGCTAGCATTCTGCAGCTTTCATACAAGCTCAGGAAGTCGTTGGCAGGGAGGCTTTCTTTCCATGCGGGTCTGGCAGAGTGAGGCTACCTGAGCCACACTGCAGAAAACCAGCGGGCTTCCCTTCATTTGGGGAGCTCACGCCCGACGTCTCAGTAACGGAAGCAGAAACTTGGTTGCAGCTCCCACCCACAAGTAAGCAGAGATACACGCTGGGCATTGCTATGCCCTTGGAACCTCCAGAGACATCTAAGCCGACCGAGGGCATTCAGACGATCATGCAACGCACCACACGCAGAAGACGCCACGGCCAAAAGGGTCTTCGTGGAAGGGTGAAGTGTGTTCAAAGCGGCTGCTGAAGCTGCTCAGTAAAGAGAGGAAAAGGAGCAGTGTGGTCCACTAGGCCAACGGTAAGACTGCGAAAGGCTCTATGTCCCCATTTCAAATCTGGAGAGTGGAGGCCTCTGGGCTGCCTGAAAAAACACTCATCGTGCACATCTGGAAGTCACGCCTAGGAATGCCTCCGTGAAGAAAAGTGAGCTTGCTCGTAAGAGGCCCTGAGGCCGCCATTGCATGCTAGGAGTTCATCCGACCCCCCGCCCCGCCCCCACCTCGAGTGGGAAGAGAACGTGACCCCAAGCCTCAACTGAAGCCCCAGAGCTTCCCCGTCAGCAAAGTTTGGTGTGAGCCGCCTCAGTAAACACTGAGTCGATCCTGTGCTGCCAGTCCTATATGGTTTCTGCAGGCTGGAGACAGTCGCGCTGGATTTCATTTCCGAGAGCGGATGTGTGTCCCGTGAGTTCCTAGTGTGTCTTTTAAGTAACAAAGAGTGAAAGAGCAAGTAGGGATCCACTCTTTCTATGCAGAGGGAAGGGAGAGGAAGGGTGTTCTTTCTTGGCGTAGCTCTTTTCCTACAGCTTTACCGCAGCCCAGGGGACACAGCTGTAGCCCGTCTTCCGTTCAGCACGGCTCTGCCTTTGTAAAGGCCAAGGAGTTGCACTGACACAGTCCCTGAGACTAAGATGCATCCTGGGTACTCATACCTGTTTAATCCCCACCAGGAAGGGAAGGCAGACGTTTGGCCCAGCGTAAGAAAACGTACAGAAATACCGGTAACAATGGGAAGCATTGGGCGTTCCTAAGTCCCCTAGACCTGACTAGGTGATTCCAGGCGTAAGGCTCTGCACCGCCTGCAGTACCCAGGTGTCCAATGGGTCATCATGGAAGGGCCCAGTGTGTTCCCACAGTCTCTAGTAATCAGTCAGAGAGTGCCGGTAAAGGCGCTGTGGGGTCATGTTGGCAATTAGAGAAAATGTCGGGAAAAGCCGCTTTTCCCCTTTCAGAAAGTGACTTGGTTGCTGCTTCCAAGCTGCCTGAAAAACACGCTGCCCATTCGGCTTCACTCCACAAATGCCTCTGTGAGGGACAGTGAGTTTTCCGGAACGAGACCAGGTGCCTGCCATTCTTGACCGCGAGCTCATCCCACAGCATTCAGTAGGTAGAGGGCCAAGAGTACGTAAACCTCTGGTCTCGAGGTGAGGTGCACTTCTTCCCAACTCCCAAATTGGGGGTGCAGCAGTGTCCTGGAAGCCTTAGTCAATGGACTGCTTTAGGTCTAGTGTGCCTCACATGGCTTAGGACCGTGCGTAGATCACGCCTCGCCTTGGAATACGCTGTACACCAGAAGCCTGCTGAGCACCATCGAGGGAAAAAGAGCTCGGGGAACAGCCCTCTCTTTGCAGTTTGAAGAGCCAGGAGCGGCTTTCTACTTTGGATGGGTAGCGTTCCTCACCTTTCCTACAACCTCAGGAAGACGGGTCTAGGAGGGCTTCCTTTCAAGTGCGGATAGCTGAGCTGCACGGCCAAAAGCCACCGGGCTTCCAATCCATCCGCGAAGCTCAGGCCCGACATCTCCCTGGTGGAAGCGGAACCTTGGCTACGGGTCCCACACAAAAGTAAGCAGGGATATACCCTGAGCCAGGCTAGGCCGTGGAACATCCAACACACCAGGGCCTAAGGTGGGCGTCTAGAAGATTATGCAATGCGCCCCACTGAGAGCACGCGAGTCCAAAAGGGTCATCGTGGAAGGGTGAAGTGTGTTCTAAGCGTCTCCAGTCGCTGGTCAGAAAAGGGATGTAAAGGTGCACTGGGATCCACTAGGCACAAGGGAAGCCTGGGAAAGGCAGTACTACCCATTCCCAAGGTAGATAGTGGAGGCGCCCAGGCTGCTTGGAAAACACTCATGTTGCATGGCTTTTATTCCCTTCCAGGGGTGCCTCAGTGAAGAAGAGTGAGGTTTCCGGGAAGAAGCCTTGAGGTCTCCGGTGCTTGCTGGGGGCTCCTCCCACGAGCCTCCCTACTTAGAGTGCGAAGAAAAGGTGAGCACAAGCCACAGGGGCAGCCCCAGAGGTGCTCATCAGCAAATGTGGTGTGCAGCCTGCCCAAGAAACACTGAGTCGATCGAGTGCTGCAACTAACTCCTGCATGCTTTTCACAGGCTCAAGTCAGTCGTGTATGAAATCATTTCCGAGAGAGAACGTCTGTCCTGTGACTCCCTTGTGTGGCTTGCAAGGAACAGAACGGGAGCCAGACCCTCGGTATCCCCTCCTTCTATGCAGGTGGAAGGGCAATGAACTGGTTTCTTGCTGGCACAGCTTGCTTTCCACAGCTTTAAAACCGCCCCAGGGACGCAGTTGCAGCCAGTCGTGCGTTCACGTGGCACCCCTTTGTGACGCCACCTGTGTTGCACTGGAATACTGCCAGGGAACTAGGTACATCCTGGGTGTTCATACCTTTGGTGTCTCAACCGTGAAGGGAAGGGAGTCTTTCGGCCCAGCTGGAAGAAAGAACCCAGCTACCGGGAAGAATTGGAGACATTTGGACGCTCCGAAGTCACCTAAGCCTGACTCTGTCATCCAGGGGGAAAGGCGATGGCTCGCATGCAGAACTCGGGCGTCCAATGTGCCATCATGGAAGGGCCCAGTGTGTCCCCAAAGCCCCCAGTACGTCAGTGAGAGAGTGCTGGTAAAGGCGCCGTGGGCTCAAGTTGGAAGTCGAACATGTCGGGAAAACGTGCTTTTCCCCTTTAGGAAAGGGACTTGGTTGCTGCACCAGCTGCCTGGAAAACGCGTTGCCCACGTTCCTTCATCCCACAAAAGCCTCTATCAGGAACACTTAGTTCTCCCAAAAGAAACCAGGTGCTTGCCACTCATTCCTGTGGGCTCATCCCACTGCCATCTGCAGCTACAATACCATCAAAAGTGACCTCTTGTTTCGAAGGAAGGTGGACTTTTCCCCATCACCAGAGACAGGGGTGCCTCCGTGTGCTGGAAAGCTAAGTCACAGGACTGCTTTAGCTCTCGCATGCCTCTCGTGGCCCCGAAGTCTCGCGGGTGCCCTTCTTTGTGGTGGTACACTGTATCCCAAAAGCCTTGTGAGCACCATGAAGGGAAAAGCACCTCTGGGTACAAGCCTTTGTGGGCAGCTGGAAGAGCCAGGATCGGGTTACTCCTTTGGATGGCTAGCATTCTGCAGCTTTCATACAAGCTCAGGAAGTCGTTGGCAGGGAGGCTTTCTTTCCATGCGGGTCTGGCAGAGTGAGGCTACCTGAGCCACACTGCAGAAAACCAGCGGGCTTCCCTTCATTTGGGGAGCTCACGCCCGACGTCTCAGTAATTGAAGCAGAAACTTGGTTGCAGCTGCCACCCACAAGTAAGCAGAGATACACGCTGAGCATTGCTATGCCCTTGGAACCTCCAAAGACATCTAAGCCGACCGAGGGCATTCAGACGATCATGCAACGCACCACACGCAGAACACGCCACGGCCAAAAGGGTCATCGTGGAAGGGTGAAGTGTGTTCAAAGCGGCTGCTGAAGCTGCTCAGTAAAGATAGGAAAAGGAGCAGTGTGGTCCACTAGGCAAACGGTAAGACTGCGAAAGGCTCTATGTCCCCATTTCAAATCTCGAGAGTGGAGTCCTTTGGGCTGCCTGAAAATACACTCATCTTGCACATCTTGAAGTCACTCCTAGGAATGCCTCCGTGAAGAAAAGTGAGCTTGCTCGTAAGAGGCCCTGAGGTCGCCATTGCATGCTAGGAGTTCATCCGACCCCCCACCCCTACCTCGAGTGGGAAGAGAACGTGACCCCAAGCCTCAACTGAAGCCCCAGAGATTCCCCGTCAGCAAGGTTCGGTGTGAGCCGCCTCAGTAAACACTGAGTCGATCCTGTGCTGCCAGTGCTATATGGTTTCTGCAGGCTGGAGACAGTCGCGCTGGATTTCATTTCCGAGAGCGGACGTGTGTCCCGTGAGTTCTTAGTGTGTCTATTAAGTAACACAGAGTGAAAGAGCAAGTAGGGATCCACTCTTTCTATGCAGAGGGAAGGGAGAGGAAGGGTGTTCTTTCTTGGCGTAGCTCTTTTCCTACAGCTTTACCGCAGCCCAGGGGACACAGCTGTAGCCCGTCTTCCGTTCAGCACGGCTCTGCCTTTGTAAAGGCCAAGGAGTTGCACTGACACAGTCCCTGAGACTAAGATGCATCCTGGGTACTCATACCTGTTTAGTCTCCACAAGGAAGGGAAGGCAGACGTTTGGCCCAGCGTAAGAAAACGTACAGAAATACTGGTAACATTGGGAAGCATTGGGCGTTCCTAAGTCCCCTAGACCTGACTAGGTGATTCCAGGCATAAGGCTCTGAACCGCATGCATATCCAGGTGTCCAATGGGTCATTATGGAAGGGCCCAGTGTGTTCCCACAGTCTCCCGTAACCAGTCAGAGTGTGCCCGTAAATGCGCTGTGGGGTCATGTTGGTAATTAGAGAAATATCGGGAAAAGCCTCTTTTCCCCTTTCAGAAAGTGACTTGGTTGCTGCTTCCAAGCTGCCTGAAAAACACGCTGCCCATTCGGCTTCACTCCACAAATGCCTCTGTGAGGGACAGTGAGTTTTCCGGAACGAAACCAGGTGCCTGCCATTCTTGACTGCGAGCTCATCCCACAGCATTCAGTAGGTAGAGGGCCAAGAGTACGTAAACCTCTGGTCTCGAGGTAAGGTGCACTTCTTCCCAACTCCGAAACTGGGGGTGCAGCAGTGTCCTGGAAGCCTTAGTCAATGGACTGCTTTAGGTCTAGTGTGCCTCACATGGCTTAGGACCGTGCGTAGATCACGCCTTGCCTTGGAATACGCTGTACACCAGAAGCCTGCTGAGCACCATCGAGGGAAAAAGAGCTCAGGGAACAGCCCTCTCTTTGCAGTTTGAAGAGCCAGGAGCGGCTTTCTACTTTGGATGGGTAGCGTTCCTCACCTTTCCTACAACCTCAGGAAGACGGGTCTAGGAGGGCTTCCTTTCAAGTGCGGATAGCTTAGCTGCACGGCCAAAAGCCACCGGGCTTCCAATCCATCCGCGAAGCTCAGGCCCGACATCTCCCTGGTGGAAGCGGAACCTTGGCTACGGGTCCCACACAAAAGTAAGCAGGGATATACCCTGAGCCAGGCTAGGCCGTGGAACATCCAACACACCTAGGCCTAAGGTGGGCATTTAGATGATTATGCAATGCGCCCCACTGAGCGCACGCGAGTCCAAAAGGGTCGTCGTGAAACGGTGAAGTGTGTTCTAAGCGTCTCCAGTGGCTGGTCAGCGAAGGGATGTAAAGGTGCACTGTGATGCACTAGGCACAAGGGAAGCCTGGGAAAGGCAGTACTACCCATTCCCAAAGTAGATAGTGGAGGTTCCCAGGCTGCTTGAAAAACACTCATGTTGCACGGCTTTTATTCCCTTCCAGGGGTGCCTCAGTGAAGAAGAGTGAGGTTTCCGGGAAGAAGCCTTGAGGTCTCCAGTGCTTGCTGGGGGCTCCTCCGACGAGCCTCCCTACTTAGAGTGCGAAGAAAAGGTGAGCACAAGCCACAGGGGCAGCCCCAGATTTGCTCATCAGCAAATGTGGTGTGCAGCCTGCTCAAGAAACACTGAGTCGATCGAGTGCTGTGACTATCTCCTGCATGCTTTTCACAGGCTCAAGTCAGTCGTGTATGAAATCATTTCCGAGAGAGAACGTCTGTCCTGTGACTCCCTTGTGTGGCTTGCAAGGAACAGAACGGGAGCCAGATCCTCGGTATCCCCTCCTTCTATGCAGGTGGAAGGGCAATGAACTGGTTTCTTGCTGGCACAGCTTGCTTTCCACAGCTTTAAAACCGCCCCAGGGACGCAGTTGCAGCCAGTCGTGCGTTCACGTGGCACCCCTTTGTGACGCCACCTGTGTTGCACTGGAATAATGCCAGGGAACTAGGTACATCCTGGGTGTTCATACCTTTGGTGTCTCAACCGTGAAGGGAAGGGAGCCGTTCGGCCCAGCTGGAAGAAAGAACCCAGCTACCGCGTAGAATTGGAGACCTTTGGACGTTCCGAGGTCACCTAAGCCTGACTCTGTCATCCAGTGGGAAAGGCGATGCCTCGCATGCAGAACTCGGGAGTCCAATGTGCCATCATGGAAGGGCCCAGTGTGTCCCCAAAGCCCCCAGTACGTCAGTGAGAGAGTGCTGGTAAAGGCGCTGTGGGCTCAAGTTGGTAACTCGAAAATGTCCGGAAAACGTGCTTTTCCCCTTTAGGAAAGGGACTGGGTTGCTGCTCCAGCTGCCTGGAAAACGCATTGCCCATGTTTCTTCATCCCACAAAAGCCTCTATCAGGAACATTTAGTTCTCCCAACAGAAACCAGGTGCTTGCCACTCATTCCTGTGGGCTCATCCCACTGCCATCTGCAGCTACAATACCATCAAAAGTGACCTCTTGTTTCGAAGGAAGGTGGACTTTTCCCCATCACCAGAGACAGGGGTGCCTCCGTGTGCTGGAAAGCTAAGTCACAGGACTGCTTTAGCTCTCGCATGCCTCTCGTGGCCCCGAAGTCTCGCGGGTGCCCTTCTTTGTGGTGGTACACTGTATCCCAAAAGCCTTGTGAGCACCATGAAGGGAAAAGCACCTCTGGGTACAAGCCTTTGTGTGCAGCTGCAAGAGCCAGGATCGGGTTACTCCTTTGGATGGCTAGCATTCTGCAGCTTTCATACAAGCTCAGGAAGTCGTTGGCAGGGAGGCTTTCTTTCCATGCGGGTCTGGCAGAGTGAGGCTACCTGAGCCACACTGCAGAAAACCAGCGGGCTTCCCTTCATTTGGGGAGCTCACGCCCGACGTCTCAGTAACGGAAGCAGAAACTTGGTTGCAGCTCCCACCCACAAGTAAGCAGAGATACACGCTGGGCATTGCTATGCCCTTGGAACCTCCAGAGACATCTAAGCCGACCGAGGGCATTCAGACGATCATGCAACGCACCACACGCAGAAGACGCCACGGCCAAAAGGGTCTTCGTGGAAGGGTGAAGTGTGTTCAAAGCGGCTGCTGAAGCTGCTCAGTAAAGAGAGGAAAAGGAGCAGTGTGGTCCACTAGGCCAACGGTAAGACTGCGAAAGGCTCTATGTCCCCATTTCAAATCTGGAGAGTGGAGGCCTCTGGGCTGCCTGAAAAAACACTCATCGTGCACATCTGGAAGTCACGCCTAGGAATGCCTCCGTGAAGAAAAGTGAGCTTGCTCGTAAGAGGCCCTGAGGCCGCCATTGCATGCTAGGAGTTCATCCGACCCCCCGCCCCGCCCCCACCTCGAGTGGGAAGAGAACGTGACCCCAAGCCTCAACTGAAGCCCCAGAGCTTCCCCGTCAGCAAAGTTTGGTGTGAGCCGCCTCAGTAAACACTGAGTCGATCCTGTGCTGCCAGTCCTATATGGTTTCTGCAGGCTGGAGACAGTCGCGCTGGATTTCATTTCCGAGAGCGGATGTGTGTCCCGTGAGTTCCTAGTGTGTCTTTTAAGTAACAAAGAGTGAAAGAGCAAGTAGGGATCCACTCTTTCTATGCAGAGGGAAGGGAGAGGAAGGGTGTTCTTTCTTGGCGTAGCTCTTTTCCTACAGCTTTACCGCAGCCCAGGGGACACAGCTGTAGCCCGTCTTCCGTTCAGCACGGCTCTGCCTTTGTAAAGGCCAAGGAGTTGCACTGACACAGTCCCTGAGACTAAGATGCATCCTGGGTACTCATACCTGTTTAATCCCCACCAGGAAGGGAAGGCAGACGTTTGGCCCAGCGTAAGAAAACGTACAGAAATACCGGTAACAATGGGAAGCATTGGGCGTTCCTAAGTCCCCTAGACCTGACTAGGTGATTCCAGGCGTAAGGCTCTGCACCGCCTGCAGTACCCAGGTGTCCAATGGGTCATCATGGAAGGGCCCAGTGTGTTCCCACAGTCTCCAGTAATCAGTCAGAGAGTGCCGGTAAAGGCGCTGTGGGGTCATGTTGGCAATTAGAGAAAATGTCGGGAAAAGCCGCTTTTCCCCTTTCAGAAAGTGACTTGGTTGCTGCTTCCAAGCTGCCTGAAAAACACGCTGCCCATTCGGCTTCACTCCACAAATGCCTCTGTGAGGGACAGTGAGTTTTCCGGAACGAGACCAGGTGCCTGCCATTCTTGACCGCGAGCTCATCCCACAGCATTCAGTAGGTAGAGGGCCAAGAGTACGTAAACCTCTGGTCTCGAGGTGAGGTGCACTTCTTCCCAACTCCCAAATTGGGGGTGCAGCAGTGTCCTGGAAGCCTTAGTCAATGGACTGCTTTAGGTCTAGTGTGCCTCACATGGCTTAGGACCGTGCGTAGATCACGCCTCGCCTTGGAATACGCTGTACACCAGAAGCCTGCTGAGCACCATCGAGGGAAAAAGAGCTCGGGGAACAGCCCTCTCTTTGCAGTTTGAAGAGCCAGGAGCGGCTTTCTACTTTGGATGGGTAGCGTTCCTCACCTTTCCTACAACCTCAGGAAGACGGGTCTAGGAGGGCTTCCTTTCAAGTGCGGATAGCTGAGCTGCACGGCCAAAAGCCACCGGGCTTCCAATCCATCCGCGAAGCTCAGGCCCGACATCTCCGTGGTGGAAGCGGAACCTTGGCTACGGGTCCCACACAAAAGTAAGCAGGGATATACCCTGAGCCAGGCTAGGCCGTGGAACATCCAACACACCAGGGCCTAAGGTGGGCGTCTAGAAGATTATGCAATGCGCCCCACTGAGAGCACGCGAGTCCAAAAGGGTCATCGTGGAAGGGTGAAGTGTGTTCTAAGCGTCTCCAGTCGCTGGTCAGAAAAGGGATGTAAAGGTGCACTGGGATCCACTAGGCACAAGGGAAGCCTGGGAAAGGCAGTACTACCCATTCCCAAGGTAGATAGTGGAGGCGCCCAGGCTGCTTGGAAAACACTCATGTTGCATGGCTTTTATTCCCTTCCAGGGGTGCCTCAGTGAAGAAGAGTGAGGTTTCCGGGAAGAAGCCTTGAGGTCTCCGGTGCTTGCTGGGGGCTCCTCCCACGAGCCTCCCTACTTAGAGTGCGAAGAAAAGGTGAGCACAAGCCACAGGGGCAGCCCCAGAGGTGCTCATCAGCAAATGTGGTGTGCAGCCTGCCCAAGAAACACTGAGTCGATCGAGTGCTGCAACTAACTCCTGCATGCTTTTCACAGGCTCAAGTCAGTCGTGTATGAAATCATTTCCGAGAGAGAACGTTTGTCCTGTGACTCCCTTGTGTGGCTTGCAAGGAACAGAACGGGAGCCAGACCCTCGGTATCCCCTCCTTCTATGCAGGTGGAAGGGCAATGAACTGGTTTCTTGCTGGCACAGCTTGCTTTCCACAGCTTTAAAACCGCCCCAGGGACGCAGTTGCAGCCAGTCGTGCGTTCACGTGGCACCCCTTTGTGACGCCACCTGTGTTGCACTGGAATACTGCCAGGGAACTAGGTACATCCTGGGTGTTCATACCTTTGGTGTCTCAACCGTGAAGGGAAGGGAGTCTTTCGGCCCAGCTGGAAGAAAGAACCCAGCTACCGGGAAGAATTGGAGACATTTGGACGCTCCGAAGTCACCTAAGCCTGACTCTGTCATCCAGGGGGAAAGGCGATGGCTCGCATGCAGAACTCGGGCGTCCAATGTGCCATCATGGAAGGGCCCAGTGTGTCCCCAAAGCCCCCAGTACGTCAGTGAGAGAGTGCTGGTAAAGGCGCCGTGGGCTCAAGTTGGAAGTCGAACATGTCGGGAAAACGTGCTTTTCCCCTTTAGGAAAGGGACTTGGTTGCTGCACCAGCTGCCTGGAAAACGCGTTGCCCACGTTCCTTCATCCCACAAAAGCCTCTATCAGGAACACTTAGTTCTCCCAAAAGAAACCAGGTGCTTGCCACTCATTCCTGTGGGCTCATCCCACTGCCATCTGCAGCTACAATACCATCAAAAGTGACCTCTTGTTTCGAAGGAAGGTGGACTTTTCCCCATCACCAGAGACAGGGGTGCCTCCGTGTGCTGGAAAGCTAAGTCACAGGACTGCTTTAGCTCTCGCATGCCTCTCGTGGCCCCGAAGTCTCGCGGGTGCCCTTCTTTGTGGTGGTACACTGTATCCCAAAAGCCTTGTGAGCACCATGAAGGGAAAAGCACCTCTGGGTACAAGCCTTTGTGGGCAGCTGGAAGAGCCAGGATCGGGTTACTCCTTTGGATGGCTAGCATTCTGCAGCTTTCATACAAGCTCAGGAAGTCGTTGGCAGGGAGGCTTTCTTTCCATGCGGGTCTGGCAGAGTGAGGCTACCTGAGCCACACTGCAGAAAACCAGCGGGCTTCCCTTCATTTGGGGAGCTCACGCCCGACGTCTCAGTAATTGAAGCAGAAACTTGGTTGCAGCTGCCACCCACAAGTAAGCAGAGATACACGCTGAGCATTGCTATGCCCTTGGAACCTCCAAAGACATCTAAGCCGACCGAGGGCATTCAGACGATCATGCAACGCACCACACGCAGAACACGCCACGGCCAAAAGGGTCATCGTGGAAGGGTGAAGTGTGTTCAAAGCGGCTGCTGAAGCTGCTCAGTAAAGATAGGAAAAGGAGCAGTGTGGTCCACTAGGCAAACGGTAAGACTGCGAAAGGCTCTATGTCCCCATTTCAAATCTCGAGAGTGGAGTCCTTTGGGCTGCCTGAAAATACACTCATCTTGCACATCTTGAAGTCACTCCTAGGAATGCCTCCGTGAAGAAAAGTGAGCTTGCTCGTAAGAGGCCCTGAGGTCGCCATTGCATGCTAGGAGTTCATCCGACCCCCCACCCCTACCTCGAGTGGGAAGAGAACGTGACCCCAAGCCTCAACTGAAGCCCCAGAGATTCCCCGTCAGCAAGGTTCGGTGTGAGCCGCCTCAGTAAACACTGAGTCGATCCTGTGCTGCCAGTGCTATATGGTTTCTGCAGGCTGGAGACAGTCGCGCTGGATTTCATTTCCGAGAGCGGACGTGTGTCCCGTGAGTTCTTAGTGTGTCTATTAAGTAACACAGAGTGAAAGAGCAAGTAGGGATCCACTCTTTCTATGCAGAGGGAAGGGAGAGGAAGGGTGTTCTTTCTTGGCGTAGCTCTTTTCCTACAGCTTTACCGCAGCCCAGGGGACACAGCTGTAGCCCGTCTTCCGTTCAGCACGGCTCTGCCTTTGTAAAGGCCAAGGAGTTGCACTGACACAGTCCCTGAGACTAAGATGCATCCTGGGTACTCATACCTGTTTAGTCTCCACAAGGAAGGGAAGGCAGACGTTTGGCCCAGCGTAAGAAAACGTACAGAAATACTGGTAACATTGGGAAGCATTGGGCGTTCCTAAGTCCCCTAGACCTGACTAGGTGATTCCAGGCATAAGGCTCTGAACCGCATGCATATCCAGGTGTCCAATGGGTCATTATGGAAGGGCCCAGTGTGTTCCCACAGTCTCCAGTAACCAGTCAGAGTGTGCCCGTAAATGCGCTGTGGGGTCATGTTGGTAATTAGAGAAATATCGGGAAAAGCCTCTTTTCCCCTTTCAGAAAGTGACTTGGTTGCTGCTTCCAAGCTGCCTGAAAAACACGCTGCCCATTCGGCTTCACTCCACAAATGCCTCTGTGAGGGACAGTGAGTTTTCCGGAACGAAACCAGGTGCCTGCCATTCTTGACTGCGAGCTCATCCCACAGCATTCAGTAGGTAGAGGGCCAAGAGTACGTAAACCTCTGGTCTCGAGGTAAGGTGCACTTCTTCCCAACTCCGAAATTGGGGGTGCAGCAGTGTCCTGGAAGCCTTAGTCAATGGACTGCTTTAGGTCTAGTGTGCCTCACATGGCTTAGGACCGTGCGTAGATCACGCCTTGCCTTGGAATACGCTGTACACCAGAAGCCTGCTGAGCACCATCGAGGGAAAAAGAGCTCAGGGAACAGCCCTCTCTTTGCAGTTTGAAGAGCCAGGAGCGGCTTTCTACTTTGGATGGGTAGCGTTCCTCACCTTTCCTACAACCTCAGGAAGACGGGTCTAGGAGGGCTTCCTTTCAAGTGCGGATAGCTTAGCTGCACGGCCAAAAGCCACCGGGCTTCCAATCCATCCGCGAAGCTCAGGCCCGACATCTCCCTGGTGGAAGCGGAACCTTGGCTACGGGTCCCACACAAAAGTAAGCAGGGATATACCCTGAGCCAGGCTAGGCCGTGGAACATCCAACACACCTAGGCCTAAGGTGGGCATTTAGATGATTATGCAATGCGCCCCACTGAGCGCACGCGAGTCCAAACGGGTCGTCGTGGAACGGTGAAGTGTGTTCTAAGCGTCTCCAGTGGCTGGTCAGCGAAGGGATGTAAAGGTGCACTGTGATGCACTAGGCACAAGGGAAGCCTGGGAAAGGCAGTACTACCCATTCCCAAAGTAGATAGTGGAGGTGCCCAGGCTGCTTGAAAAACACTCATGTTGCACGGCTTTTATTCCCTTCCAGGGGTGCCTCAGTGAGGAAGAGTGAGGTTTCCGGGAAGAAGCCTTGAGGTCTCCGGTGCTTGCTGGGGGCTCCTCCGACGAGCCTCCCTACTTAGAGTGCGAAGAAAAGGTGAGCACAAGCCACAGGGGCAGCCCCAGATTTGCTCATCAGCAAATGTGGTGTGCAGCCTGCTCAAGAAACACTGAGTCGATCGAGTGCTGTGACTATCTCCTGCATGCTTTTCACAGGCTCAAGTCAGTCGTGTATGAAATCATTTCCGAGAGAGAACGTCTGTCCTGTGACTCCCTTGTGTGGCTTGCAAGGAACAGAACGGGAGCCAGACTCTCGGTATCCCCTCCTTCTATGCAGGTGGAAGGGCAATGAACTGGTTTCTTGCTGGCACAGCTTGCTTTCCACAGCTTTAAAACCGCCCCAGGGACGCAGTTGCAGCCAGTCGTGCGTTCACGTGGCACCCCTTTGTGACGCCACCTGTGTTGCACTGGAATAATGCCAGGGAACTAGGTACATCCTGGGTGTTCATACCTTTGGTGTCTCAACCGTGAAGGGAAGGGAGCCGTTCGGCCCAGCTGGAAGAAAGAACCCAGCTACCGCGTAGAATTGGAGACCTTTGGACGTTCCGAGGTCACCTAAGCCTGACTCTGTCATCCAGTGGGAAAGGCGATGCCTCGCATGCAGAACTCGGGAGTCCAATGTGCCATCATGGAAGGGCCCAGTGTGTCCCCAAAGCCCCCAGTACGTCAGTGAGAGAGTGCTGGTAAAGGCGCTGTGGGCTCAAGTTGGTAACTCGAAAATGTCCGGAAAACGTGCTTTTCCCCTTTAGGAAAGGGACTTGGTTGCTGCTCCAGCTGCCTGGAAAACGCATTGCCCATGTTTCTTCATCCCACAAAAGCCTCTATCAGGAACATTTAGTTCTCCCAACAGAAACCAGGTGCTTGCCACTCATTCCTGTGGGCTCATCCCACTGCCATCTGTAGCTACAATACCATCAAAAGTGACCTCTTGTTTCGAAGGAAGGTGGACTTTTCCCCATCACCAGAGACAGGGGTGCCTCCGTGTGCTGGAAAGCTAAGTCACAGGACTGCTTTAGCTCTAGTATGCCTCTGGTTGCCCCGAAGTCTCGCGTGTGCCCTTCTTTGTGGTGGTACACTGTATCCCCCCCCCCCAAAAGCCTTGTGAGCACCATGAAGGGAAAAGCACCTCTGGGTACAAGCCTTTGTGGGCAGCTGGAAGAGCCAGGATCGGGTTACTCCTTTGGATGGCTAGCATTCTGCAGCTTTCATACTAGCTCAGGAAGTCGTTGGCACTGAGGCTTTCTTTCGATGCGGGTCTGGCAGATTGAGTCTACCTGAGCCACACTGCAGAAAACCAGCGGGCTTCCCTTCATTTGGGGAGCTCATGCCCGACGTCTCAGTAATTGAAGCAGAAACTTGGTTGCAGCTGCCACCCCCAAGTAAGCAGAGATACACGCTGAGCATTGCTATGCCCTTGGAACCTCCAAAGACATCTAAGCCGACCGAGGGTATTCAGAGGATTATGCAATGCACCACACGCAAAACACTCCAAATCCAAAACGTGCATCGTAGCAGGGCGAAGTGTGTCCCAAGGGTCATTTTAGCTAGTTAGAAAAGACAGATAAATGTGTTTTGGGATGCATTTTGTAATTGGGAAGAATTGGAAGGGCAGTGGTTTCCTCGTTTGAAAACTAGATATTGGCGGCCCCAAGGCTGCATGATGTTGCCTATCTTTTTTGCACTTCTAGGAATGAGTCTGTGAGGAAAAATGAGTTTTCTCATAGGAAGCCGGAAATATCCACTGCTTGCTAGGAGCTCATGCTAAGGTGCAGCTTACCTATACTGCGAAGTAAACATGACCCCTAGCCTCAAGATAAACCCCAGTGTTTTCCCATCAGCAAAGTTTGGTGTACAGCTGTCTCCATGATCCCTGAGTAGATCGAGTGCTTTAAGTCCTCTATGCCTTTTTGGAGGCTTATGACAGTGGCATATGAATTCACTTCCGAGGGAGAACGTGTGTCCTGTGGGTCCCCTGTGTGTCTTCCAAGCAACATAACGCGAAACAGACTTTGGGATGAACTGTTTGTACGCAGAGGGAAGGGCAATTAATGACTTTCTTGCTTGCATAGCTACCTTTCTACAGCTTAAACCAGTCCCGGGGACACAGTTCTAGCCAGTCTTGTGTTGAATGTGGCTCTCCATTTGTGAGGACCTCTAAACTCCACGGAAACAATCCCTGTGACTAAAGTACATCCTGGGAACTCATCCCAGTCATCACTGTAGCATGGTGGGAAGGTCGACTCTAGGCCCAGCCTGATAAACAGTACAGAGGTGGTAGTGAGGGGGCGGCCGCCAGGCCAACGGTGGTTTCGGGTGGTCTCCGACGCCAGGCGCCCGACAGCTGCCTGCCTGTGGGTGCGCGCAGACGACGTGCCCCGAGCCACTGAGGCCGCCCCACTCCCACAGCTCCCTCCGCCCTGGGGCTCTGGGCGGCGGGGCCCGGCGCGGGCAGCGAGAGGCGCGGCTGCAGTGCGGGCGGTGGAAGGATGTGGAGGAGGAGGAAGAAGAGGAGGAGAAGGCGGAAGTTGGAGCCCGGGGAGAGTGGCTGTTGGTGGGCCGGGTGAAGGGAGGAGAGGGATTTACGGAGCGCGGCGCCACAACCTGGAGCCGGCGGGCCCGAGAGTGACCGAGTCAAGGCAGGCGCCAGCGGAACCGCGGCGTCGTCGGACCCGCCTCCTGGAGGAGCTCGGCCCCGTCCAGGCCCGGCCTCATTCCCACCCCGCGTTTCCTCCCCGCCACGGCCGCCTCGCTGCCGCCGGCGCCGTAGCGCTCTGCTGCCCACCCCGTCCCCGCGGCCGAGCCCGGGATTCCAGTGGAAGAAGGCCGTCCCGCGAGTGCAGGGCCAGGACACCGCGGGGGACACTGCAGCCTGAGCTCGGGAGGGGCCGCGCCGCCACCCTCTGAAAGAGGATGTCCCGACATGACAGTGTCAGCTGTGAGGCATGTTTAAAGGGAAATTTTCGAGGTCACAGATATAAGTGTTGAATTTGCAACGGTTTCCATCTTTGGGCGTCTTGTTATCAAAGTGGTGCAGCAACAACAAGGCATACAACTGACCACCCAACGCACTGCATATTAACAAGGGTAGATGTTGCTTTGTACTATGGTTCCTAAGCTTTCTCTGTAGAGGAGCCACAAGATTTTACTTGTCCCTATTGTGGAAACATTGGCTATACGGAGACATCTCTTCAAGAACATGTTACTTCTGAACATGCAGAAACATCAACAGAAGTGATTTGTCCAATATTTGCAGCATTACCTGGCGGCAGTCCTAATCATGTTACGGATGACCCTGCAGATCATCTTACACTTGAACACAGAGCCCCTAGAGATTTAGATGAATCCAGTGGTGTTCGACATATATGTAGAGTGTTTCACCCTGGCTGGGGATTGGGAAGTCCTGGTTGTGTAGGGCCACACAGATGTGTTCAAACCCAGGTGATTTGCCTCTGGAGCCCACAGAACAGACCACAGAACGGCTGCAGTATAAGCATCCATTGCACAAAGGAATCATTCTGATCACAGGTGTGGGAGGCTGGTTTCAGGCTACTAGATAAGAATTTAGATCTGGGGACCTGTAATAGCTACCGGACTGAGGACTCTCTCATCCTACTGTAGAGCCCCTTTCTACAGACATCCAGTCATCCCATCTTCCACCCTCTAGTGCCAGGCACTGTTCTAGAAACGGGCCGTCCGGTGGTGAGCACGTCTGCCAGGGTCTATGCGTTCACGGAGAAAAGTCTGAAAGCCTGTCTTGTGCTGATGCCAGCAACACCCTCACAGAACGGACCCCAGCAGTGACCCACGTCATCACAGACTCAGTCCCTAATCACACATCGTGACCTCATTTTTCTCCCTACATGTACGCCTCCGTGAATCTTCCTGCACTCTGGACCACCCTCCGGACTCATTTTCCTGTTTTCAGGCTCCTGTCACCCACCAGACCTGAGGCTCTGCACCAACTCCCTATCCCGATCAACTGCTGAGGGCAGACGTGCAGGCTGGACCACCCAGCCTGAACTCTCACCCAGTGAGGGGTGCCACCTGTAGGACAGCCTCACAAACCAGGGAGGCTAAGGAAGATAGAGGCTGTGGGCTGCCCAGTAGCCAAGAGATGTCATGTGGCCACCACCTCCTGGTAGGGACTGAGTGTTAATATACAGACCAGCTTGTGTTCATCCATCCATCCATCCATCCATCCATCCATCCACCCATCCACCCATCCACCCATCCACCCATCCATCCATCCATACATCCATCCATCCACCAATCCATCCATCCACCCATCATTCATTCAACAACAAGTATTTGTGGGGGGCCTACTATGAGCCAGGCACTGTTTGAGGCACTTGAAATACATCATTGAATAAAATAGATGTATAACTGAATCACTTTGCTGTACAGCAGATATTGACACAAAATTGTAAAGCAACTATACTTCAACAAAAAATAAATAAATTTTTAAAAAAAGGATGAGCTTAGGCCAGAGCCCTGAAGTGCCAATGGGTTTGGAACTGGCTTATTGCTGCCAACAGAGGCTGGTGATGGAGGGAGGAGGAGGGGCAGGGAGTGGAAAAGCCCAATTTTGGACCATGATCTGTCATTTCCTGATCTTGTGACCTTGGACACCTGAGCTTCCTTTTTCAGTCTTCAAGGTTTTCCATCTTGTCTTACTGGCAGAGTCATTATTTTAAAAAGACATTTCTTTCTCTAATGATTAGTGATGTTGAGCATCCTTTCATGTGTTTGTTGACAACCTGTATATCTTCTTTGGAGAAATGTCTATTTAGGTCTTCTGCCCATTTTTGGATTGGGTTGTTTGTTTTTTTCATATTGAGCTGCATGAGCTGCTTGTACATTTTGGAGATTAATCTTTTGTCAGTTGCTTCATTTGCAAATATTTTCTCCCATTCTGAGGGTTGTCTTTTCATCTTGTTTATGTTTTCCATTGCTGTGCAAAAGCCTTTAAGTTTCATTAGGTCCCATTTATTTATTTTTGTTTTTATTTCCATTTCTCTACGAGGTGGGTCAAAAAGGAGAACAGTATGGAGGTTCCTTAAAAAACTAAAGATAGAACTACCATATGACCTAGCAATCCCACTACTGGGCATATGCTCTGAGAAAACTGTAATTCAAAAAGAGTCATGTACCACAATGCTCAATGCAGCTCTATTTACAATAGCCTGGACATGGAAGCAACCTAAGTGTCCATCGACAGATGAATGGATAAAGAAGATGTGGTACATATATACAATGGAACATTACTCAGCCATAAAAAGAAACGAAATTGAGTTATTTGTAGTGAGGTGGATGGACTTAGAGACTGTCATACAGAGCGAAGTAAGTCATAAAGAGAAAAACAAATACTGTATGCTAACACATATATATGGAATCTAAAAAAAAAAAAAAAATTCTGAAGAACCTAGGGGCAGGACAGGAATAAAGAGGCAGACGTAGAGAATGGACTTGAGGACACGGGGAGGGGGAAGGGTAAGCTGGGACGAAGTGAGAGAGTGGCATAATGGACTTATATGTACTACCAAATGTAAAATAGATAGCTAGTGGGAAGCAGCTGCATAGCACAGGGAGATCAGCTCAGTGCTTTGTGACCACCTAGAGAGGTGGGATAGGGAGGGTGGGAGGGAGACGCAAGAGGGAGGGGATGGGGGATATATGTATATGTATAGCTGATTCACTTTGTTATACAGCAGAAACTAACACACCATTGTAAAGCAATTATACTCCAATAAAGATGTTAAAAAAAAAAGACATTTCTTGTGGAAGCCAAACTTATGATTATTACAGGTCAACTCAAAAGGACATCTGCTCTGATTGAGAAGGGGAGGGTTCGGGGGGCCCAGAGCCCTGCCAAACAGAATGTCCCCCCAGACTGTGTGTGTTTAGGTGGCTCCTGGGGCGTCTCCATCCCACCCCGGGGCTCTGCGGGATATCTGTGAAGCCCCAGCCTGGGATCCCGAAGGCCCTCAGCCTCTGACAGGTGGTGATTTTGTGACTTAGAACTGCTGCTGGGATTCTTGGTGTAGCAGCTGGGGATGAGTGAGCTGGCAGTGGGTGTGGAGGGGGCTAAGGGAACAGAGGTCTGGAGCAGCAGGAGAGGACCAGGGGACGGACCACGGATTCCCAGGGAACAGTAATTCCCTTGACAACAGCCTGCCTGCTTGGGACGGGACATCCTCCTGGGACTTCCTTCTCTGGGGGTCTCTCAGTTGTGCTGCTCTTCAGGAGACCTCCCCTGTCAGGATCCCCGCCCTCTTACAGCAGATGCACCAGGCATTTGCCTGCTGGTTTCTAAACCTTTTACTTCTTACTGTGTAATATCCCAGTTGGAGATGGGAAGATGGATAGAACACAGCCCTGCCCTGGAGGCACTAAGGGTCTGGGGGGAGGATGCTGGATGGGAGGGGGTTATTTGCATGTGGGATGGAGACCTGCACAGAGGCAGCTCTAGGGCGGAGGGGGGCGCCACTGCCACCATCTGGGGGAGGCCGGGAAGTGAAGCTGGAGCTGCTCAAGGAGTGATGGGGGAGCCAGGAGGGACCCTGGGCGAAGTAGCAGTGTGAGTTCTTTCTTCACAGCCCTACTCTTTCTCCACTTTTACGTCTTTTGCGAATTGGCTAGTTGCCATTTATGAATCATAAGTAATTGTCTGATCTGGGAGAAGGGATTTCTGCACGCCCACTGCTGAAAGCTGCCGACAGCAGGCTGTGGGCAGCAGGCTCCCTCCCAGGAGCTGAGTGCTGCGCCAGCCCAGAGTGGGTGCCCAGTAGCAACTCAGCTAGTGGGTGGATCAGAGTGACCTCCTGCACAATTAGATTCCTGTGTTGATCAGAAAAGATGAGGGGCTGACATGCCCTCTCTGGGGTGTGGGAGCACTCAGGAGCATGGCCGAGTATGTGGGTGAAGCTGGGAGAGAGCAGGGCTGTCCTCTCCCTTCCCAAGGGTGGAGGAGGTGGACCCGGGGCTGCTGCTTCCATGGGACTTGCCCCGAGCAGCCTGGCTCCCGAAAGAAGCTCTGCTTAGAGGTCAGGTGGGAGGCTTGGAGTGTCAAGTCTTCGTGCAGAAATAGGGGAGCAACCTGAGTCCACACTCACAGCGGGCAACGTCCAGCCTTTTCTGTAAAGTCCCACATAGTGAGTAGTTCTGACTTTGTGGGCAACGGTCCCTTTTGCAACCACTCAGCTCTGCTGTTTTAATGCAAAAGCAACACTAGACCACATGTAAGTGCTTGGGTGTAGCTGTGCTCCAGTGAAATGTTACTTACACAGCAGGCAATATACTGGATTTGGCCCCCGGGCTGTAGTTTGCTATCCCTTCTCTAAGCTTATGACTCTGACTTGATGCCTTGATTTTGGTCTCTTGTGTTCCTGACCTTCTTTTCTTTGTGTTGAATCTCTTTGCTGATCATGACTTCTGTATTTCTGACATGAGCTTGGTCTCCCAGCTGCACCCACTGGCTATGTCTCCTATTTGGGCTGGACTCCAGCTCCGACTGCCCCACCGTAACTACACACATGGAGACAGCGATGCCAGAGGACAGAGCAGAATTGCTCAAGAAGGAAAACTGCGAGTGCCCATCTCTGCGACGGATGGTGAGGAAGATAATTCAGCCAGCCTGGTTCTCCAAGCTCAGCTGAGGCTCCAATTCAGAGTCTCTCTGGCACAAAACCAACCTCAGAGAGTTGGGGGTTGAGGGAGACATTTGGGGACTCTGGTCCAGGCTGGCTTATATGGCTTTGAGAGTCTGGGGTGAAATATCTTTTGGCTTTTTTTGGATGTCATCTGAAACCAGTGGAGGCCCTCAGAGGACATGCCTGTCCTTCTGTCGTCCTGCGGTCACTTTGTCTCCCCACCTCTAGCTTGACCTCTGGGGTGTCACCCTTTCTTCACGGGCATGAAGCCTATAGGAATTGGATGGTGCCCTGGAGGTCACTGGATCTAATTTCACTATGTTTTACTGACGAGTCAACCAAAATTCAGAGAGATGAATAACTCACCCAGCATCACACAGCTGTGAGCCCAGGTCTCCTGGCTCTGGCATCTGTCTTTGTCTTGCACATACTCCCCACTTGTACTCCCTTCTTGATGCCTTTCTCGTGAATTTCCTGAGTCATTCACATTTTCTTTTCTTTTCTTTTTTTTTTTTTTTGATTTGGTAACATTTTATTTTATTTTATTTTATTGGAGTATAGTTGCTTTACCATGTTGTGTTAGTTTCTGCTGTACAGCAAAGTGAATCAGCTATATGTATACATATATTCCCCTCTTTTTTGGATTTCCCTCTCATTTAGGTCACCACAGAGCACTGAGTAGAGTTCCCTGTGCTATACAGTAGGTTCTCATCAGTTATCTATTTTATACACGGTATCAGTAGTGTGTATATGTCAATCCCAATCTCCCCATTCCTCCCGCGCCCCCTTCCCCCCCTTGGTATCCATATGTCTTTTTCTCTACATCTGTGTCTCTATTTCTGCTTTGCAAATAAGTTCATCGGTACCATTTTTCTAGATTCCACATATACGCATTAATATATGATATTTGTTTTTCTTTCTGACCTACTTCACTCTGTATGGTAGTCTCTAGGTCCATCCGTGTCTACAAATGACCCAATTTCGTTCCTTTTTACGGCTGAGTAACATCTTCTTTATCCATTCGTCTGTCGATGGGCATTTAGGTTGCTTCCATGACCTGGCTATTGTAAATAGTGCTGCAGTGAACATTGGGGTGCATGTGTCTTTTTGAATTATGGTTTTCTCTGGGTGTATGTCCAGGAGTGGGATTGCTGGGTCGTATGGTAGCTCAGAAAATGCCAACACCATGAAAAAGACACACAGGAAGCCTCTTCACCACAACCACTGACTGTGTTCCAACTTCCTCCTGCTCTAACCTATCCCCCATCCCAGCCAGGAAACCACCTTGGGCGGCAGGTAAAGCATCCTCCGCAGGTAGCTGGTGGTGCTGCTTGAGTGAGGGTTCATTAGGAGAAGTAATTATTCACCTACCTCATGCAGAACAAACTGCCTTCCTCTCACCCCTCAACCCCCTGTGAGTCGTTAGAAAGCAGAACGTCGTCGTCTGTATTCTCTCCATAAAATGTGCATTCCGGTGGTGTGAAGTGATGGGTATTCTTCCTTTGTTTTAAAAAAGGCAAACACGAAGCGAAAACAAGAGGACCGAGGAGATCTAATTAAGCCTCCATAAAGCTGGGGCTGGTATCTCTGAGATCTGGCTGGAGCGAGATTGCTGTTCTCCTTCCACCCTGTCACTGATATAAATGAGTTCTTAATTCCTCCTTTTGTGCACAACAGGTTATCATGTTCCTATTCATTAAGTGACTTCGGGGTCCTGCAGCAGAGCTTAATGGGAGTTGAAATTAGCAGCCTCTGGCTTTAGTACTGGGGCCAGAATAGGGAGTCCTGGGAAAAGGAATCAGTTTCCCTGGATTTCGAGGCAGAGGGACTCAGACGCCTCTGAGTGACCTTGGAGGTACTTGAAGGTCAGTCCCATCAATTGCCGCTCACTGCCCACAGGATGAAGTTCAAGCCCCTTTTTGTGGACTGAAGGTGCTTTGGGCTGGTTCCTCTGTAGCTTCCCTCTCCCAGCTACCTGGTCTCTTCTCTTGCCCCCTCTCCCCGACCACACACACTGTGGCCACAGGACATCGTCTCTGGGCAGCCCTGCTGTTTCATGCTTCTGGAATGCCCGTCTCGCTCCTCCTGCTGCCATTGTTCAACGCTCACCTCCAGGAGGACATTTCTAACCGCTAGACATGACCATCAGACTTCTCCCTCCACACCCTTGAAAACACCCCTGACCATGCCCACTGCACCTCCTTCTGGTCCTGCCTGGATCACAGACACCGTGATGGGATGGGTTCTTCTTCAGATCCACAGGGCTTCACTGGGTGTGGGACACATGGCATTCCACGCTCATCAGGGTGGGAAGGAAGGACCTAGGATGAGGGGAAGGTGGAGAAGGGCAAGGTGGCCATAGAGGAGGGAAGGGCCATTGAATACTCCTCTGGATCTGGGCGTCTGGGGGAGAAGTGGGATGGCACTCTGCTCCCTGGCTCCATCCTTGGTTCACTCAACTGCACTGAACATAGGCTCTTAGCAAGTTTCTTCCTCAGCGTTTCTGTCCTCACTCTACCTCTAAGCTTCATCATCGCCTCTCACCACTACCCCGATTTGTCGGACTCACAAATTCAGGGTGCATAGGTGCTTCCTCAGGACCACTTGGAGGCAGAAGAGTTTTAAACAGGATGTGATCCCTCATAAGAACATCCCCTCAGCCTCCAGTCCTGGAGACTCAGGGTATGTGCTGCAGTTCTAGGTGCCTATTTGTTTCAGGTGCAGATCTCTTTAATTATCAGTAAGGTCACACCTCAGATGCAGACGGCTCTTTTATGATTACTATTAATTTTGCTGTGCCTATCAGATGTGCATTTTAAGTCAGGTTCTGCAGAAGCAGACCAAGGAAATCTTCTAGGAGAAAGTGGGAAGGGTGCGGGAGAGCAGACGGGGGAGGGAAGAGGCCAAGGGAGGGGGCCGCCCTGGAGCCGCAGTCACTCCTCTGTTCATCTGCTCAGCCCAGTTGCTGGGTTTTCACACCCAAATCCGCTCTTGCCTAAGGGGGAGGGGAGTGTAAACTCCCAGTCGCCTCAGTTCTCTGAGCCCAGCTGACTCTGGGAGCCCGGGGCAGACCTGAGAAGCAGTCCAGGTGCAGGTCTTAGACACGAAGCCTGCAGAGGTGGGGAGGTGGGTGCACACACAGAAGGGGGTTCAGTGGGTCCGGGTGGACTACAAGTCCCATCTACTGCAGCATGTGCCCCGAACCTAACATCACTAAAAGCCACAGACCTGGGCTTCCCTGGTGGCGCAGTGGTTGAGAATCTGCCTACCAATGCAGGGGACACGGGTTCGAGCCCTGGTCTGGGAAGATCCCACATGCCGCGGAGCAACTGGGCCCGTGAGCCACAGCTATTGAGCCTGCGTGTCTGGAGCTCGTGCTCTGAAACAAGAGAGGCATGCACACCGCGATGAAGAGTGGCCCCCACTTGCCACAACTGGAGAAAGCCCTCGCACAGAAACGAAGACCCAACACAGCCAAAAATAAATAAATAAATAAATAAATAAAACAAAACAAACAAACAAAAAACTTAAAAAACAACAAACAAACAAACAAACCACAGACCTTACACACCACAGCCTTGCCTTGCTATCTACTGCAGGGAAAACGAGGCCAAAAGGAGGACAGGGATTCCTTCAAGATCCCATAGATCATGAGGGGCAGAGCTGGGACTTGAATGCAGACCTTCTGACCTTAGCCGAACCCCCTTGCCTGGTGTCCAGGCTTCCTTATCAATATGGTACAAGCAAAAGATGCCCACCGGTAACCCAATCAGATAAAACTCAGTACTTTGGTTCTTAATTATTTTCAAAGTAATTCATAATAATGCAAAGAGATTTCTTCTCTTTAAAAAACATTTACAGATTTCCATTAAACTGCAAGGTCCCCTAGTGTCTGTGAGGTCAGCTATTTTACAAGAAACTGAATACATGCTGTATTTCCAGTTACTTGCCCCTCTGCCCTGCCGTCCTCCTCTGCGTCCCGTCCCACTGTTCCCTGAGATGTGGACAAGCAACTTGCCTGCTTTCCCGCAGGTGACGAGTGGATGAAATGGGAAGAAAACCCAGGCCCCGTATTAAATCAAGTTGACGGTCAGTCCTGTCCCTAAGACTAAAGCTTTTATTTTTCTGTTGCAGATTCTAAAGGAAACAATGAAATTGCTACATGGGGCCCGTGTGTTTGTTATCATCAAAAGTGGATTGTTCAGCTGATTGTCAAGAAATGGGGATCATCTTTGCAAGTTTATCTTATGTGACCTCTGCATAAACGCTAAGCTCTAGCCTGTGAGGACTGCCGTGCCTTGAACCCTGGCAAACCTGAGACGCGCCTCTCCATTGCACTAAACTCTTCAGCAACGTTTCTCAAGCAAATTATCCAGCTGCTCCTCTCTTCCCTACAGGACACATTTGCCGTCCTCACCATGGCTATTCAGGGGACAGAGAATGAGTGAGTTTGACACAATCTGCTGTCCTGGGCTCTCCACCAAAACTGCATCTTTTCTATGTTGGTCAAACACCCAAACTGAAAAGGCAGAAGGTGGCTGGAGCATCGTTACCAGCAAATGTTGACAGAGTCACAATCCCTGCTAATAGCATTTTAAAAATGAGCGGTTTTGCCACTCAAATTCTCTGAGCACTATTAACAAGTCACACGGAAAAGCAATACAGACGTTTGACAAAGAGCAATTAGAGTTTACAGTGCGTTTGAGTGAGGATTCCAGCAGGCTGGCAGAGGTGAGAAAGTGCAGATCCAATCCGGGATCTTTGTCATCCATGCAAAACAAACCCAAGTTGTCTGGGGTGGGGACAGCGTGGAGGGGAGCGTGCGGGACAGAGTCTAATTGAAAACTGACAAATGAAACTAACAATTGTCAGGACCAAGTAAACACACAGCTTCCTAGGCAGATCTGACAATCCTTGGGAGATTTCTTATTCCCTGTCCAAGACAGAAAGCGTAACTGAGCAGGACCCTATGCAAGTCTGCCTGCTTCTTATTTGCAGAAAAACTTTAGCCTCCTAGGCCTTCCCCTAATTCCTAAGAACAAATTTAATCAGAGAAGTGAGAAAATGCAGAAACAAAGGGAAACAGTCAAGCATGACAAAAGAATAATAATTTCGCCATTAAACAAAGTCAAAGACCTTTTGTTCCTCCTCAAGGGCTGTAGATAATATTCTGAGCCGTGTCCTTTGAGCTGTTTTGCAGATACCGAAACCCCCTCCAGGTGGGAGAAGTTGGCTGCATGCTGCCCACCACCACATAGACTGCAGACCGGTTGGACCCAGAAGGTTGAAGATGTTGACTCCTGATTAGCTCACCAACAACCAATCAGAAGAATGCCCACAAGCTGATCACGCACTCCGCTACCCTCTCCATAGCCCTATCTTTAAAAACCTTCCCCTGAAATACATCAGGGAGTTCGAGCCTTTTAAGCACTAGCTGCTTGGACTCCTTGCTTCGTGCCCTGCAATAAACACTGCACTTTCCTTCATCACGACCCAATGTCAGTAGATTGGTTTTACTGCCCGCACGTGAGCAGACCCAAGTTTTGTTTGCTAACAAAAGTGCTTTCCTGGTTTGGGTGCTTGACAATGATCCCACCTAGGCTAATGTCCATTGAGACTGTGGATTTCTTTTAAAGAGATGCTCCTAAGGGATTGTCTGCTTTTGGGACTTGGATTCCTTTTACGTGAAAGTGAATGTGCGTTACAGTGATGTTTGCTTTAATTCACCCACAGCTTTTAGAGTCCTGGACATGCGGCCTGAAACCCAGAAAATCCATCTGGAATTGGACAACCACACCATCGCTGAGGCACAAGCAGGGCCTAGCAAGATCGCTTATAGACAGGAGCGAGCCTCCCAGGAGGAAAGTTATTACTCCAAGCTTCTTCTTACTTTAAGTTACTTTAGAGCTGCAGAATTCTTTGCAATGTAAAACGTGCACGGTGCCTCTCAATTGCAGAGTATAAAGTGGGGAGAAGGTGGTTCAGGGCCAATCAGGAGTCTCTTGTTATAGCTTAATTTGGGGGGGATTTTCCATGCCTTAATAATTGTGTCTGCTGTTGGTGGGAAAGTAAATTGGTGCAGCCACTATGGAGAACAGTATGGAAGCTCCTTAAAAAACTAAAAATAGAGCTACCATATGACCCAGCAATCCCACTACTGGGCATATACCCAGAGAAAAACCATTCTTCGATAAAATACATGCACCCCAGTGTTTATTGCAGCACTATTCACAATAGCCAAGACATGGAAGCAACCTAATTGTCCACCAACAGAGGAATGGATAAAGAAGATATGGTAGCTATGTGTAATGGAATATTATTCAGCCATAAAAAAGAATGAAATAATGCCATTTGTAGCAACATGGATGGACTTAAGAGATCATTATACTACGTGAAGTAAGTCAGACAGAGAAAGACAAATATCATATGACATCACTTATATGTGGAATCTTTAAAAATGATACAAATGAACTTATTTACAAAACAGAAATAGACTCACAGACATAGAAAACAAACTTATGGTTACCAAAGGCAAAAGGTGGGGAGGGATAAATTAGTAGGTTGGGATTAACATATACACACTACTATATATAAAGTAAATAATCAACAAGGACCTACTGTATGGCACAGGGAACTCTACTCAGTACTCTGTAATAACCTATATGGGAAAAGAATCTGAAAAAGAATAGATATATGTATATGTCTAACTAAATCACCTTGCTGTACGCCTGAAACTAACACAACATTTTAAATCAAATATACTCCAATATAAATTTTTTTAAAATAGTTGTGTCTGCGTCAAAAAGAAAGGTTCCTGCAATTAACATTTAGAGCCTTGTGCAAGTAGCCAGAGGAGGTGGTGAAATTACCTCCTTGAATCTCTGCAACTGTTTATTTTCTGGATGGAGGAAGATGAAAGAATTAGGTCAGCTCTAGAAACCACCCAGCCTTAAGATATTGTGATGCTGTGAAGTTCAGATTTTATATCACAAGTTCTGAGCCTGCTTTCTCATACGTCAAATGAGAATAATACAAGTGCCTCTGTCGTCGCGTTGTTTATGTGCTCTGGGACTTACATAAGATAGTATACATGATGGTAGAATGCCTGGTATGTACTAAGTGCTCACAGATGTTAACTGTTATTATTCTTATTTCTGAAGCTAAGGTCACCAGACTTAGAAGTAAGAAACCAACATAAGAAATACAAAAAATATATATAAGAAGTCCTTGGTTTTCTTATTCGGACAATGGGTTGCTTTGAGAATCCAATGAGATCATGTATGTAAAAGCACAGATAAATGAGTAAGTGAAATGCACACCTGTAAGAGTCCTATAAAACAGCTTGCAATGTCCTTTCACCTATGCACAGGGTCACCCCCTTTAGCTATGTGGACCTTTTCCTTCTCATTTTCTTGTGTGTGACTTAAGGAAACGCCCCTGCCGGTAATATGTGAGGGATGAGTATCTCCCTTGGTTACAGACAGGAGTCAACAGGTGCTTCCCCAAGAGGGGGATGGCGAGGGGCAGGGGGAGGCTCCCGAGGGACGCAGTGGCCGCAGCCCTCCTGGGTGTGTGGCTTTGTCCTTGAATCTGATCCATTCAGTTCTGGGTCCTTCCGGACCCGGGAGGGCTCAGTTGTATTTGGGAAATGGAAGCAGCCTAATAGCTCATCCAATGATCATGAAGACCTCTACTTTGAAAGCCTTTGGGGGACCTCTGTTTCTGTAGGATGGAGGGCTGGCCTGGGGGAGGGGCCATGTTCACAGTTGTTTGGGCCCTGGGCCACCCTCTCAAACCCTTCTGGACTCTTCTGAGGTGATGGCCAGGAAACCAAGTCCTTAGCTACCTCTGGTCACTTCTGTGGGTCTGTGTGTAAGCAGTGGACCCTCGGCACGAGCTCCTGGTCCCTCACTCTGCCCGCCTTATACACAGGACTGGGCTGGTTTGATAAGGCCCCATCCTTATCAAAGGCACTGCATCCCCTTCTGGGTCTGGGTCCCCAAGAGCAGCCCCTCCTTGTAGTTCAGACTCTCCCCAAGCCCTGAGGCCCAGGCTTTGATTGCATGAGACCTCTGACCTCTGTCCTCTGACCCTGGATGCATCAGGTGTAGTCTGTGCTCATCTCCCCCAGGACCCCACTCCCGGGGGATATTCTAAAGGACCCACCAACGAACCCTTCTCTCACCTAGGGCACCTACTGGCTCCACTCAGTTTCTTTTGATTTTAAGCAAGAGAAAGAGACTCTGACTTCTCTGGGAGCAAGGAGGGAAGAGTCAACAGAAGCTATCAGCTGGAGATTGCCGGTGTCCAGCAAGGCTGTTCTTTCCTCCTCCGTAGTAATGGTGTTAAAGCAGGAGGGGACCCTCCAGCGGGGCCCACATTCGCAGCCCCAGCCTTACAGCTGGGGCGACCAGAGTTTGAGTGGGGGTTTCATGTGCTGCCGCTAGGCTGCGCCCCAAGACCTTGCAGGCACATCCTTCACATCTCTCCCTCCTTCTCTGGGTGGAGTAGCCTTACTGCAGTGACTTTGGGACACTCGTGGAGCTGAGGATGACAGGGCGGCTGGCAGTGAGCTGTACTGTCCCTTTACAAGGAATGAGCTTATGCTTGGCTGGAGCGCTTGTGTTTGGGGCTCTGCGTTTTAGCCGTTTCACCTTGACCCTCATGAATTCAGGACTGTGAATCGAGAGAGATGTGGAACAACTAAGGCTGGAGGAGGTGGAGGCAGCTTTGGATGTCCCAGCAGCAGGATCTTACTAGGATCCTGCCATTACTAGGACCCTCTTCATAGTCACTACCGGGCCTTCTATTGGTGTGGGTTTCAGACATCCGTGAGATGAGGAAACTGTCCCAGCTTCGGTCTGGGGAACACCCTGCCAGAGAGGCAGGGTCGTCACAGAAGCATGAACACTGAGGTCCCCCACCTCTTTGTATCTCAGTCTTTTCTGGAAAAGACGACCACTGGGCACTCTTTTTTCTTATACCAGGTATGTGCCAGAATCAGATGAGGCCAGGAACACAGGGGGAGCCAGGAATTTGGATTTTGGTGGGGAAGACAGGTGATTGAATAGACACAATTTGGAGAGGCAAGAGCTATACCTGAGGTTCTTATGGGCTATTCTGAGAGCTCAAGGGAGAGACTGCTAACAGGACCAGAGGAAGAAGCTTAGGACGCTGTGCTATGTTGAAAGCAGTGTTACTGTTGTGGAAGGACTCAGCCTGACTTGAGATGACAGAGCAGCTCTAGCAAGTGGCCTAGAGCAAGTTACATCAATTACCACCCTGAGCATGCTTCCTCATTTGTGAAATGAAGATGATACTACAACCTTCTTGCTAGGGCAGAGCTCTAGCTGTGCTGGGAGTGAGGAGGGGAGATGCAGAAAGGAAGGGAGAGGAGGTGCCATCCTTGTTCTGCCTGGATTGTAAGCCCCTCTTTTGCCCCTTTCCTGTTTGTCTATTTCTGTTCCCCTTAAGCCTTAATCCTAAAAATGAGATCACTAGGTAACATTTAACCTCACTCCTGATCTTTGCTTTACTGAATGTACACAATGCCTCGCTTAACCTGTGGATTCCTTCCCTGGATTAAAAGGAGTAAGAATGAAGAATTAAGCAGTTAACGAATGGCTGACTCTCTACCCCGAGTTTCCCCCTTAGCAAATTTGCAGGTGGACCACACAGGCAAGACAGCATCCAAAGGAAGATCAAGAGAAGCCAGCAGTCTGCACACAATGGAAAAATGGTGAAGAATCTGACCTCCTACCTTAATGATCAACTGAGATCATTTCCCCTTTTGCCCTTTAAAAATTGTCATGACTGAGAAGAATCTTTGGAGTTGGTCTCTGGACATGAGTCCACCTTCTCCCCTTCCTTTCTATTGACACTTTCTCTTTGATTATTGGCTTTCGAGCAGTGAGCAGGCAAATCTGAGTTTGGTAACAGGATGGTATTTGTGAGTAGATATCCCTGGATGCACAATTGTCTGTAATGAATCTGTTGCCAAAGGCTATTCTCATGTGATCTGGTTACCACCTGTGATGATTAGTTTTATGTGTTAAATTGGCTGGTCTATAGTGTCTGGTTATTCAATCCAACACTAGCTTAGGAGTTGTTGTAAGGGGATTTTGTAGATGTCGTTGATATCTACAATCAGCTGACTTTAAGTAAAGGAGATTATTCTTGATAATGTAGGTAGGCCTCATGCAATCAGTTGGAAGGTCTTAAAGGCAAAACCAAGGCTTACCTGAGAAAGACGTAACAGCAGCCTCAACTCCTGCCTGAGAGTTTGCAGCCTGCTGGCCTGCCCTACGGATTTCAAACTTTGCCAGCCCCAACGAGAGTATAAGCCAATTCCTGGAATGCATCTCTTTGTCTCTCTACATACAGATGAAATACCTCTCTACCCTGCCCCATTCTATCTTCTATCTATCTATCTATCTATCTATCTATCTATCTATCTATCTATCTATCTATCTATCTATCTATCTATCTATCTAATAGCCCATCTCTTGTTGCTACGATCTATTATTTATTCCTTTTTATTCTCATTCCCTTTTCCTTCCCTCTCTTAAGAAATCTTTCTAATGTACTTGTTACATATTCTTTCATTTTGATTTGTGTTATAGCAGATTATGTATCATATAGTATGCAAGTATTTTAATGTATATAAATAGAATTGGGTTGTTTCCTTCTTCTTCTTCTTCTTTTTTTTTTTTTTTTTTAAATGCAGCAATGTGTTTGTATCTTCCTGTTGGTCTGTGTACTTCTGGTCTGTTGCTTCTAACTGCTGCAGAGTGTTCCATCATGTGTGTCCGTCATATTTATTCCATCCTTTCCCCATAAATGGACACTCCCCACACAATCAGTGCTCAATAACTGGCCTCACATGGGCACCTTTGAGAGTTTCTCTGTGATCTACACCCAGGAGCAGACTTGCTGGGCCATGGAGTATTTGAGTGCTTAATCTAAGCACTTCGAGAATGGTCCCCAGAATGGCTGCACCCTCTACACTGCTCACCAACACTATCCAGGGTCTCCCACATCTCCACATCCTCAAAACCCACTGGCTTTATCCAGTTTTCTAATTTTTGCTAAGTTAGTAGTTGTTAAGTGATGGAGCCTTATTGCTTAATTTGCATTTCTCTAATTATTAATCCATGTGAGCCTCTCTCCATGTGCTTGTGCCTCCAGGATTTCCCTTTTGTGAGTTGACTGTTCATGGTTATCGATCATTTTCTTTGGGGGTTTCTGACTTTATCTTGTTGATTTTTTGATTTGTGGGAGTTCCTTGAAGATTTTTCGATATTAGTCTCTTGTCAATTTTAAACGCTGTAAATACCCCTTTTCATTTTACTATTTAACTTTCATTGTAGAAAAATCCTTAATTTTGACGTTTTCAAATCCATTAATTTTTTTTTACCCTATGCCTTTTAGATTTTGTTTATGAAGTTCCTTTCTAGCCCTAGATCATACACCTATTGGCTTCTGTCATTATCTATTTACATTACAGTTTTATCTGTCGATTGTAGATATTTAGTCCTTCTGGAGTCTATCTTGAAATGTTGGGTTAGATAAAGATCCAGTTCTATTTTTCTTAATCTAGTGAGCCAACTTTCCCAACACCTTATACTAATAGTCTGTTCCAGTTTAATTTGTGGGGCTGTACCATTCCCGAATATCCACAGAGCTCTGTCTTCGCTTTTTTTTTCCTTCCAATGAACTGTGTTTGTTCTCACATGTGCTGCCCTGTTTCTATTACTGTGGATTGATAGTGTATTTAGAGAGCAGGTCTTTCCACTTTATTCTTCATTTTCAAAGTTGACTTAACTTAACGTGAGGTTTCTTTTTTTGTCTATATAATTTTTATTGTTTTGATAAAACTGGATAGATACAAAATCTTTATAAAGTGTGTGTACTGTATGAAGAATAAAAATACAACAAACAGCAATGTACTTACTCCTAGTTGATAAAATGAAACATTATCTGTGAACATTCCAAAACACTGTTCCACAATCCATTCCTGCGGACCTACCTTACAAGGGAAGCTTTCTCTGGAATTCTGCGTTTATCATTCCATTGCTCGTCCTGGTAGTGTGCATAATGAAATATGGATTGTTTTGATTTCAATCCTTTGTTTTTAGCTTGGATTACTCCTTAATTATACATCAATGGAATTATACTGACTGTATTCTCCTTTCACTTACTTTTTTCTCCTTAACATTAGTGAAATTAATCTCTGTTGTTCTAGAGCATTTTTCACGAGTGTGAAATTGTCTGTAATATTCACTCCTGTTGCATTGTATGAACATACTCTATTTCACTTATCATTCATTCTAATGTTGAGTGCGTTGTCTCCAATGTTTAGGTAACACTGCCAGTGCTGCTATAAACACCCTTGTATGTTTCTCCTCTGTTCATGAGTGAGTACTTCTCTGCAATAGAACTTCTTAAACTGCATGTCTTCAGGACCGTTTTCACTTCTAAACATTTTTGAGGACTTTAAAGAGCTATTGATTATACGGGATGTATCTATTTATATTTATTGTATTAGGAATTAAAATCTAGACCGTTTAAAGATGTGTATTAATTCATTTAAAATAACAATAATATTAGGGCAGTGAAAATGCTCTGGGTGATACCATAATGATAGATGCATACCATTATACGTTTGTCCAAACCCACAGAATGGACACCAAGAGTGAACTGTAGTGCAGACTATGGACTTTGGGTGTTTATGATGTGTCAGTGTAGGTTCACTAATTGTAACAAGTGCATGTACCAGCTGGTGGGGATGTTGATAATGCGGGAGGCTGTGCATGTCTGGGGTCAGGGGGTATATGGGAAAATCTCTGTACCTTTCTCCCAATTTTGCTGTGAACTAAAAACTGCTCTACAAGTGAAGTCTTACCAAAAAAGATTGTATATTGATATAAACAACATATCTTTATGAAAAATGACTATTTTCTTTAAAAAAATTAATGAAGAGAGGCATTTTTCTACATTAAAAAACTCTTTAATGGCTGGGTATTCATGTCTGTTTCTACAACCTATTAGTAGTTGTTGTTTTGGTTGAAGTATGTGGAGAAAACTTGGCCTCGCTCAGATATGGACTTGAAAAAGATGGTAATATTTTAATGGCCTTTTCATGTAATTATGAGTATTCTTCCCTGATTTTATACCAAAACTTGCCAAGTGACTATTTCTTAAGTATTAGTTGCAATATGGAGTCTGAAAGGTGGAATTTTACCACTGGCAGCAAATAATATTAGTTTTTCTGAGAGTGAAAGGGTCACTTCATTCATTTTTGTGAAAATATCTTTCAAATATTCAAGTCTGAGCAACCAGGTTTGTCTGTTAGTATTTGTTTCAAATAAAAACAGTGTTTCACAGAAAACATGGTCAGTTCAGTTCACAGTTCTAACAATCACATCAGGACTTTTCCTCAAGACAAATTTCACTCTTCAATATGCAGCTGAAATGTTTCAGGTGTATTTCTCATTTCATCACATAAAATATTAAAAAGATGTTTGTCAAAAGTTGAGATTTAATAAAATTAATGCCTTTCACTGCATTAAGGACATTCTTAATGAAGGCAAAGTTTTTTTTTTTTTTAACTGTAAGTACATGATAATAAAGCATACACAGTGAAAAAAGCAAATTACTTCTAAGTATTAGAATGATATTTTCTTTTTTTGACCTTGCAGGACCCCTGTAAGAGTCTCGGGGAGCCTTGGGAGTTTGGGGACTATATGCTCAGTGCCAGGGCTCTACAGTACGTACTTGGTAGTGAAATGGCTGCGTTAGACGGGTATTCACAGCTTCACATTTCCTAGGCAATGTCAAGTTGTTTTCCAAAGTGATTGTAATAGTTTCACTCCTACCGAGGATTCTCATTTCTCTGTGTTCTCACCACAGTTGTTATGACCACATTTTAATAGGGTGGCTATGCACCAAACCTCACTGTGGTTTTAATTTGCAATGCCCTGTCCAGCATCTTTCCCTATCTTTATTGGCTATTTGTCTTTCTTCTTCCATCAGGTATTTGTGTTTTGTCCAGTTTTTTCTTGATTGTCTCCCCCCACCGACCCCGCTCTCTTTTTGGTCTGTAGGCATTCTTTGTATAATATGGATTCCTCCATTTTTCTCTTTCTAAAACCATTTATCTTTAATTTTCTCCCCCTCTTCTTTTATCCTGGGATCTGTCACGCTTCACGATAGAAACTATACATTTCAGGAGGTTATTTGTTTTCAGTCGCTTCTTATGCCTGCTGGTATTGTAGGCAGTCCACATTTTCCCTGTACCTATCAGCTGCTGCACTACAGTGGCCTCTGGTCTCAGGGACCGACAGGTCTCCAGCGGGGGAGGGCAGGGTGAACTCTGCACCTGGCATGCTGCCCATATGATTTTTGTTCCAGGCTTTTGTTTTCTCCAAGGCTTGAGATCACTGCACAGATTTATTAGTTGTCATGAATTACAGACATGGAGAGAGACAGGAGAGCTTTTGATGGAGGGGAGAGAGAAGGAAGAGATTTCCAAGGGCTGGGGAAGGTCACATGGTCTCAGGACCCGGCAAGCAGTGGGAAACAGGCACCCCCAACTGCGGCAGCTTGCTGGAGAGGGGCTGTCATCTCAGAGGACCGGGGACTTCTCGACCTCAACAAAGATTCCCATGCCCCAAAGACAGCATGCAAGAGGCAAACCTCTGATCTCCAAGAGTCCACTGCAGCTGTGGACTCTGTGAATGCCAGCACTGACCATGGCTGAGTCAGAACTGATGGCCTTGCACAGTTTCTGGGCATCCCGTGAAGCTGAGCTCTCGGAAGTGATGCTGGATGTCATAGTGAGGCACTTTCTTGCCATCTGTTTAAAATCAGATTTAAAGAGAATGAAGAAATGGGTATTTCTTACACACAAGTTTGGGGATTGATACTTATGATCGCTAAAATCATATCTCTGATTTTATTTCTTATGAACAAATAATATTGGCTTTATAATGCTGAGATCACTCACTTCTCTTCTAGCCCTGAGTTAAATTTCCTAACCTCCTGAATTGACAAATAATAGCGGGCCCATGCCCAAATTAATCAGTGAATTTGTCGATATGTGTGGGGTCCAAGAATCTACATTTTAATAAGTCCTCAAGTGATGTGTTTTATTTGCTGGATTTTTTCCTGAGGGGTTGACAAGGGATAAAATTTCATTGGGTCCTGCTTCAACATCTGTCTTGCAAGGTCATTGTCCGTATTAAAGAGAATGCCTGCAGGGTAGCCAGCATGGGGAGCAGTCAGTGATGGGTGCTAGGGCAGGTGACGTTTGGGTTTAGTTGAAAGGTGGAGTAGAAGTTGGCCAAAGAACAGTGAGAAAGAAAGGTCAGCACACTGGCGAGGCAGCATGGTTCGCGGAGGGCAGCGCATTCCATGTAGCTGAATCAGAGGGTCAGAGGGTGTCCATGTGGAAGGCTGCTACAGGTGGGTGAGGCTCAGGTCTTCGGACGCCAAGAGTTGTAAGTGGGAAATGGCGTATTTGGCAACTGGATTGGAAGGGAGAGGGGATGGGACCGTGGAGACAGTGAGGGGTTGTCCTATCAATCCAGCCTCACTCTCTGGGCAGCACGGGGCTGCCTGAGACGGTCTGAAGCCCTCCCAGCTCTGGATCCATGCTTTAAGCTTTAGTTGCTGCTGCCTTTAAGGCAAGTCTGGAGCCTTCTTTGTAATCACAGTAACACGTTATGATCGCAGTGACAATATCTAGGGAGGAACAGCCCTGCTGGGCATCTAAGGTCAAAAGAATGGTCAGAACTATCCCCGTGGGCTGTGCAGCGCAAGGTCGTATCAAGGAGATTTGGGGCAAGTTACTCTCTGTGCCTCTCTTTCTAAGACAGGGGACCCCAGGGTGAACTAAACATCCTTACTTGGAGTGCAGCCATCAGTCGTGAGGTAGGGGTGGTCTCCCTAAGACCCTCAGATGATAACCTCCCAACGACTTCAGGGGAGAATAGAGCCAGAGTCAGCTTTCTAAACCTGCTGCCCCCTCTCCCAGAGACCTGGGAAGCATTTGCTTTTAGACTACGCACTCTGAGCCCATTTTAGCCACCTGTTTCCAGCCTCTGATTTTTCTCTCTTTTATTTCCTGCCATCCCCAGCATCTAGAACAGTGCCTGACCCACCTTGGACACTGAAGCCTTTGCTGGTGGACGCATGGCCTCAGAGAAAACGATGCAGTGGCTGCTGTGGGCTTGTCTCCCAGCTTGCCTCGTTCTTCTCCTTCTCCCCCTGCTTCCTCTCTGTTGGTACCTTCCCAGGGCTTCTAAAGGAGCTCAAGTCTGCCTCAGGTAAAAATAGAAATGCTCTCCTCTGGCTCTCTAGCTAATATCCCGTCTGCCTTTTCTCATCTTCCATCAGCTCCCCAAGCTTCGCCACTGCCCTCTGTGCGCCCCACTCACTCCACTGGAGGGACCCTCCGCAAGGTCATGAGTGGCTGCTCCCGAGGCCACCATTTGCTTTTCGCCACTGTCTTAGCTACTGTATGAGGGCCACTTCCCTCCCAGAACCTTCCTCTCTTGGGAGGAAAACATTGCCCTTTCCCAATTTTTCTCCTAATTTTCAGATCACTGTGTCTAACTCTGCCTCTACCCCCAGTGTTTCTCCTTCTGCCTCTTAAACTTTGGGTCTCCTCGGGGTTCCGTCCTCAGCCCTTTCTCTTCTCTGCTCCCCAAAAGATGAATCACAACACTGAGGATGCACAAAGATGCCCTTCTTGACTCCAGGCTAATCACCGCTTCCCAGTGACTCCACCTGGTGCATCTCAGGAGACCCAGGGAAGCCACCCAAACAAGCCGAGTCTTGTCTTTGGGGGTCTATTCCCCGAGACCACCCTGGGTACCAATAGCTGTATCAGTCAGGAAGCAGTATTTATTAGAGTGAGTTTAACATAGGAAATTGGTTAAGAAACTTTAGAGGACAAGACGCAGAGAGGGTCCAAGGTTAGAAGCAGCTCCCACCGCTAAAGGCAGGTGAGGACGGGAAGAGGTCAGGGTAACAGATCTCAGAGGCTCTGAGGAGGGATGCTGATCGGCTGGTGCTGGGATTTCTGAAGGGACACATCAGGCTGGTTCTGGAGGGTGGAAAAGCATCCTTGGTGGGCAGCCTGGTGGGAAGCCAGCCAGACACGAGGGGAGCCTCTTCCCTCCTCCTGTGGCTGGAAAACAGGGAATCCTCTGGAAATGGAGCAATCAGGTCTCCAGAATTCAGAAGGATGATCCGGAGCTGAATGGGTCATTAATATTCCATCATTCACCTCCACACCTGCCCCTCCCCCTGAGCTCCTGGTCTCAGGTAAGGGTCACCTGTTCATGCTCCAAACCGGCCAAGCAGGGTCCTCTCATGTCCCACAGTCAATCAATTCAGCCTCTTAAATTGTATTTTGAAGTTGTCCCTTCCTTTTTGTCCCCAATGTCTCTCCACTCATGTTAAGCCTGTCATCATCAACCTCAGCAGCCCCTGCAAGAACCTTCAACCAGGTATCTCTGATTCCTCCCTTGTTCCCTCCAAGCCACCCACACCTTAGTGGGGTGGTCTTTCTACCGTGTTAATCTGATAATATTGCTCCACTGTTACACCTTCGTGGATGGCTCTTCTTCGTGACAAGCACCAAGAGTGGCTTTCTAAGGGTTTCGTCACCTTGCCTCTATGCCCCCTTCAGTCTCGTCCTTGTCTGCCTTGTCCCCTGCTTCATCCGTGCAGAACTTCAGGTGCATCCAAGGAACTGTTCTTTTACTCCACCATGGATGTCCCTCTGAAATGCCCACCTGCCACCCCACGTCCTGGCTGCCAGGCAAACTCCTTCGCGTGTTCTCGAATCCAGCTGCCGTTACTTTTTGTGTGATGCCTTCCCTGATCTCTCCAGGGTGGTTAATCACTCATTCCTTGGTGCCCCTCCCATGGCTTGTCTCTGAGATATTTATTTACCATGCTGAATTGCATCTTTTCATTTGCAAATCTGTCTCCCAGGATGAATTCGAGTTAGGTTGAGCAGGAAGAGATAGGAACCCCCAAATGACAGTGGCATAAACAATGTAGGTGTTCATTTCCAAGTCACACGTGACTCAGCAGTCCCGGGCCGGCGTGGCTGCCAGGGGCTTCTACCTGGATGACTCATCTCCCTTCACATATTCAGCTTCCATTCACGGTCCCACGTGGCTCTTCCAGCTCAGCCCATTGGGCTTACATTCCAACCACAGGGAGGAGGAAAAGGAGGGTGAAGGACACACCTCCGTAGGCTAAGGTCACCTCCCCAGAGCACAGACTTCTGGGAACAGGGCTGTATTAGCTCCCCAGGGCTGCTGTAACAAAGGGCCACAAACTTAAAGCAGAAATTTATCCTCTCACAGTTCTGGAAGCTGGAAGTCTGAAATCAAGGTGTGGACAGGTCCACGTTCCCTCTGAAGGCTCTAGGGAAGGACCTGATCCGTGGCCCTCTCCTGGCCTCTGGTGGCTGCTAGCGCTCCTTTGTGACCTTGGCTTGTAGATGCGTCCCACCCTTCTCCACCTCCATCTTCACAAGGTCTTCTCCTCTCTGTGTCTGTGTCTTTTTTTTTTTTTTAAGATTTTTTTTGATGTGGACCATTTTTAAAGTCCTTATTGAATTTGTTACAATATTGCTTCTGTGTTATGTTTTGGTTTTTTTGGCTGCAAGGCATGTGGGATCTTAGCTCCCCAACCAGGGATTGAACCCACACCCCCTGCATTGGAAGGCAAAGTCTTAACCACCGGACCACCAGGGAAGTCCCCGTGTCTCTGTCTTGACATGCCTTCTTATAAAGACACCAGTCATTGGATTTAGGGCACACCCTGATCTGGTATGACCTCCTCTCAACTAATTATATCTGCAAAGAACTTACAGCCAAATAAGAACATGTTTTGAAGTTCTGGGTGGACATGAATTTTTCAGGGAGACCTTTCACCCCAGGATTAGGGTCTCACCTCTTCATCTTGCTAACATGAGGCATGGATTCTGGCACCTAGTAGGAGCTTAACAAAAAGTGTTCGGAATTGCCTACAACTCATTACCGGTTTCTAGTGTGTTCAGCTACAGTTCTCTTCAATTAACATTCACTGAGTTCCTTTTCCATGGGGCTGGTTAATCATTTTGTGACATTTTCTTGTGAAAACTTAGAACCAAATCAGTGTGGGATGACTTTCTGGTGATATTCATACTCATTTAAAATTCGTCTTTTTTTTTTCCTTTTCAAAATTATACATGGACATAGTTTAAAAGTGAAATAATACTTTTAAAAATCAGAATTTATGACAAAAAGAGCAATCTCCTTCCCATTTCTCAGTCCTGCTCCCCAGATGCAACCTCTCTTAACACTTCTGGCTGTGGCTTGAGGTGTTTAACCCCATGATTCTAAGTACCCGCGTGTATTATCAATTTTAGACATTGTCACATACCTGTCAGTGCCTCACCCATGTCCCTTGGGCCTTAGTCCTTCAGGGCAGCTGGTCTGCTTCTAGTTGCTGATGTGTCATCTCTTTGCCTGGAGACTTGCTTCAAAGACCACCCTGCCTGTGCATAGGACAGGCCAGAAGTGCTGAGGAATCCCCCAGAAGTAGCCCCCAACCTGATGGGACTTGGTGTATAAATGCCCTCACTCCCTCGCTGCTGGTGGACCTGACTCTGGGGCATGCACTAGCCACCCCCAGAGCTTCTCTGTGGGATTAAGATCTAATTGCTCTGGGACTTCCCTGATGGTGCAGTGGTTAAGAATCTGCCTGCCAATGCAGGGGACATGGGTTCGAGCACTGGTCCAGGAAGATCCCACATGCCACGGAGCAACGAAGCCCGTGCGCCACAACTACTGAAGCCTGTGCACCTAGCCCCTGTGCTCTGCAACAAGAGAAGCCACTGCAAGAGAAGCCCGCGCACTGCAAGGAAGAGTAGCCCCCACTCGCTGCAACTAGAGAAAGCCTGTGCACAGCAGCGAAGACCCAACACAGCCAAAAATAAATAAATAAATTAATAAATTAATTAATTTTTAAAAATTTAAAAAAATAAAAAGATCTAGTTGCTCTGGTGGACTCTGGTTGATCACACACCGTTGTTTTTTTGTTTTTTTTTTTTCCGTCCACACCCCGACCAGGGATGGAACCTGTGCCCCCTGCAGTGGAAGCGCGGAGTGTTAACCACTGGACCACCAGGGAAGCCCTGATCATACACCTTTATCAGTGGCCTCATTGTTCTACTTATTTCTCTATGGTGTTTTCTGTTTCTCCCAAGTAAGGTTTTTTTTTCTTAAAAAAAAAGAAAAACACATATATACCATTTTTATTGTGGTAAAATATACATAACATAAACCTTATCACTTTAACCAGTTTTAAGTGTACAAGTCAGCAGCATTCAGTATATTCATGTTGCTGTGTAATCATCACCACTATCCATCTCCAGAATTTTTCATCATCCCAAACTGAAATTCTGTGCCCATTAAACACTAACTCCTTATTACCCCCTGCCCCCTAAACCCCGGGTAACCACTTCAAGTAAGCTTTTGGACTAACTCTTACCTGAGGGTCTGCTTCTGGGGAAACTCAAGCTGAGTCAGACATGGACTATGGATTTCACAACATGGTAATTCATTCATTGTTTTATTCAATCAATTAGGTATCTACTGTGTGGCACGCACTATTCTGTAAGGTTTATATTATATGTGATTAGGAAATGTTATAAAGGCAAATAAAGCAGAGTAAGATGATAAGGGTGCTGTAGGTCGGGGGAGCATTATTTTAGATATCTTGGGCAAAAGAAGTGACATTTAAGCAGAGACTTGAGTAAAATAAGGGAGTGGGCTGCCATGCTTTGTTTGGGGAACAGTGTTCTAGGCAGAGGGAAATGCCAGTGCAAGAGCCCAGAGGTAGGAATAAACTTAGATGAGGATTTAGCTCTCCTACCCCTCCCACCTGCACATGTACACGTCCCCTTCAATCTTCTCAATATTAAATTGTCTAGAATGTGTTACATCACACATTCTAGATAAACTAGTAGTTGGTTACCTTATTAAGTTCATGCAAATATTGTTCACTGCTAAGCCACATGCTGTACTCTGGTTATATTTTTGCTCTTATACATCCTTTTGTTTTGTTTTTCCTAGAGTTAGAAATTCTTTTCATTTACTTTATTTAGTATTGATCAGGATTTGCTCAGAAAAGCAAACCAACGGTTTTGTTTTTTGTTTTTTTCACCATGGCAGTGAAGGCCCAGAATACTAACCACTAGGCCACCAGGGGACTCCCTGAACTGTAACAGTTTTTTTGTTGTTGTTCTACTTTTACTCCTGGATCTCTTTCTCCAGAAGCTTTCTGTTTTTCTGCTCCCTTCTTTGCGCATGGCACTTGACTGTTGTCTTGGGGCTTTTTTTCAGTTTCTCTGATGTCTCACTGGTTTCCTGGATCTGGTCTTCTTTCTTGGTTTACTCCCTGCCTCCCTCTTCCCCTGAGTTTGTTTTATGTATATATGTATGTGTGTGTGTGTGTGTGTGTGTGTGTGTGTGTATGTATGCATGTATGTGTGTGTTTGTATGTGTGTATGCATGTATGCACATGTGTATGCACTATGCATGTGTGTATGCACTATTCATGTGTGTATGCACATATGCACGTGTGTGCACATATTGTGTGTATGCATGTATGCTTGTGTGTATGCATGTGTGTGTATTTGTATGCACGTATATATGTGTGTGCATGTGTGTACGCATGTATGCATGTGTGTTTGTGTGTGTATGTATGCATGTGTGTGTGCATGTATGCATGTGTGTGTTTGTATGCATGTATGCATGTGTGTGTATTTATATGTGTGTATGTGTGCACATATGCTTTATTCCTGAAACTCCTCTTCTGGTACCTCCTAGGAAATAATGCATGGGAGATAGAACACTTACTCTCATGCCTGAAAATGTCTCAAACTTGGTTGATGGTTAAGTGTTTAATTTTGATTGGCAATTGAAAATCATATTTTCCCCCAGAACTTCCAAGGCCTTCGAACATCTGGTATTGTTCTTGAGAAATCCAATGACATTCGTATCCTCATTTCATCATATATAACCTTCCTTTCTCCCTCCCTCTCCTTCCTCCTCTTCTTCCTCCTCATTCTTTTTCTTTCTCTCTCTCTCTCCCTTTCTTTCAACTATCATTTTTATCCTGATTGTGAAATTTCATAATTAGGGTTTCCTGCTTTGGGCCTTTTTTTTGTACATTGCATTGGTTATTAAATGGGCCCTGTTAATCTGTCCAGATTGAAATTTTCCTATACTATTTCCTTTATGTCTTTGTTATTATCTTCCCATCCATTTTTTTCCCTGTTTTCTTTTTATGGAAATTCTTCTACTAGTTAAGCATTGGACGCCCTGAACTGCTCATTGAATTCACCTATCAGCTTATCTATAGCTCATTTGTTTGTTTCTTCTCTTCCTGTTGCTTTTTACAAGTACTTTCTGGGATATTTACTTGATTTAATTGAATCTTCCACTAATTTTTTAACATTTTAACATTCATTATTTTAATTTTGTTTCTTAAAGAGCTTTCTTATTCTCTAATTGCCCCATCTTGGTATTAGAGCATTGTGTTCTTGTTTCATGAGAATAGTATCGTTCTATGTCTCTAAAGATACTGATGGTCTCTGGAAATTTTCTTCTGTTCTCCATATTTTGTCTATTTCCTGATTTTAAAAAAATATTTTTTTGTTTTGTTTTGATCTTTATATTGAATGTTTTCTTTAAAAACCTATTGATACTTTGCTGTCTGTCAATATTTCAGAATAGAGGACTTAAGCTGATGTGAAGCTCTCTGACTGTGGCGGGGCAATGCCTCCCAGGCTGTGCTATTAGAGGATGGGGGTGGTCATGGGCTTTTTCATGGGGAGACTCTCCATTTACTCTGGGCTATCTGCTTGTTAACAGTGAATTTTGTTTCTTGAGAGAATATTGTCTGACCTCCTGCCTTGGGATATATATCTATCTGGTTGTTGGCATTTGGAGTCTGGGACTGGAAGGGGGTGATGGGGAGTGAGGAGGGGTGAAGTTTTCTTTGCTCTGTAGACAGACATCATTCATTTTCTTTCCTTAGCCTCATAGCTCAGCCACGCCTGCCAATGTACCTCAAGTGCCTTTTTCTGAAATCCATCCTGCAGGGTGGGAGGGGTGCTACAGACTGAACGTTTGTGTCCCCACCAGACTCATAGGCTGAAGCCTGATACCAGTGTGACGGTATTTGGAGGTGGGGCCTTTGGGAGTTGATTAGTATTAGATGAGGCGATGAGGGTGGACCCCCATGATGGGATTAGTGACCTTATAAGATCAGAAAGCCTCCCTCCCTCCTGGCATGTGAGGATAGAGCAAGAAGGTAGCCATCTGCAACAGGACCATGAAGTGGCCACACCTTGATCTTGGGCTTCCCAGCCTCCAGAACTGAGAGATAAATGTTTGCCATTGAAGCCGACCAGTCTAGGGTATTTTGTGATAGCAGCCTGAGCTGAATAGGAAAAGGAGTTGTTCTTTGCCTGTGCAGGGTACGAGAAGGGTCCCTGGGGGCTTGATTATTCTGTAGAAAGTGTCCAGACAGTTCTGTTTTCAGCCTCTGTCCTTGCCTATCTTCCCCAGAACGCAACGCCTCCACCCTGAGACTGCGGGTCCTTCATCAGCCCTGCACGCTAATGGTCCACCCTCTCCCCACCCTCTGACTTCCAGAATCGTGTTGATGCTGTGGCTTCTCCTGCTCTCCCTGTCTTTGGGGAGCGACCCTTTTGTTATTCCTTTACATAACATTTCTGGTATTTCAGGCAGGAGCAGATATAAGTGTTTATGCTCATTCCCCATATTTACCTGAAGGTTCTCCTCTTTTGCTGGGCTGGTTGCACCAGCCGTTGGTGGCTACTGCATTGTCCACACCTCAGGCTGCCCTCCTGGAGACTGTGCGCAGGGATGTAGGGATGCAGGGATACTAGCTGTGGCAGGAACGAGGCGACGTTTAAGCATGAGCCCTGGTCCGGGCTACAGCAGTTGAGCATTTGCTCTAACTCATATTAGCTGTGTGTCCTTGGACAAGTCACATCCTCTCTGTGTTTCACCTGTGAAATGGGGGTAATAACAACACTTACCTGAAAGGTCAGCTAGATAGTGCCTGTAAAACACTTTGCTGCTTCCAGCACAGAGTAAGGGCTCAATAAATTGGAGCAATTGTTATTATTATTAATATAATTAACATACTATCATATTTCTCAGAGATAAGAACATCTCTGTATTATCATCATTACATCTGAGATTAGACCAGATAAGAACAAGACCCAATTATTATAGAGAAAAGTCCAAATGATTTCCACCACGTTACGTATTAAATCGTTTATTTATAATTATTTTATTATTTATCATTTTTGTATGTTATTTTATTCTTTGCTATTTATTTATGTATCTAGTTATTTATGAAGCACCTACTACGTAGCTGGTGCTTTATACTGTAAGCCCCATGGGAACCAGACCACAGAAATGTGAAAGTGCAGACTCTGTCTTTAGAGAGCTTACGTTTCAGCCAGAGAGAATAGTTAAAGAACAGCTAAATACTGAGTCATTAATTACTGGCTGAAGTAAAACAGGGATGAGCAATGAGATGGTATGGGGGTTAGATGAGGGGAAATGTGGCTTGGGGGAAGATGTGGAATTGGTCTGGGCTTGGAGGATGAGGCAGGGCCAGATGCACCAAAGGAAGGACAGGGTCAGAAGTAATAGGAACCCCTTTCCCCCACCCAGAGAGAGAGGGGAAGCTATGTGTTTGCAGATCACAGTGAGAAGGGGGGGGGCAGGGGCAGCAGAGGTGGGGTGTAAGGTTGGACGTTGAGGTGTAATCAGATTGTGAGCAGCTTAGAAAGAGGGGCGGAGGGGCTGGCAGTTAACGTGGCAGACACTGGCTCTCCAGGCAGGAGGATGGCAGGGCAGATGGTGCAGCAGGTCCCTGGGGCTTTACTCTGGTCCCCATCTCACCCTCAGCAGAAGGAGAACTCAGAGGGAAAGTTTCCAAACTCGCCTGAGAAGCTGAGTGATGGGATGAATGAAAAATTGATGTGGGTCATAAATATTGTAGGAGAGAATGCACCAGATTCCCTTAAGGATAAAGTTCAGGGAGAAACCTACTGCTGCGGAGGGAAAGGGTTCCATGTGGGAGAGAGGGGGAGGGAGTGGGATGCCCATCGGGGGTTCCGTGGTGCCACTCCCAGTATCTGGGGTTCCCGGGTCCTTGGAGAAGCTGCTGCTGCTCAGCGATGCCCCTGATGGAACAGAACGGCCAGTGTCCATTTGGTGAAGGCCATGGGGGCAGAGATGCTCCATCTCCCTCAGCCTCAAGGCTGCTGCTCTGGATTCCTTTCAGCTTCCTCAAGGGGAGATGCAGATGTGACCCCAGAGAAGCTGAGGTCTCTGCTGAGCTCGCTGATCCTGGCTGACACTGGATAGCCCTCCTTTTCCACCAGCCCCACAAGCTCTTCCTCATTAGGCCTCTCCATGGGGTCTGGATGGAGTCCACAAGTCTCTGTGACCCTAGGTGGTCCCCTAGAGTTCAGAGTTCCAGGGCTCTGAGTCATTTTTCTGGTTTCCTCTTTGCTCCACATGCACCTCGGAGCACTGGTGCAAATGTCTTGGTGATGAGTCTTTGTATCCAAATACCTGCTGGTGAACTTTCTTCCGAGAAGGAGCACAGACAGTAAAAGGAGAGAGGTGGAGCCTTAATGCTAGCTCAGGGGATCAGCCACCCTGTCCACATCCCCAGTGACTTCTCATCACCTGTCTCTGGCAGTTTATTTCAGGAACACTTGAGATGGGTGTGTAGTGTGAGGGGAATAGTTACAAGCAACCAAGGCAGGGGTGGGGAGCGAGAACAGTCTTGCTGGGTGGTGGGCTGATAAACGTTCACCAGCTCTTGGGGTTAGGGGTAGGAGAGGCACATTGACTGGCAACGTCTGCTGATTTCTGTGTGTTAACACTCTCACTGTGACCCAGGTCATGTCACCAACAGGATGCCAGGCGGCTAACACAGTTCCCCAAGATGTAGCAATAGACTCACCCAAGCTGGTAGGCACATGCCTGGTCCCACTGTCTTTGGAAGCTTAGAAACCTGAGTTGCCATCATACTTTCTACCATCAGCCACAGCGAGACTGGGTATCTTGCCTCCCTGTCCCTCAGGTGGCCAAGAGTTTGCCTTTCTCTGGACCCACGGTAGGTTATCATGGTAGAAATTAGAAACTGGAAACTCAGGGGAGCTTTGGAGAATCCCTCTGGGCTCACTGACTGCTGATGGCATCAGAATCAGATGCAGGAAGGAGGGAGGGGCTGGTAGGAATCCCTGCAGTTGCCCCAGAGACTGAGGGATGGGATGGCTGGCAACTGGTGCAGCTCTCCCTGTCTACCAGGGGTGTAGTTGGCAGTGCCTCCCACTGGTTGAAAGGTTTCTGATATCCCTGCCAGCCCTCTGAGTCTGTTGATGACAGCTACCACCTACCCAGCTCCATTACGGGTCAAGCACTGTGCTAGCTGCAATGTAGACCTCATCTCGGTCAGTCTCACAGCCACCCTAGGAGGTAAGCGTGATTTTGACCCCCACTTTACACACAGAAACCGAGGCTTGGATTAAATAATGTGCCCAAGGTGATACAGTTGGTAAGTAGCAGAGCTGGTTCTGTTTGACAAGAACTTGCCTTCCCAGCCATAATACATCTCACCAAATGCAAGGTCCAGGCCTTTTTTGGAGCTCTGGACAGTCAGGTAACATGGACATATCCCCCGCCAATTCTTACGTCTGGTTCTCTGCAGCAGAAACTCACAAGATCTTGTCGAACTGCCACCCCAGGGTCAGATTGCCATGTTCAACCCACCCAAGGTCATTTCCATCTCCAGTCCTGTGGCAGTCAGGGAGGCTTGTGGACCCTGAAGATGGAGACAAAGTCAGGCAGTGTCTCCCTCTGTCACGGGAGCAGATTAAGTTCTGCCAAAGATGGAGAAAGGAAGCGCCCTCTGGAGAAGTGGGTCTCCGCGTGGCTGGTGAGAGCAGAGGTTAGTAGCTCTCACCACAGAGCGCAGGCGTGTTCTAGAAGGCTGGCAGGAAGACATCAGCGCACAGAGTAACTAATGCACAATAAGCTACAGTCTTGTGAGCTGTGAGATGCCGTCGGGAGTCATGTCACGATGGCAGAAGATCTTAATGACTGAGGAAGAATTAGGGGCCTAAGCAGAGCCAATTGAAGCATGTCAGCAGGTCTCCCCCAATTGGGGGAAGAGGCAGTTTCAAGCAGCCGATACTGATTATGTAAACAGAAGGCTCCATACCCCGGAAAATGTGACTTCATCAAGCTTTCCTTGCTTGATTGACACATCCCATGAATTCTGAGACTACGAGGCATAATCTGGTACCTCCTTGTCTTTTTAGCACCTCCCCTCTACCACATCAGACACATTACTCATTTCCCATCCTCTGTGTCTTTGCTCACCGACTGTTCTCCCTGGAATAGCCATCCCCAACCCCTTGGGTACAAACCTTCACACTTCCTTCAAGACGCAGCCCGAACGCTGTCTCCCTTGGTTCTGATTTCCTCCCCACTCCCTCCATCCCCTGCTGGAAGGAGTTCTCCCCCACCCCGCATTCCCCTAGCAGATTTTCTTTTTTAAAAAATAGTATCACCTTCTCATCAGTATCACATTTATGTGTAAGGAAGCTTCTCGAGGGCACGACTGAAGTACAGTTAACTGCTGCACCCACCACGTGTCTGGCTTGGTGCCTGGCACATAAGAAGGACTCAGAAGATATTTGTTGAGTAAGATTTTAAATTTTATTTTGGGGGTGATCCTACCCACCAAAATTTAAACCCGGGCCATGACCTGAACGGATGATTCTACAGGACTTGCTGCTCCTATTACGAGGATTACCCATCAGCCCTTTGTGAATTTGATGATTATGCATTCATTCCCAAATACGTGTTCATCCTTAGATGAACCAATAAAATCTAATTTATTAATCTGTAAAATTGAGACCCAGACACACCATGACCCTTGGTAATCCTACCACAAAAAAACACACAGAAAGCACAGCCTAATACAGAATCATGTTCCCAGTTAACCTTCTGAGTGTCAATCTTTCATAAAACTTTGGCATTAGATGCAAGAGCCTCAATTAGACAAGGAAATTCTGCGGTAATACGTTCAGTGCCACACTTCAAAATGATTAAGCGCAGAGTCTAGCCATGGAGGGGATCCCAGACTTTTCAATGTGGAGTTGTGTGTAATTTCAAGTACCTTTTCTTGGTCTGCCTTGTAAAAATTGCCTCTGTTGGCTTTAATTTCCACTCAGCTGAGTAGCAGGGAAGGAGAGAGATAAGTATCCAAACTTACAAAGAGAGCATCTGACATCCAACAGAGGGAAACGCAGTGCCTCCAGTGCAAAGAGGAAAAGGAACCCAGGGCTTCTTATCACGGTGCCCGAGGCCCAAAGAGTGATGGCAAAACTCAAGGAAAGAGAGAGAAGCAAATCACCTGCCTGTGCCCGGCAACCACGGCAGCCCCAGAACACCTCCTTCAACAAGCCTGGTGGGGCCACCAGCTCTGAGTCTGTGCCTGCTCCAGCCTCCAGACCACAAAGCTCAGGAGCTCAGCACCCCGTGTTAGTATTTGCAAGCAGATCAGCTGATCCTTGCAGCGCCTGGAGGGGGGAGACTCACCCCACCTCTTCCTGGGCTTGACATTGGATTTGAGCCTCTGGATGAGGGAGGAGATTGAAGATGCTTGGTCCATCTCCCCTCATCCCATCCTGAAGGTCACCTGCAGCTTGGTAGACAGGGCTTGCATGCGCTGATGGCTTCTGCCTCAGTCTCCCATTGCTGCACAGAGAACCATCACAGAGGTAGCAGCTTAAGACAACACACATCTCTTCTCTCACAGTCCCCGTGGGTCAGGAGTTGGCTCAGCTCAGCTGGGTCCTCTGCTTGGCATCTTACAAGCTGCTATCCAGGTGTCAGCTGGGATTGTGATCTCATCTGAAGCTGGGATCCTCTTCTAAACTTACCGGTTGTTGGCAATATCCAGTTCCTCGTGGTTGTGGTTATAGGGCTGAGGTCCCCATTTTTTTGCTGGTTGTTGGCTGGGGTCACTCTCAACTCCTGGAGACTACCCTCCGGACCTCAAAATGGTATTTTGCTTTTTCAAGCCAATGGGAGGGGAGAGCATGCACTACTGCTTCTTGTCTTTTTCAAGGGCTCACCTGATTAGTTCAGTATCACTTAATGATGGTGCTTAGAGTCAAAGGATTAGGGACCTTAAATACATATGCAGCATCTCTTTTGCCACATAATGTAACATAAATCACAGGAGTGATATCCTGTCATATTCGCAGCCCAGACCACATGCAAGGAGATGAGATTAGACAGGATGTGTCTCCAGGAAGAGGGATTCTTAGGGGCCACCTTAGAATTCTGACTACCACCATTTCCCACCTCAAGCTCTGGGTCTCTCTGCTTGAGGGATTTCTCTGGCCACAGGAACATTGGGGATACACTAAATGCAAGGGATAACCTCAACCAGTGAAGGAAAGGCTGGTGGATAAATACCCTGGCTTCCAGGTCCCTTGGTGAGACAATTCTGAGGTGTGAGTTCCCCAGTCTCAAAAGGCAACCCTGAGAGATTGCAGCCCATGTTCCTAGAGCAGCTACTCACCCATGAATGTGCCTTCTATTGCCTCAATTCTCAACTCCCCGCCACACTTCCTGGGGTCATCTCCTAAATACACGACTAGCCCCCACATCAGTATCCCAGGATCTGCCATTGGGGAAACCTTATTAAGTCAGACTTGAACTTCATTCCTCATATCCAGTTTGTCTTTCCTGTAGCAGCCCTGTCAACCTTTCTCCTTCTCCTCAGGTCTCAGCCACCTGCCCTCACCCCAGCCCTCCTGAGGCAATGACCAGCCTGTCTGATGGAACCCGGGAGATGGAGGCTGCTTCTGTTTCCTTCCTTCTCCCTCAGGTTTCCTTCCTTGCCCTCTGCTCTCAACCCCTTTTCCCGTGTGCAGAGACAGAAGGGCTCCTCCCCGAGGTGGTCTTAGATTCCATGCCTCTCTTTCTCCCTGGGGACCCTGCCTGCCTTCCATCTTGCTTCTCTTCCTCACAAGCCACTGGCTCTTCTCCCTCCCACCAACATAAATAAAAGCTCAAGTCTCCCCTGAAGTAACTCCTTCTTTGGTTCGGCTGCCCCCAAATGCTTCCAGCCTGACACACCTTCCTTCAAATCGTGGTCTGTGCCCCCAGCCTCCACTTTTCCAACGCCAGGGGCTGCCCAAGCCCGTGAGGCTGCTTCTTCTCTCCCAACCCCACAGAAACCACATCCTCAGGCACCAAGGGGCTCCCCTTGCAGCATCCTTAGCTTTTCTTGGTTTGCTTCTCCATCACTTTGTTGTCGCTGGAGGATTTGAAGACCCTATTCCTTACTGAAACTGTCTCCTCTCTTGGCTTCCATGAAAGTGAGTTTTTCAGTTTCCCTCCTTTCCTGACAACTCCTTTGACATCCTTGTCTTCTCCTTTCTTCCCCATGCCCAAGCGTTGTGCTCCCCAAGCCTCCACCCTTTCTCTACACATGCCCTCGGCAGCCTGCCATCCTCCTAGCTTACCTGGCTCACCACACTGCTTCACATTCTCCTCCGGCTTCAGAACCAGTTTCATCCTGAGTCAGGGATGAATGGATCAGGGCAAATCCACGTTGGAGAAATGTGGCACCAAGGCAAACAGGCTGTTGATGAGCTTTGATGTCTTTCCTTGTTTTGATGAGACTCCACTTTGTGTGACCAGCTCCCCACCCTGTCCCTCCAGGACCAGGGACAGCAGCAAGGGCCCACGTCGCTAAGTGTACCTGCCAGGCCATGCTGAGAGTTTCTACGTTATTTTATTCGGTTTATTTCATCCTTATGATGGTCCTGTGGAGTGAGAACTCTTTTCTCCACATTTTACAGATGAGTAAACTGAGGCCAGAAGGGTTAAATGTTTGGCCCAGGTGGGTTCCCAATCCCCACTGCCTTCTCATTTTGCTGTCCACACCACCTTCCCACCTCCTCCACTGCATCTCCAATCCCTCTCTTAAGCTTTACATCCATGTGGTCACTGCCTGGCAGATGCATGGGCCACAGGCTCCCAAAGGGTCTAAAAGCAGACTTCTAATCTACTCACTCTATCAGGCTCTGTCCACACTGCACTGGAGTCCATCTTAGCAGCCTCTATGGTTCTTCACTATTTGGTGACAAAGGCCAGCTTCATTCCCAGGGGTCCTTGGACTACAACCCCCATCAGACTTCCCAGCCCCTTCTCACCCCTTCCCACGTGGTCCATGCAGACACCCCAACTACTCACTGTTCTATGAACGCATCATGCGCTCTGCCTCTGGATTTTGCACATGCTCCTTTTTCTATTGAGAATACTCTGCCCTTTTTCCCAGATAGACTCCTATTCATCCCTCAAAGCCCAGCTCAAATGCCCACTCTTTGGACAATCTTCCTTTGTGCTTCACTGGTTCCACTGTGTTACCACCTGTTAAGAACTCCAGCCACTCATGTGTGTGACTGTCATCCACACGCCATTGGGTGCTCCTGGAAAGTGGGGTCACTGCATTGCCCATTCTTGAATCTCCACTGCCCAACTTGGTGCCATATTACTGTTAACAGATGTTTATAGAAAGTTCATTCAAAGTTTCTTCCCATACAGTATTATGGTATTTGATCTTGACAATGAAAGTGTGGAGAAAAGGGGAGCCTAAGTGATGGAGGAAATAGGAAGACAGGCTCTGCTCCATCCGAGAACACCGGGAAGATGGCATTAGTCCCTGTATGAGTTTGCTGGGGCTCCCATAACAGAGTACCATAGACTGAGTGGCTTAACAGAGATATATTTTCTCCCAGTACCGGAGGCTGAAGGTCCTAGGTCAAAGCGTTGACAGGGCTGATTTCTTCTGGGGCCTCTCTCCTTGGCTTAGAGATGGCCATCGTCTCCCTGTGTCTTCACGTGGTCTTCCCTCTGTGCCTGTCTGTGTCCAAATTTCCTCTTCTTATAAGAACACAAGTCAGATTGGATTAGGGCCCCTCATTACCTTATTTTAACTTAATTACCTCTTTATAGGACCTCTCTCCAAAAATAGTTACATTCTGAGGTTCTGGGGGTTAGATCTTCAACATATGAATTTTTGCCAGGAGGACACAATTCAGCCCATAACATCCCCACTTGGCAGTTGGGAAGGTGATGAAGATCACATGGGTGACATTCTAACCATCCCTATACGCCGCCAGTAGCCCTCACTGTCCCTACCCCTCTGCCTTTCTACAAGGCCTAAGGGTACCCAATAGGGGATGTGGCCTTAGCCATCAGCATCCCTCCAGCCTTTTCATGTCCACGGGAGTCTCAAGCTCCCGGCCATCTTGCTTTGGATGGAGGGGGGTTGCTGAGGGTGCCTCCCTGAGTGTCCTCATGCAGGAGTGCCCCCCCGTCCACGTGTCTCTGTAGATGGAAACCCTCCCAGACTCCCTGCCATCTGTCTCCCTGTGCACAGCCCTACCCTTCTGGCCATGCTGGCGCTTCTCCCTTTGGTCTTCATTGTCTCCTCTCATTCCCTAATCGTTCGCTGGTGTGGTCTTGTCACTCCAGTAATGCTACCAACTCTTTGAAAGTGGCAGCTGGGTTTCACACTGTCATTCCTCACAGCCCCTGACTTAGCCGGCCCCATCCTAGGCATTCAATAAATACTGGTTAAAATAAACCGAAATGCATGGAAATGCTTCAGTTCCATTGACTCACATTACAGAATTAAAAACAGAACCTAAACTTTGGGAGCAAAGCCTCAGCCAGCCTTGGATTTCCTCCCTCCCCTCTCCTTGAGAGGCTGAAGCCTGAAGGGAGACCACGGGGGTCTCAGGCACATCTCGGGAGGCAGCTGACCATCTCCACCAGGGCTCCAGACTCCCCTTCTCTCGTCTCCCCGCCCCATCCTCTCTGGGTGCCCCCCTCATACACACCCCCCTGTCCTTCCTTTCCAAACACTTGGCAAGTCCTCCCAGGGCTGAGCGGTGCTGACAGAGGCGTCTTGCTTCTCTGAAAGGGGAACTCTCTGTCCCACCTCAGCGTCTGCTCTTCCCAGTTCCTCCCCATGCCTCAGGCCAAGTTTCATGCCAACAGGGATGTTTCACAAAATAGGTCTCTGAAGCCCTTGTCTGAAGTTGAGTGCCTTGAAAATTGCATTCTCTTAAAAAATAAGTTAGAGAATACTGTTACTTGATTTTCCTCCTGGGGATTCCCAATCTAAACACATAAATTAAAGGCTCTGAGAAGTCCCGCAATAAAGAAATCTGTTTGTCTTTCCTGAACTCGGCTTTCCCTACTTTGTGATTGCACTCCCCATGGCCCCTTCATTGCTCCTCTCCACACACGTGATGACTTCTAATATCCCAAGGACTCATGTGGAACTCATGGGCTCGTGAGTAGGTCAACAAGTAGAAAGTGGCTGATTGAGGAAAGGGGAGGTGCCAGAAGAGATGTTGTAACAGCATCACCATCGTCACCATCATCATCAGCAGCAGAAGCGGCAGCGAGTTGGCAGAACTCAGCCTGTCAACCTGTCTTCGGGCTCCCAGATCAATCTGTGAAATGGAACGAAGCAAGACTCCCAGGCCACATGTCCTTGGGACATGTCCTTGGGATGTGGAAGGGTCACAGGCCGGAGGAGAAGTGAGGTTTCTGAAGTAGCAACAGCAGCAGGGCTGCTGGCTTCGTCCCCGCATGGCTCCAGTTCTCTGTTTTTATTTCTGCCTGTCTCCCACCGTCCCCACTGCCCACCACCCCCTGCACCTCTCAGCTCAGGCTGAGGAAAGACCCTGAAGCCTCAGAGCCCAGCCCAGGGCCCACAGAACCGGGAAGAGAGCCCGAGGTTGCAGTTAGGGTGTGAGGTAGCGGAGACAGGGAGCAGGCTTGAGGCGTTGGTATTCTGTTCAGAAAGGCTGTCGGGACCCATATCAATAGACTGATATTCTTCTGATGAGGTTTCTTCCCTTGGCCTGAGGGAAAAACCTGGGAGGCGGAGTACAAGGGGAACAGCTTGAGATTCAGGAGCTGCCGAGAGACCTGCTCCCGAGCCTGCAGAGCATGAGGGCTGCGGCTCCCGGGGGAGAGCTGGGGGGAGTCAGCGCTGGGGGGGGAGGGGCAGGGGGAGGGGGAACAGGAAGCCGGACTGGGGCCAGCTGCCCTGTCCCTCCTGGCCCCATCCTGTGGCAGCCAGGTGGGCGGTGGCATCTGTTGGCAGCTCTGGGTCAAGGGCGTCCACTGGCTCCCCCGGCAGGTCTTGGCGGGAGGGCAAGTCAGGCACTCTGTTCCCAGGAGGGGATGGCGGATCTTGGGCTTAATGATGGGCCTGCAGTACTGGCAAAGCGGGGATCACTCTCCCTGCTAGGAAATGTCCTAAGGAACCCAGCTGAGCTGTAGTTACAGAGGTAGCTTGCCTGCTCTTTTCCACATCTCATGATTAATCCAGAAGCCTGAGCAGTGCGTGTGATGAGGCTCAGCAAAGTGGCTGTGGGCATCTCCAGGCTCCTTTGGAAGCCCCGCTTTTCCTCTGGGGTAGGTGCCCTGGAATCTGGGCCAGCCGTACACATTTCAGCAACTAGATTACAAGAGACAGAAGAGGCCGGGTGTGTGACACCAATAAAACCACACACACCCTGTACTTCTCTTTGCCTGTTGCACCTTCTGGTTTGTGCATTTCCCCACCACACCTCCTGAGAGCAGTTTGTTTCCCGGAAGCAGGAGAAGAGAGGTCAGGAAAAGGAGATGCCTTATTGTTGTGAATGTGATGGACGTGGAGGCACCACAGGGGACTGGACACCAAGGCAAAGACTCCAGTGTCTGATGAACTTACTGGTTGAACTTACCGCTTACTATCAGCTTCTAAGAGTCTCTGTTTCTTCATCTGTAAAACTGGATCACGGTACCTGCACTCATTGATTTAACAAATAATATAAACATATAAATTCATACTCTGGCGTATTCTAGGTGCTGGAAATCAAGCAGTAAACAGAACAGTCTCTCCTCTTCGGATGTTAATAGTCTAACATGGGAAGACAAAAAACTCGGCAATGACATCTGTGTCAGGTGGTTATGATACTTAGAAGAAAAATAAAGCCGGGGTGAGGGGTAAGGGAGACAGTGTATGCATGTGGGGACGACTTTTCTTAAAAGTCAAGGAAGGCATCTTTGATAAGACGATATTTAAACAGAACCTGGAAGAAAATGAGGTGCCATATAGATGTCCAGGTACGGCAAAGAGAAAGTCAAAGATGCTGGAGTGGGAGAGTGCTTGGCAAGTTCAAGGAGCATGAAGAAGCTCTGTGTGGCTGGAGGGGTGGGAAAGTGGGGGTCAAGGAGAAGAGGCAGAGAGGGTGTGTGTGTGTGTGTGTGTGTGTGTGTGTGTGTGCGTGCAGGGGCTGTTTGGATCATGCAGCCTTGCAGGGTTACTCTAAGTGAGATGGGAAACAACTGGTGGCCTGGAGAAGAGAAATGACCTGATGTATGTTTTAGAAGTACCACTCTGGTTGTTCAGTGGAAAGTAGATTTTAAGACTGTAAGCTCGGTGCTCTGTGACCACCTAGAAGGGTGGGATGGGGGCGAGGAGGGAGGTCCAAGAGGGAGGGGATATATGTATACCTATAGCTGATTCACTTCATTGTACAGCAGAAACTAACACAACATTGTAAAGCAATTATACTCCAATAAAAACAAAACACAACACTGTAAGTGGAGAAGCCAAAAGACCAGGTCGGAGGTGACTGCATCTCCAGGTGAGAGAGGAAGAGAGCTTGGATTTCAGCAGTGGTCGTGGTGATAAGTGACCATCAGAATCTGGAAATATTCTGTAGGTAGAACCTGTAGGATGAGCTGGTTGGGTGAATAGTGAGACACAAAGAGAGACCTCGAGATTTTGTCCTGAGATTGGGATTGACACATACACACTACTGTGTATAAAATAGGTAACTAATAAGGACCTACTGTATAGCACAGGGAACTCTACTCAATACTCTGTAATGGCCTGTACGGGAAAAGAATCTAAAAAAGAGTGGATATATGTATATGTATAACTGATTCACTTTGTTGTACGCCTGAAACTAACACAACATTGTAAATCAACTCTACTCCAATAAAAATTTTTAAAAAAAGAAACAACACTTTTGCAATAAAAAAAAAGATTTTGTCCTGAACGATGGGTAAACTGGAGTTGTCACATATTGAAACGGAGAACTGGGTGAAAGGAGAACCCTGTGGTTGTGGGGTGCAGGAACCAAGAATTTGGCTTCAGGCACATTAAGCAGCAGTTGTCGGTTGGATACCCAAGTGGAGGTGATGGGTAGACAGAAGCGTGTGAGCATCTGGGGCCCCGGGAGAGGCCGGGGCTGGAATACGATCATCAGTGTGTAGTTCATTAAAAATCTTGGGGCTGCATGAGATCATCAAGGGAGTGAGAGAGGACGGAGAAGAGAAGTGGGTGGGACATTCCAAGGTTTAAAAGTCAGAAAAATGAGACAGAACCAGCGTGAGAATCAAGAGAGCCTGCTTAAGACGGGACATAGTACAGAGTGGGGGCTCAGTAAATCACAGCCACTGCCATCACCATGACCATCGGTATTTTCATGGTTAGAGTATGGAGAAGTGAAGTTTGAAAACAAAATAGCAAGAGTTTGGGAGGACGCACTTCATCTACTTTTTCCTCTTTTCCTTCCCTTTCCTCTGGTTCTGCACCAACCGTGGTCTCAGACGTCCAGCTACTTAATAAAAATAAAACAAAACCATAAAAAACTTCTGGGCACCTTACAAGCCCACAACTCAGTTCAAAATATTCAAGAAGAGCTGAGGTCCTTGGGTTGTTGGTAGGGTGAGTAATCACTGAACAGAGTCAGGGAACTGGATGTGACTTTCTCCTCTTACCAACTCATTATATGACCTCAGGCAAGTCCGTCCCTGCCTCAGTCCTGGAGGAGGATAGAGACTTCCATTCAGGGGAGAATACTGATTAGCTCATCAAGTTTCCTAGTTGGATGGCATCTCTGCCATTTGCTTTTCTCGTCTCCAAAGCATATAGATCCTATCCTCAATTATTAAAGCAAGATAACAGTGCTTTTGATTTCCCTCTGAGAGTCTAACCTCGAATTGTTGGCTGTTTAGTACTTACAAAGTCTGGGAGAGGAGTGCCATTTAGGAGTGACCATCCAAGGTCCCCCGCCCCATCCACCCCTGTAGGCACTCTGAGGCAGATGCCTCTCACTGGACTACCAGAAGGCCAATTACTTGAACCATATTAGTTTATTTCCTTGTATAATTATCTTCACTGAATTGCATTTTAGGAACCATGCCCTTGGCTTTAATTAAACATCCTTGAAACAGTCATGCAAAGTTCACTGCTGCATTTGCACAAGAACTACTGTTGCAGACACGACCTATACGATTCTGGAAAAGACTTCCTGAGTGTTTTTGTGAAGCACAAGTCTGCAGGATATTAATAAAAATTTCATTATGGGAAAAGTTTAGTGAGTTTGGAAAAAAACCCAGGTGTCTTTCTTAAAGGTTATCTAAGAGGCTTTACCAACAAAAAGTATGGTGGATCCTTAGAAAGAGGATAAACTGTGCAAGATTTCCCATTTTGTCGACCCTAGAATCCTATTTTGGTGGTGCAGCTCTTGAGATCAGTGCTCTGTGCACCCAGCAGAAGAGGCTCTGAATGCTTCGGGCTCAGTTAGTCAAGCACCGTGAGCTGCAACAGGGAACATACAGACAGGAGGCTACGTAAGCAATTGACAGGGGAGCCTGCAGGTGGATGAGCAGTGAATGGGCAACTGGCTCTTCCATGCACAGCGATCTTGGGTACTTGGGATCCCAAGAGGCTTTGCAACGTCCTGGCTGCATCAGATATTAACTTTGTTATTCATGGAGTTAGGGGTCCTAGTCTCAAATATATCCCTCAGTGACCCTCCTGTACAACAACACACAAAGTTAAAATATTTTAAAAAATAATTTATTGTTAGGAAAAGGACACAGAGACATGTGCTGTGTTTACTGTTTCATGGGCGAGGTGGGGAGGAATTCCACTCGCTCCGACAGCTCACTACCTAGGAAGACCACTGAGAGTCTCTCCCCTCCTCTCCTGCAGCTGGAGTCTCTCTCTTTCACTTTCTAACGTGTACACCCCGTCAACCCTCAAATTTCAGCCTCAGAAGCTCCGAGAAAGCCCCTTGGGGCTCCCTTTCACTGGGCAGATCGACCAGCACAGGTGTGTGTGCAGACTGCCTGCCCTCCTATCCATGCAAGGTTAATTATTTAGAGGCTAATGATTTCATTTTAAAGTGGGAAGTGAAATATGTTTCGCTAAAGCTTCCAAAGTGAGGGAGGAAGGAGGGAGGAAGAGGGTAGGTTAATGGGTAAATATGATTGCCTGATGGTCTGGGTCCAGCCATCTTCCTAAGGTTGTGTCTTTAACTGAGAGGTACAGCAAGATGATCAATATCACAAGCAACCTTAGGAGAACCACACCGGTCAGCCCGCATCAGCAGTCTGTGTGGTGAGATTTAAGGGGGTGCTTAGTTGGCCCTCCAGCTGTAAGTGTTTGCCAGATGACTTGTAACTTCACCACTGGAGCTAAATTCTTTTGACTCTTAGGGCTCTTTCTGCATTCAAGAGCCCTTGGAAATGAGAAATCCCTGAAATGGGTTGTCCCCTGCTGTCAGTTAACCCTGAAGCTCAGGAGTAGAGTTGGGGGTAATGGGATGCCCGTGTACCCAGGGTCCTTCCTGGGCGTGTGTAACTCTGAAGCTAAGACAGTGAGACTGGCAGTTTAAGAAGAAACTCCAGGACCATGTCACCTACTGGCAGGTGGAGTAAGGACCCTGCAAGGTGGACAGACATACCTCTTCTCTTATCATTTGAGGGTTTGAGAGAAGAGGCACCGGGAGTTTAGCCTGAGCCCTTCCCACAGGTCTAGAGGTGGGAAGAGAGAGGGATGGGCTTTGACCCTGGGCGGCTCCTCCCTCCAGGCCAAGAGCCTGGAGGAGGTTTAGTTTGTATCTTCAGAGGGGATGGGGTGCCCAGGCAGATGACTGAAGACTTTATCTCCGAAGGACCCAGCATTAGAGAGCTTAACAGCCCCAGACCCCGCAGGCCGGGAGAGCTTCTGGGTATCCTTCCGTGGGGTCCCATCACCTCCCTGATGGAGGCAGACTGGGTACCAAGACCCTGTGGTGAAGCCGACTGGGGAGCAGCTTCCTCCAGCCTCTCCAAGCACAGACGTCAGCGGTGAGGCTCAGACTTGGTGGTTGTGCTCTGTCTCTGCACAGGCTTGTGTACACGCAGCGGGGGACCCACGCAGGGGACCGGGGTCGGGAAGCACACAGGAGGAAAATGTAGAGTGGATGCAAGTGGCGGTGGTGATGCTGGGGCAGTGTGAGCGGACAGTGGCTCTCCTGGAGTCTCCACCCCTCGGCGGGCTGGCGTGGGACCTGGGAACGGACAGTCCACGTGGAGGGGCAGCTACTCAGGGCTGCCCTGCCACGGGGGCGGGTGGTGCTGTCAGGCGGGGGCTGCCTTCAGGGTGGAGTTGTAACAGAGAAGTGGGGTCACCCCCCTTGGAAACTTTGAGAATGCGTATGAGGAGGGGGCTGTGAATGGAATCCGGAAAAGGTAAGGAGTGCCAGCTTGGTGGAGTTGGGTGCTGGCAGGGCTCGCCTTGGAGTCATGGGAGCGTTCCCAGGAACATCCAGGGGATCACCGCCGGGGCCCCAGTGGTCCCACAGGCCTCCTGAGGCTGGCTGTGCTGTGCTGAAGCCCGTATCAAGGGCCCTGGGGATGGCAGCAGAGGCCAGCATGGTTGAGGGTCCCCCGCACCCACCTCACCTCTGCAGGGACCACAGAACTGCATGCACAGTGGGTGTTCTTCACCTGCTCACAAAAGAGCCGGGTCATTGCATGCAGCAGGAAAGGCTTGATGGGGGGTGACGGGAGGAAGGGCAGGAGCAGAGATTTTCCATCTTGATGGTTTTGTTCAAGGCTAGCCCAGAAGCAGCTGACGTTGGCTTCATTTATCCAAAGGGCATGGCGAGTGACCCTCAACAACCCAGGGATCCTGAAATATTTAGAAGCTCTAATGTTTGGGTGAAAAGAGAACCTCTTTTGGATGAGAAGCTCACTTATTCAGGATGGGAGAGCTCCCATTGTCTGGGGCATAGGGGGGGCACCTTCCTGCTGGGTTGGCGGGGTGCCGGGCGCAGGGCACCCTGCCTGGGACACTTGCCCTGCTCTGTGGGTGAGGCCTTTCCCACAGTGCTGGGCCCTGGGGGGCTTTTCTTGTGGCAACTCTTCGTTAAAGTGACACAACGGCCTATTTCTTCCAACAGCATCTCTGATTCAGCCTAGGGTATGGTTCGAGGTTGCATCTCTTGTAAACCCCCCTTCAGCTGCTGTCAAGGGCTGGCACCCGAGTTCTTGAATTTAGGCTGATGTGGGTCCTGCTAGAGCCTGCTGTCATCTGCACATGTCAACAAATGTGTATGCAGGTGTGGACCAGCTGGATCTCTCTCCTTCTCTGGGAAGCGTGGTTTTCAGCAGCGTCAGGCTGGGAAGACAGACATTTCATTATCCCCGAAGTCCTGTGCAGGCAGTTGTCACACAGTGTTCCACCAGTGGCCCACAGCCGGCACAGAACACTGCAAAGCTCCATCTAGCACAAGTGACCACGGGGAACGGGTTGAGAATCCTGCTGCATTTTACTCGTCTCCTAAGGGAAGAACTTCAAAAAAGATGAGCTCGCCGCGGAATTGGCGAACTGTGTGGAAGGAGCGGGATCTGTAGAGCTCAGCAGCGGCGAACTCCTGTCATGGCTTGGCCAGTTCGGGTCTCCCCCTGTAACTTATGAGGGTGCAGCGATGTTTTCCCAGATGTGGTCCCCGTGTACAAAACAAAGAATCGCTTTGCACAAAGCCAGAAGGGATACATTGAAAGAATTATCAGAAAAGAATAATACATAGGAAATGTTTGTGCTCGCATGCAAGGAAACTTTGTGGGGTATCTGTGGCTGCCAAAGTGACATCTGGCAGGATTAACTGGATCACCAGAGCCAAACAATGAGGACTGGGAAGGCAGCAATAACTGTGAGGCCTGGGCCCATGTGGGGGCAAGATTTTGAGAATGACCACTTAGGTGACAAAACGGGATTCCCACGAACCGCAGCTCTGGTTAGTTTCTGGTCTGGAGCCAGATCCTCTCTCTGATGCAGACATGGGAGGACGGAGCAGCAAGAGCTGCCCAGCTGCTCATCTGGGAACTCATCCTCCAAGGGACTCTGTCCCTCGTTCTCCTCCCGTACCTGGAGGCGGCAGTCAGCGGGCAGCACCTCTCACAGCACCCCCACGTACACCTGCTCAGACCACCTGCTCAGAGCTACTCTTTTGCCCAGCCCAGTATATCTGTTCCACCTGTCTGAAGACCCGCCACACGTTTCCTCGAAGCACACCCCAGAGCTCTTCCTCACTCCAGCCACGCCTCAGCAACTCCTCTATCAGTACCGGGTATATGGACACGTCCTCCAGCCCCTGTGGGAACCTGTGTGGCTGCCAGCCAGCCAGCTATTGGGCCTCAGACCTGTTCCCTGGTCCTGAGTCAGAACCAAAGCCCTATGTGTCCAGGGTCCACTGAACCCCAGTTCTGGTCAGATATGGAAAATGGAGACTTGGAGAGAGTAAATGATTCACTCCTGCTCTTCATCCTTCAGAGGAAGGCCCCAAAAGCGCCTCGACTATTCATCAAAAGTCATTGAATTGTACTGTTAAGATCTATGCCTTTCACTGAGTGCAATTTTTGCCTCCATTTATAAAGAGAAGAAAAGCTTTTTAAGAACTGGGTTGATGCCCCTGCATGCACAGACCCAGCTGCAGGCAGAGAAGATGGTCAGCCCAGCCCAGACCTTGCTAAGAGTCTGCTCAGAGGCCGTGGGTCTGCTGGCACTGGATGGGCGCAGATGCTGGACAGATGAGCTCTGTGTGGTATTTTAGACAAATATGATGACCTAGAGTAGGGCCAAACAGACAGGAGAGCCCAGTAAGCAGACCCTGGGAGAGGGGAGATACCAGTTGGGCCAGCACACCTGAGGCTATGGTCAAGGCCATGAGGACCACAGTGTGGTGGGTACGGTGGCTGTGAAAGCCCCACTGCTGCCCAGCCAGCCCGAGACAAGCCACGAGGAAGCACTCACCGGCCAGCCCCGTCATAATCTCCGCCAATCCCGATGAACTTGCATCCAATGACTGCCCTGATGTGGTCGAAGTGATCTGAAGAATGGGAAGTCAGCAGTGTGGGGCTTCCAGGGCAGGGGTGGGGGTGATGACTGGCCTCTGTTGATTCCCCTTTTTGCAGCCTGTAGGCCAAACAGGCCAGTTCCTTCACGGCCTGGCACCGAGAGTACCAACTAGAGGGCCCTGAGGTTTGATCTGAAGTGATCCCAGCTGGCTCTAGACTGGACTTCAGATTTGGAGTGGACCCCAGAGCCCCCTGTTTGGGCCATTTCCCACCCAAGATTCACCCTGCCTCCCAGTCTCCTTGAGAACCTGTGGGGGCTCCTTTCCCCGGGTGTGGAGGATGAGAGAGGAACAAGAGTACAACTGATGAAGACCTCAGAGACCTAAGGAGCTGTCCAGTCCCTTGGCCAGAGGTAGGGGCAGTGCGCTTTAGGAGCCCCTGCAGAGGCACAGATGGGCAGCACCCGGGCTCTGTGTCTGACAGCCTCCCTGATACCCATCAGTATCGCAGTTTTGATTCCATGGCTCCAGTTCCACATGACACCAAGGTGCTGTGTACCGTCCATTATTGAGTTTTTGGGAGCTGTACCTATTGACAACAGGTGGGTCAAACCACTGGGGCTCTTCTGAAGTCCTCCCCAAATTTGGACCCAGCTTCAGCTCCAAATCAGAGTTTTCAGAGAGCTCAGGTTGAGGCTCACCTGCTCCAGTAGGCACGTTGGCTAACGGGTTGCACTGCAGCACCCGCACGGACAAAGACACCATCACGATGCCACCGTTCTTCTTCTGCAGGGGCGGACTGCTGGACAGTCAGCTTGGCCCCCAGCACAGCCACCTGCCTGTTCACTCTCTCGGCCCCTGTGAGGAAGGTGTTGAGGTCAGAGTCGTCTCCTCTCTGGGTTTGTGTGAATGGAGGAGCCGCAGCCCTGGTCTGGGTGGTGTCTTGGCCCTGGGTTTCCGGGTTTGGAGGAGTATCTTACCACCTAGACCCCCACCTAGGGCTCAAGAGTTCAAGGGCTGTGGATCGTGGGTTTTGGGGGCAGAAGATATTTAACCTGGGGTTTGAGGAAATTGAGGGAGAAGAGGCTCAGGTTCAAGGGCTCCTGGTTTGAACCTCTTGCTTTAGGTTTGAGGGCCAGGGCAGTCTCTCACCAGAAGCTGCAGGATATCATCAGGAACATTCCGAGTGTTCTTGCACACACCCCGGGCAGCTGAGTGGGAGAAGATGACAGGTGCCTGCGACACTTCTAGGGCTCACTGTGCCACAGCATCGAGACATGGGACAAGTCCACCATCATGCCCAGGCGGTTCATTTCTGCCACCACCTTCTGCAGGGACAGGATGGGGAGAGGACATCAGGGCTGCGTTTACCTTGTGTGCATTTATCTGTAGGGAACAGGCCGGGTTGTACATTCATGTGGGGCAGGGTATGGAACCCGGGTCCTTACCTCTCCAAAGCCGGTCAGCCGACTGACATTGCTGTAGAAGAGGTGGATACCCTTTGCTGAGCTCTGTGCCCTGCAGGATGGCCAGGAGGCAGTCTGACTGGTGGCCCTGACTTGGCTACAAGAGCCTAGAAAGAGATTCTGTCGAACCGTCTACACCTGCAACTCCCTGGTGCAAGAGGAGGGACCCAAACTGGGCTGTGCCTGGCAGTAGGAGGGCCCTTCTGGGGATTCAGTCTTGTTCTGCAAACCTCCATTCCCCTCCCCACCCCAGGTTCAGGGCCGGATCCCAGGGGTAAACTTGCTTTGGGCCCCAGCGTGATCTTGGGCAGATCCCTGCCTCACTGGGCCCTTACCATCTGCACTGCACTCACCAGGGCGTGTTGCAGGTGTGGGTGAGTGTCACGTAGCGCACACCCAGTGCATAGAAGGTACGCAAGATGGAGAGGCTACTGTCCAGTGAGTGGCCGCCCTCCACACCAATGAGGCAAGCCAACTTCCGGATATTGTTGAAAGCTGGGGGCAGGTAGGTCAGGTGATCATTTTCAGAGGCAGGGGTAGCTTACTGAAGTCCCTAACACCTACCACCACCAGTCTGTTTACCTTTTTTTTTTTTTTTGGCCGTGCCGCGCAGCATGAGGGCTCTTAGTTCCCCCACCGGGGATCAAACCCGAGCCCCCTGCAGTGGAAGCGTGGAGTCTTAACCTCTGGACTACCAGGGAAGTCCCCCCATCTACCTTTAACTGAGGTCACAAGCTCCAGCTCAGAATAGGAGGCACACATGAGGCGGATGAGGTCAATTTGCTCCAGGGTGAGGCGCACAGCATCCTGTTCATGGGTCTGGCATGGGACGTAGGCTGACCAGAACTGAGGGAAGGCCAGGGCTTAGTTTGGGCTTTGGAACTCCTTGGGCTTCTCATAGCCTCCTCAGCTGGCACAGCACTCACTGTGCCCAGAAGTCACATGTAATGCATTGCTTTTTCTGTGGTACTTGGATGCCCGTCAGGTTGGCTCACTGTGACCCCTGTAGCCCCCAGCATCCATGGCATGGCACTTTCTAGGTCACTATGGTAACTTACTTCCAATGTGACTAACCTGTGGTCTCTGAGGCCCCCAAACTGCCCCACATTCCCCAGCAGCCATGGTGGCAACTTGTGTGTCCCTTTGGTACCTGGGCACCCACGAGACCGTCTTTCAGCCTGTCCAAGCTGGTCTGGCCATGGCTGAAATTGCACAGATTAACATCCTGTAGCCCATTGTGGTAAAACTGCCTCAGGACCAGGGGCATGTCGTTGTGGCTGGAGGGAGGTCAAAGCAAAAGGGTGGGCTCCTTAGGTCTTGGGATCAGGCAGGACACATTGCCTGGCCTGGGCCAGCCTGGGGGTCCCCCACCTCACAGTGTCACACAGACTATACTAGGAGCAGCTGAGGCCTGGGCTGAGGGGTTCCCACCAGGGAGGGGATGACAGAGAAGGGGAATGGCATCCATAGATGATGGAGAGGACATCCAGGGGTGGTGTGAGGGAGCCTCCCCACTAGCTCTGCATGCTCTGGACCTCCTCCCCTGCCCAGGGCCAGGTTAGGCCCCCACCGGCCCCCACCAGCCCTCACACACTGCAGCCACCCGTCCACAAGCAGGAAGTCCCGCATCAGGGCCCGCGTGCGCTCCCGCAGACTTGGGGTGCTGGAGGTGCCCGGCATGGTCTGGACGCGGGTTACCGGCCGCAGCAGCAGACACAGCAGAGGCCGCTGGCTGAGTGCACGGGGACCTTCGAGGCCCCCGGGCCGCAAGCTGCGCAGGGCCAGGCAGGTGGGCAGAGGCGGGTCTGAGAGGGGCGCGGCCTCGCGAGGGGGGCGGGGTGAGGGAGGGGATACAGAGTCACAGGACCCTGTGACCCGTGTGTGGAGAGCAGCGATCCGCGAAGCCCGGCAGCCACAGGGCGGCACTGCCCTCCCGCCCCCTGCTCAGAGGCAGCTCCCGCGGGCTAAGCTGGCCTCTGCTGAGAGCCCACTCGCCTCCCATCGCGGGTTCCATCCGCCCCTGCCCCTCTTCCCACTCCCACTGCTCCGAGGGGGCGCCCTAGGTTGCTCTCCCCTGCCTCTAACCTTCCTGTCCAAGCTGGAGTGCTTCTCTCAGAGGGCCACCTTCAGCCCGAGGCCTCCCGGGAGCACACCTCATCCCCATCTGCCTGCAGCCGGCCCCGCCCACTCCGAGGGCTGCGTGCGAGTGTCTCTGCGGCCACAAGTGCTCTGGGCTCCCGGTTTCCCGGTACTGGACCATGTGGGCTGGTGTGGGGGAAGAGAGAGTTTCTGGAAATGGGGGGGTAACCTTGTGAGCTCTGGATTCAGGAAGGAGCTCTCTGCCCCCGACCTTCTCTCTCCACCTACTTGACTCCCCAACCTGCATGACCATTCTCTGGGGACTTCAACCAGCACCTGGGAACTATCAGGAACCTCCCCCACTTCTGTCAGCCAGCCTCAGGAAAGAGCGCCCTCAGGAGTTGCTACACCTCCCCAGGGCCTGAATAGAGGGACTTTTGGGATGTGAACTGAACAACCTTCTGGGGAGAGTCAACGACCCTTTTACTCAACAGAGCAGGAACCCAGTCAGTAGGCTATTTGAGTGGAAGGAAATGAAATCATTTCCATGGCAGCAGAGCCCCCATCGCAGCAACCTTCCTCCCAGAGCTGCTGGCTGACCTTCTGGCCAGGATCCCTCCTACCTCAGCGTGGAAGGCCCAGCCTCGTGGAGAAGTATAGGTTCTGAGGAAAGACCTGGCACCTGGGTTCTGCTGCTACACTTGCCTTATCTCGTGGCCCTTGTGGCTCTAGCTTTCCCAGAAACCTCAAGGGCTAAGTGCCTGTGCTTGCTCAGAGGCCGCACGCCATTCCCCATTTCCAGCCTCAGGCCCTCCCCCTAGCTGCCTTCTCTGGGGACCCCCTCCCCCCAACACACACACACACACACACACACACACACACACACACACACACACACATAGAGGGGATGTGCCTTCTCACAGAAGCTCAACCACTGAGATGCTTTAGGGACTGTGCCCAAACTCCCTCATCCCCAGCCTGTCAAGTTTTTGCTCTGATCCCTGGCACCCCCTGGAGCTGTTCCACCTTTGGAACCTTTCCTGGGTAGCAGGAGTGCCTAGCACAGGGGTAGTGACCTAAGTCTGAGCACTGGTGACCCTAGAAATCTGTTACAGAAAAACATTTTATTGAGCAGTAAGGGGGCTGGGAATAAAGGAGCATGTGAACCTCGGGGCAGGGTGCGTGCTGCTTGACTCTCCATCCTGTTCTTGCTTCAGGGAGCAGGTCTTCCTGGGTCTCTCTATCCTGCCTCCTGAGACCCCAGGCAGGAGGCTCTTTGGGAAGCCACAGATTGCTGCTTTCAGTTTCAAAAAACCCAGCTCCCCCTTGGTTTGTTGTGGTGGCCGCTGACAATGGCTCAGGGCAGGAGCTCATGTGGTAGACTGCTAAGGATTCTCTGCACCCTGTCTCTGCTCCTGCATCCTCCTCAGCTCGCAGAATGCAGACTTTTCTTTCTTCAGCTCACAAAGGGGCCCCTGAGGATTGAGCGGAGGAAAGTCACGTTTTCTTCCAGGCCAGCTTCAGCCCTGGGATGTTCAGGGCAGACTCTCATTTCAAACCTGTTTCTGAGGCTCCTTGCTTATGGCCATTTAGTGTGGAAGGAGGCTCCTGGCTGAGGAAGGCTCAAACAGAAGGACGCAGGTTCTAATCTGCGGCAGTGGGCAGTGGGGGGACGGGGTGGGTCACTGCAGGAAGAGGCATTCGCTGCCTTAGGCAGTTAAACCATTGCCCTCTTTTCAGAATGACACAGCCAGCAAGATTCTGTGGGGTCCACCTCCAGGCACCATGCTGCAATAGCTGGATTTTGGGTGTGAAGCAACCCAAGCCTTCGTCCGACTTTTCCGGAGAGTGCTTTCTATTGGAGCACGTCTGGGGACTGGCTTCTCTGCTTCCACTTTTGCTGGCGTGGCCAAAGGAACCTCCCCGTAGGCCCGGTAGCCACCAACCAGGCAGTATGTCTCCCCATTCCAGCCCAACTGCGTTTCTCCACACCCTCGCTAGAGGACATGGTAGTGACCAGGGGTAGGAAGAGAAACGGGAGCCACTGCTGCTGCAAAGAAAATCAGAACTGATCAGTCACTTCTGCTGTACACAGTCTCCTGCCAGAATTTCCCTCTCTCATGTCTCTCCCAGTTTCTCTCTGAAGACCTTTAATCTACTTGACATCCAAAACACAACATTGGCCCATCGCCTCTATGAGTCCCTAGAGAAGGGACACTGGCTGCAAATGCAATTCCTAGAGCTTACGGCTGCAGCACATGAGGAAGTCTCTTCACCGTTTCCAGGGAAAACAGTAGAACCCTAAAGTAATTGCAATGATGATCCTCTCCATCTCTCCCTTCCACAACAGAGAAAACATTTCTGGCAGTCTGTCACTTCTGAGGCTTTAATGGAAATGCCTTTCAAGGTTTGGAAAAAAAAATCTAATATAAATTTGTGAAAACCCCTTCCCACCTTGGCAACCCCTCTTGGGCCCCATTTATACTGCCTGTTTCAACCACTCTGAACTCTAGGCTTCTGATACGTTTATTGAGATTAGAACAAGGTCAAATACTGAGGCAGAGTGATCAGGAGACTCAGAACCACGTTCGGGGTACCAAGTCTAGGCTCACATCAACCCAGCCTCCTGGGACACCATCTCCTCAGCCTTCCAGTCTCATCTCATTAGCACTTCAACACCCCTCTTGGTTCTTCCGGTCTTCCCATCAATATGACACCACCCTCTCCCCTAGTACTCAGCAGCTCAGGATGGGATGTGTCTGAGCGGACCGATATAGATGTTTACATGACAGCACAGAGGGGCCTGGGTTTGAAGGTATGGTTCAAGAGTGAAACTCTTCCTCAAACTGCTCGATTTACCATTTGCCAACAAAAATGCACTTGTCTTTTGCTAAAAGGCCAATCAGGAAAGGGTCTGAATGGAAGCATCCTGTAGCCCAAAGGGGAAGGCTACATTTATAAAGATCAGAACCATCCTGCACACTTGTCCAGGGCTGACCTTTCACTTGTCCTCAGCAGTGAGCACTGTGGGTCCCTGAAGGTGTCCCAGGTCACTGGTATTACTTACAGCTTGGAACGCGCTCAGGTTTACGTAGTGGGCAAGCCCCACAGGAAGAAGAGGCAGCCAGGAGAGGTTGTGTGTACACCATGCCTCCTGTAGAGACGCCCGGTCTCGGTGTACCTTCCTCACTGCCCACCCATGGAACAGAGCACAGGTTAGAGTAAATATAGAGGATCCAGTCACACATTCTCTCTCAGACAACCAAAGAGATTTGTATCTGGTGGAGAACTGTCAGGGAAGTTTCTCTGAGGGCAGCACTTTGGCATAGTTACCCTGCCATGGAAACTGTGAGAAAGCCTGTGAGGTCATCATTACCCAGTGAGGCCATATAAGGAACCTGTGACTTGAGGGCCAGGCTTCAGGAGGAGGGGCAGTTTTGTGGAGGAGAGCAGAGAGGAGGCAGAGGTACTCTGCCTGGCCCCTCACACCTGGGCCTCCCCACCCATACCCTAGTCTAATAGACACCCCATGTGGGGCCTGCCGGTGGGCTGGCACAGCCCCAGGGGCCCCAGGAGGCCTAGAGAGACCCACATTCTGAGATTGGCTTGAGAGGCAAGATTAACGTAAGAGACAGCTAGGTTGTATGACACTGACCCTAAGAGGCAGAGATTGGTGTGGACTGGGGAATCAGGGAAGGCTCCTTTGCAGTGGGCCTGAAGGACAAGTGATATTTGGACCCATGGGGAAAGAGGGAAGACATTCCAGTTTGGAAGAATAAAAGCAAAGACACACTCTCCTCGACCTTGTCCTGCCCCAAATATAAATTCATAGACCCCTCACATTGTCACAACTGAGTACTGAAGAAAACCAAGGGGTTAAGGGGCCTACCCAGTGTTACACAGGTAGTGGAGAGGTGTTCTGCTCAATGGTTAGGTTCATGTTGGGGCTCCGGATTTACAGCTGACAGGAATGTGAGGACAAGCTCATGCCATTTCAAACATTTCCAAGTGATACTGAGAGAGATGTTAAAGGTGCAACATGAGGGTGCTGAATGACCTCACATAGTGGGAATGGTGGGCCTATTTTAATATGAAATTCAAAACAAGTTCATGACCAAAGGACATAATGCAAAATGACCACATAATCATTACCCTCCTCTCTCCCCTAGAAGTAAAAATCATTATAATCCTCTCTCTCTCTCCACCATGAAATGATGAGATAAAGGCTCAGCAGCAGCCCCCGTGAAACACATGGTCAACACTGTGAAGAGGTGTTACTAAGACGACTTGGTCCGACTCAGAGAAGGAAAGAGACAACTCTGCCCTTAGCCTGATCAGGTCCACAGGTAGGAACCACATTGGGGGCAGCCTTTGAGAGTGTGGCAATGGAGAGAACCTTCTTTAGGAGGGGACTCCCTGTTGCCGACCTCAAAAAAGCAAAGATGGGACATTCGTTTACTGGGGCTGTTGCAGAGGGGATGTGCCCAGGAGGTAGTGACTCTTGGACTACTATTTTAGAGGTTGGGCCACCCTGGTTGAGAACCACATCACCTTGTATTCCTAAAATGCTTGAATCAGCGGGTGCACGTTAGGACAGACGAAGCCAGGCGTCATTGGATCAGACTGCCTTTGGGAGTGGTAGACGGTAAAATGTGAAAGGGAATGCTCTGGAGGAGGTTTGTCATGACAGGTTGGCCAGCATGAGACTATTCAGATTCTCCAAGGCTCCAGAGATTACTTAGCTGGGAGCATCCCTCTGATGTGGTGCAGGGAGTCCTACCTTAACAGGACCTGGCTGGGCATCTGTGGGAGGCAGAATAAACGGTTTATTAACTTAAGAGAGCAAGAGACTCACCTGGGGGCTTCCACAAAACCACTTAAAAAGACTTGTACCTGGATTCTTGAGCCTACCCTCAGAAACCTTATCTAGATCTGGAGTAGGGCTCAGGAAGCTGCACTTTTAATAAGCTTCCTGTGCAGTCCCACCACAGTGGTCCATGGATAGAGTGACCAAATTATTGTGTATTCTCGGTTGCTTTTGGGAGTCAAAGTGGGCAATGTTAAAAACTGCAGCAGGCATACGTATAAATAGGGAATATTCAAGGCAAACAGAGGTGTATAGTTATTCTATGCATGAATCAGATTTGAGAAAAGCTAGCCTGGTGGTTAAAGAACACAACCCTTGGGACAGACAGACCAGATTCTGTCCTACTTACTTGTGTGATTTTGACCAAGTTCTTTTATCCTTCTGACTGTTTCTTCATAAGGAAAAAAGCTATGGCTGTACATTTAGCACAATAGTCTCTTTTGGCAAAGGTTGCTCTGGGTCCATTTGTGTTCTCTGTAACTTAATCCTTTCCGGTGTGCAAGCATTTTTAAGTTGTTTGGTGAAGTATTACATTTGACTTTCAACTGTTCATTACTTTGGGCAAAGCTTATATAATGCTGCAGAGAGTAGAACCTATGCAGAGATAGTGAGAGGATGTGATAAGCTTATTCTGCTGGTTTATAAAAAAGTTTAACCTTTTCTCCTCTTCCTCCGCCTGCCACCAAGAGATGAGAAAGAAGGCAGAGCCTGGAAATGCACACCAAGCAATACTTCTGTGTCAGTTTGCCTTTTATTCCTCTGCCAGTACTTCCCAGAGAGATTTCACCAAAAGTGCCTAAGCTTGCCATGGCCATTGTTGTGAAGAAAATTTCTCTCTATTGCTAGTCACATCCCCTTTTCCTTCTCCTGGGCGCTTAATGGATGTTTGGGGGCAGGAAATAAAATATAAACTAAAACATCAAAAAAAAAAAAAAGAAAAAAGAAAGATGAGCTCAAGTAGGCATTATTGTAGTCCAGATAAGGTTTGGTTCATTCATTCCCTCGATTAGCATTTATTCCCCTTTGTGCCAGGCATGTGGGGAGAGAGAGAAATGTCTTCAAAGAGTCTGTGGTTGTATGGGGGAGGGAGCTGTGGAAATCTGTCATTTAGAAACAGCATGGAAGTGCTAGGGAAAAATTGTTTTGTTCATTTATCACTCACACATCCGTTCACCCATAGCAACTACAAAGGGTTTCACGCGGAGGAACTGGATGCCCTGAACTTGACGTTCTAGTGGGGGAAACAACAATGTAAACCACCAGCAGTGGTAAGTCACCAGTAGTGACTTCAAGCCAGAAGGAACCACTCACCAATGGAGAGAGGCACAGGGTGAGCAGTGACTTGCAGAAAGGAGGGGTTATTCATTCCAACCGCTGAGTTCAAGTTCATCTGGGTTGTTGTGTGGTTCGTGCTTACTGCATCTTTTTTTGGAACGTGGCTCCACCCTCCAAGAAGGGTGAGGATGATCACCCTTCTTTCCTCCTGCTGTGCCCCGGGGTCACCCAGCGAGTGTCTGCAAGGATGATCTGCTCTGTACTGGCTTTTCAGTCCCACTCCCGGGAGAAGAGAGATGAAGCTGTGTCTCCACCGCAGCTTGGCCTGATTCAGTCACTGGGTGAATAGGTGGGAAGAAGGTCAAGTTCATGAGAACTGATACACTGCAGAGTCATTTAGTCCTGAAGTACCAGTTCTGGTTGCTGGTGAGTTGCTAAATCCAGGGACCTGAATTTAATTCCTCCAGAGCCACTGAGACATCACTTCCAGGCCCATGGCAGGCTGTAGGGGTGCTGACTTTTCTCAGTGCTAAGGAGTAGCCATCTTCCACTGAGAGAGGACTCTGTGTCAGCAGGAGCAGAACCGCACCAGGCACCGAAAAACGTTCTGCATCCCAGCATCTTCCAACACAGTGATAGATAAATGGGTAGAAGATGTGACAGGGCATTCACAATAGAACAGAATCTTATCCCCAATAAATATGGAAAGATGTTCAACTTCACTACCTAACAAAGAAATGCAAGTTATAAATCTATTTTTTTTTTTTACTCATCTAATTGGTAGAAAGTTTTAAAAATGCACAAAATTTGCTGCTAAGGATGTAAGGAAAAGGCCGTTTTCATCTGTTGCTGCTGATGGGGATGGAAATTGGTGCGAACCTTCTGGAGGGTAATTTGGCAATTTGTGTATCAACAGCCTTAAAATGTTCATACACTTTGAGCCAGTAATTTTGATTTTAGGATCTTATCCTAAGGTGAAAGTCAAATTTATGTACAAGACTTATGTTCAAGAATATTCATCTCCGCCAGTAGTGTAATAGAAAAAATATTAGAAGCTACCTAAAAATCCCACAATAGGCGGTTGGTTAAATAACTGATGGCCTAACTTAAGAATGGAAAATAAAGACGCAGACGTAGAAAATGGACTTGAGGACACGGGGAAGGGGAAAGGGAAGCTGGGACGAAGTGAGAGAGTGGCATGGACTTATATATACTACCAAATGTAAAATAGTTAGCTAGTGGGAAGCAGCCGCGTAGCACAGGGAGATCAGCTCGGTGCTTTGTGACCACCTAGAGGGGTAGGATAGGGAGGGTGGGAGGCAGATGCAAGAGGGAGGAGATATGGGGATATATGTGTATGTATAGCTGATTCACTTTGTTATACAGCAGAAGCTAACACACCATTGTAAAGCAATTATACTCCAATAAAGATTTTTTTTTTAAAAAAGGATGGAAAACAGTTCATTCATTAAAAATGATTTTCTCCAAGAATATTTAATGGTGGGAAGGTGTAGTGTAAAAGCAGGGCACAAAATACTAGATGGAGTATTTCATTTTGTTAAAATTTTAATAATACAAGTGCAGAAAAAGTGATTAAAATAACAGTACTGATTTGACTACGGGACATTTTTTTCTTTAAATTTTTCTGTATTTGGTGTTATAAAGCATCATATATCCTCTCTGAGTCTCAGTTTATGTTCTGTGAAGTGGGACTCATCACATCTACACTGCAGTGCACTTGGGCAGAGCAGCACAATATTTGAAAGTGCCCTTGACAATGACCAGCCCATTGTAATACTCCAGGAATGGTTATAATATCATTGCCAATGACACACCCATAGTCCGGATATTATCCGTAACGATTACTAAGGTTGTTTATCTCCCTCCACTTTTACTAAGGCAACAAAAGGATTAATTGAAGACTTTAAGTCATTTTTACTGAGGTTCTTTTTTTTTTTTTTTTTTTCCAAAATACTAATTGTAAAGTCTGCAGTGGGTATATAGGTGTTCAACTTTTTTCCAGATTTTATGTTTTTGTTTTTGTTTTTGTTTTTAAATTTATTATTTATTATTTTTATTTTTGGCTGTGTTGGGTCTTCGTTTCTGTGCGAGGGCTTTCTCCAGTTGCGGCAAGTGGGGGCCACTCTTCATCGCGGCGCGTGGGCCTCTCACTATCGCGGCCTCTCTTGTTGCGGAGCACAGGCTCCAGGCGCTCAGGCTCAGTAGTTGTGGCTCACTGGCCCAGTTGCTCTGCAGCATGTGGGATCTTCCCAGACCAGGGCTCGAACCCGTGTCCCCTGCATTGGCAGGCAGATTCTCAACCACTGCGCCACCAGGGAAGCCCCTTTACTGAGGTTCTTAATACTCACCTTCCTCTAAAGGGTGGAAAAAACTCTCAGCTTTTTGTATTGAGTGCAAATGTCTCTATTCTTGCCCATTTCAGAGTCCTCCTCACTCACAATCTAGGTTTTGTCGATCTTTAGTACCCTGTCTCTCGTCTTATCTCAGATTATTCTGTGGTAAGATGGTGCAAACTATGTGTTTACTAACTGGAGAGAATTCAAGTCCCCGGAGCTGTTGTAGCTCAAAATTCTGTTTTAAGTGGAGTCATTTTCTGTGCTTTCCTTTCATGCTGTCTGCAAAATGCCTGTTTCTGTCCTCCTTGAGATCCAGGTTTATAGCGCTCTCCTTTTTCTCATTCTGGGGTCTCTATGTTTGTGGCATCTCTGAGGGCCCATGTTCTGTTGAGGCTAAATTTGATACCTGGCGGGGGGGGAAAGCAAGTTCCAGATGGGTCAGCCTAGAAAAGGATCCCCCATTGTGTAGAAATTTAAAAACAGGCAAAATACCTGTCCTATCAGACACTATGATTTGCCCCCTCTGTCTGACGCAGCCCAGAGCTTTGTCATTTAATTCACACCTATCTACTGTGAAGGTCCAGCCAACAAGATCATTTTGGAGCCCTGAGTGGGTGCCCAGAATGGATGGGAGGGCTGAGGTAACCAGAACTCTGCCTTTTTTATGGACAGGTGTTAGGGCATCTTCTTTTCAAAGTGACACATTCCCAACCCATCCAACTCACATAGAGGAAAAAAACCACTGTCACCAGCCAAAGTGAGAAAAACTTGGGGCTGCAGAGGAAGAGGGATCTTGTGGGGACTCTTGTATTATTCATCCACGTGCAAGTATGAGCTCCAGATTTGATAAGACATGCAGTCTGATCAAAAGTCATGCAATTAATGATTTCTTTCAAAAATCAAAGAACTCTTTGATTCTTCATTTTAATGTAACTTTGACCTCTTTTCTTTCCATGTCATGAAAGAAGCCTTGACTAAGCTAAACATGCTCTCTCTCCCTGCCTGCAATGTATCAGAAAGCATCCTCAGCTACTTTCAGAGGCAGTGGAGAACTCCTTAATTTTTCTCTGATGACAAGAGCTCCCTTTGAGCCTGGGCCAGAGGTGAGCAAGATTCTGATTCTGGAAAGATGTAGAAAAATGAAGTTCCTTTTGCCAGAGGTTATGGGTGAGCATTGTTGATGTATGACTGTTAGCAGTCTTGCCCTCCTTCCACCTATTCTTCCTTTTCTGCATGGTGGACTGTTCTTTAGTTTTGGGGGTACAGTATTGGGGAAAAAAGGAAGGGGAGGCTAGAGGTAAGTAGGCTAGTGGCGGGGATTTTGTGCAAGAATATTTGAAGAAGGAAGTGTGGGAGCAAGTGCTGTGGTAAGACGGGAAAGGGAGAATTAAAAAAAAAATCTGTGATCCATAAATCCCCCTCAAAGACTCTAAGCAAAGCACTTAAATTATTTTACAATTACTTTCTGGTTACTACTCTGCAGTATAAAAAAAAATAAGTTCACTTTTTATCGTATCCCCATGTCATTAGCATCATTTTAAAGACGTGTCTTAATGGCTGTATCGTGTACCATCCTTTATTTAACCAGCTCCCTTTTTTGGACAGTTAATTCAGTTATTTTGTTGTTTATAAATATATATACATATGATGGATATTTTTGTTTGTAATTCTGATTATGTCATTTTGTCAGTCAGAATAATTGATGGTAGCTGTACTAACAAACAACCTAAAATCTCAGTGGCTTAGCAGGTGTTGACTGAAAAAAATGCACAACTAAAAGTTGAGAATCATCTTTTTTTTGCTGGACTTGCTGAGGACTTAAGCCCGGGAGGCAGTGTCAGATAGCTCTGAGAGATTGCACTGAAGAGGGAAGGGAAGAACCAGGACATATAGGAGTTTTGCAAAAACAAAACAAAACAAACCATAAAACCCCAAAACAGCCAGGTAGTCAGAACATCAAAAGATTACTGTTAATTAAAGAAAAACCAGACATCTCAAGTTAATGAATTTAGCATTTTTCTATGTATGGGAAGAGGCAGGAGTCTGGGCTCATTGGATTCATTCCTTTGATGTGCATATTAACTATCTAGAGCCAGCATCCTGCTTTTCTCCATCTTGAATCCCCTCCGGGTGCACCATCAGGGATGGCTGCCATGGCTGATGATGGCTTGATGGCTGCAACACTGTGTTGACTGATAGGGCAGGTGACATTCTTCATCCATACAGGTTAAAGTTTTATTTTTTGCTCGATTTACTGGCTAGGGTTGGAGTGGGAGACTCTGTTCTTTGCAGATGTGAGGGACTCAGGGTCCTTCAACATTGTGGTGCCACCTTCCTCAAGTCCTCAGAGCCCCGTGCTGGAAGAAAGGAGCTTGGAGAAGGCACGCACGCTCTTGGCCTCTTCTGCCCAGAGAGGACAGAGCCACTTCTGCACATGGTCCACTGGTCAGGGCTCGTCACAGGGCCCCACCCAGAGGCAAAGGGGCTGTAGAAGGGAATCTGGATGCAGCAAAGAGAAAGGGCCAATGGGTATTGATTAACAACTAGCCAAGGTCCTACCTACCTACCAATTCACTCTCAGATGTTTAGAATACAAAGGGTTACATTCCTGCAATCCTCCTCTACTTCTAGACGATTCTCCACTCATATTCCCTTTTGCTTATAGAAACCTTGAGCTGGGTCTTCCCAGGCTCTTCTTTCTACCCATACAGGCTGTGGTCTCCTTGGAAGCTTTGGTGGGATGCAGGCACCATCTGGGAGAAGGCACCTCGGAACTCATATGCCCGCGTTGCCCAGGACCCCAATTCTTTCCACCTCTCGGATGCTGCTTTATTTTCCCAGGGACAGAGCCAAGCTGTAATTGACTCCTTGGGTATTTCAAAGTCCCTGATCCCAAGACTGAAGGATGACTCCCTGCTGTTGTGAAAGGTTACCAAATTATCAGGACCTCTGATTGGGAGGGACAGTGGGAAGAGGGGAGGTGGTGTCAGGGGAAAGGCACTGAAATTTCAAACTCAACTGGCGACTCCAGCCCCTGGTAATGGTTTTAGTAACTTCACAGCTGATCCCTGTGATTAAGCATCAGGACCATTGAATGCTAATTGAGTTGAAAACCTTCCCCCTCATGTGCTAAAACTCTCAGGCAGTAAAAGGCTTCTGACAATGTCTGGAGTTGCGTGCTGGGGACAATGTGGTGGGTTGCCTCTGTCTACCCTTAACTGCTGTTCGTCTTCCCGGCTTGACGTGGTAGGGTTGCTGTACATACACAGACTTTAAAATTATTTTTAAATTATTTTTAATTTTTTTAAATTGAAGAATGTTTGATTTACATTGTTGGTGGAGCAGTGTGATCCACTAGGCAAACGGTAAGACTGCGAAAGGCTGTATTTCCCCATTTCAAATCTAGAGAGTGGAGGCCTCAAGGCTGCCTGAAAAACAGGCATTCTGCACATCTTTAGTTCACTTCTAGCAATGCCTCCGTGAAGAAAAGTGAGCTTGCTCGTAAGAAGCCTTGAGGTCTCCACTGCATGCTAGGAGGTCAGCCGAGGAACCTCCCGCCCTAGAGTGGGAAAACAACGTGACCCCAAGCCTCAACTGAAGCCCCAGAGTTTCCCATCAGCAAAGTTTGGTGTGAGCCGCCTCAGTAAACACTGAGTCGATCTTGTGCTGCAAGTCCTATATGGTTTTTGCAGGCTGAAGACAGTCGTGTGGGATTTCATTTGAGAGAGAACGTGTGTCCCATGAGGTCCTAGAGTGTCTTTTAAGTAACAAAAAGTGAAAGTAGGGATCCACTCTTTCTATGCAGAGGGAAGGGAGAGGAAGTGTGTTCTTTCTTGGCATAGCTCTTTTTCTACAGCTTTACCACAGCCCAGGGGACACAGTTGTAGCCAGTCTTACGTTCAGCACGGCTCTGCCTTTGTAAAGGCCAAGGAGTTGCACTGACACAGTCCCTGAGACTAAGATGCATCCTGGGTACTCATACCTGTTTAATCTCCACAAGGAAGGGAAGGCAGACGTTTGGCCCAGCGTAAGAAAATGTACAGAAATACCGGTAACAATGGGAAGAATTTGGCGTTCCTAAGTCCCCTAGACCTGACTAGGTGATTCCATGCGTAAGGCTCTGCACCGCATGCAGTACTCAGGTGTCCAATGTGTCATTATGGAAGGGCCCAGTGTGTTCCCTCAGTCTCCAGTAATCAGTCAGAGAGTGCTGGTAAATTCGCCGTGGGGTCAAGTTGGTAATTAGAAAATGTCGGGAAAAGCCGCTTTTCCTCTTTTAGAAAGTGACTTGGTTGCTGCTTCCAAGCTGCCTGAAAAACAGGCTGCTCATTCGGCTTCACTCCACAAATGCCTCTGTGAGGGACAGTGAGTTTTCCGGAATGAAACCAGGTGCTTGCCATTCTTGACCGCGAGCTCATCCCACAGCATTCAGTAGGTAAAGTGCCAAGAGTACGTAAACCTCTGGTCTCGAGGTAAGGTGCACTTCTTCCCATCTCCCAAATTGGGGGTGCAGCAGTGTCCTGGAAGCCTTAGTCAATGGACTGCTTTAGGTCTAGTATGCCTCACATGGCTTAGGACCGTGCGCATATCACTCCTTTCCTTGGAATACACTGTATACCAGCAGCCTGCTGAGCACCATCGAGGGAAAAACAGCTCAGGGAACAACCCTCTCTTTGCAGTTTGAAAAACCAGGAGTGGCTTTCTACTTTGGATGGGTAGCGTTCCTCACCTTTCACACAACCTCAGGAAGACGGGTCTAGGAAGGCTTTCTTTCAAGTGCGGATAGCTGAGCTGCACGGCAAAAAGCCACCGGGCTTCCAGTTCATTTGCGAAGCTCATGCCCGACATCTCCCTGGTGGAAGCGGAACCTTGGCTACGGGTCCCACACAAAAGTAAGCAGAGATATACCCTGAGCCATGCTAGGCTTTGGAATATCCAACACACCTAGGCCTAATGTGGGCATTTAGATGATTATGCAATGCATCACACTGAGAGCATGCTAGTCCAAATGTGTCATCGTGGAAAGGTGAAATTTGTTCTCAGTGTCTCCAGTAGCTGGTCAGAAAAGGGATAAAAATGTTCAGTTTGATCCACTAGGCACTAAGTAAGCCTGGGAAAGGCAGTATTACCCACTTCAAAACTACATAACGGAGGCGCCAATGCTGCTTGAAAAACAGTCATGTTGCTCGTGTTTTATTCACTTCCAGGAATGCCTCAGTGAAGAATAGTGAGTTTTCTGGGAAGAAGCCTTGAAGTCTCCAGTGCTTGCTGGGAGCTGCTCCAACCAGCCTCCCTGCTTAGAGTGTGAAGAAAAGGTGGGCACAAGCCACAAGGGCAGCCCCAGAGTTTCTCATCAGCAAACTTTGGTGTGCAGCCTGCTCAAGAAACACTGAGTCGATCGAGTGCTGTAACTCCTGCATGCTTTCTACAGGCTAAAGACAGTCGTGTATGAAATCATTTCTGAGAGAGAATGTCTATACTGTGATTCCCTTGGGTGGCTTTCAAGTAACAGAACGGGAACCAGACTGTTGGTATCACATCTTTCTATGCAGGTGGAAGGGCAATTAACTGTTTTCTTGCTTGCACAGCTTGTTTCTACAGCTTTAAAACAGCCCCGGGGACGCAGTTCTAGCCAGTCTTACTTTCATGTTGCACTCCTTTGTGACGCCGTCTGTGTTGCACTCAAATAATGCCAGGGAATAAGATACATCCTGTGAGTTCATACCTTGGTATCTCTACAATGAACGCAAGGTAGTCTTTCGGCCCAGCTAGAAGAAAGAACCCATCTACCAGGAAGAATTTGAGGCATTTGGACGTTCCGAAGTCACCTAAGCCTGACTATATCATTAAATGGGAAATGCTATGCCACGCATGCAGAACTCAGGCGTCCAATGTGCCATCGTGAAAGGGCCCAGGTGTCCCCAAAGTCCCCAGTACATCAGTGATTGAGTGCTGGTAAATGCGCTGTGGGTTCAAGTTGGTAATTCGAAAATGTCGGGAAAACGTGCTTTTCCCCCTTTGGAAAGTGACTTCGTTGCTCCTCCAGCTGCCTGAAAAACACATTGCCCATTTTTCTTCATTCCACGAACTCCTCTATCAGGAACACTTAATTTCCCAAAAGAAACCAGGTGCTTGCCATTCATTCCTGTGTGGTCATCCCACTGAAATCTGCAGCTAAAATACCATCAAATCTGCCCTCTTGTTTTGAAGTAAGGTAGACTTTTCCCCACCACCAGAGAGAGGACTGCCTCCGTTTCTTGGAAGCCTAGGTCATAGGAGTGCTTTACCTCTAGTACGCCTCTCAGTGCACAGAAGTCTCGTGTGTGCCCCTCCTTGTGGTGGTACACTGTATCCCAAAAGCATTCTGAGCACCATGAAGGGAAAAACACCTCCCTAGAGTTGTACATAGAAAGGAGACAACTCTTTCTATTCAGTTCGAAGAGCCAGGATCGGGATTCTCCTTTGGATGGCTACCATTCTGCAGCTTTCATACAACCTCAGGATCTCGTTTGTAGGGAGGATTTCTTTCAATGCGGGTATGGCAAAGTGAGGACACCTGAGCCACACTGCAAAAAACCAGCGGGCTCGCAATTCATTTGGGGAGTTCATACCCGACGTCTCATTAATTGAAGCAGAATCTTGGCTACAGGACCCACACAAAAGTAAGCAGAGACATAGGTTGAGCATTGCTATGACTTTGGAACATGCAAAGACACCTTAGCTTCCCGAGGGCATTCAGACGATTATGCAATGCACCACACACAGAACACACTGCTCCAAAAGTGTCATCGTGGACGTGTGAAGTGTGTTCAAAGTGTCTCCTGTAGCTGGTCAGAAAAGATAGAAAATGTCGAGTGTGATCCAGTAGGCAAATGGTAAGACAGGGAAAGGCTGTATTTCCGCATTTCGAAACTGGAGAGTGGAGGCCTCAAGATTGTCTGAAAAACACTCATGTTGCACGTTTTAAATTCTCTTCTAAGGATGCCTCCATGAAGAAAAGTGATCTTCCTCGTAGAAACCTTGAGGTCTCCATTGCATTCTAGGAGGTCACCCAACGACCCTCCCTGCCTAGAGTGGGAAGAGAACGTGACCGAAGCCTCAAGGGAAACCCCAGCGTTTTCCATCAGCAAAGATTCCTGTGAGCCGCCTCAGTAAACAGAGTCGATAGAATGCTCTAAGTCCTGTATGGTTTTTGCAGGCTGAAGACAGTCGCATAGATATTTATTTCCGTGAGAGAGCATGTGTCCCCTGAGTCCCTAGTGTGTCTTTTAAGTAAGAAAAAGTGAAACAGAAAATAGGGAACAACTCTTCCTATGCAGAGGGAAGGGAGATGAAGTGTTTTCTTTCTTTTCATAGTTCTTTTTCTACAGCTTTACCATAGCCCAGGGGACACAGTTGTAGCCAGTCTTACATTCAGCACAGCTGTACCTTTGTAAAGGTCAATGAGTTGCACTGACACATTCCCTGTTACTAAGATACACCCTGGTTACTCATACCTGTTTTATCCCCCAATGAAGGGAAGGTAGACTTTTGGCCCAGCATAAGAAAACGTACAGAAATACCCGTATCAATGGGAAGTATTTATGTGTCCCTAAGTCACCAAGGCCTGACTAGGTGATTACATGGGTAATGCTCTGCACTGCATGCAGTACTCAGGTGTCCAATGTGTCATTATGGAAGGGCCCAGTGTGTCCCAAAAGTCTCCAGTAATCAGTCAGAGAGTGCTGCTAAATGTGCTGTGTGGTCAAGATGGTAATTGGAAAGTTTCAGGAAAAGCTGCTTTTCCTCTATTGGAAAGTGACTTGGTTGCTGCTTCAAAGCTGCCTGAAACACACTGCCCATTCGGTTTCCCTAAACAAATGCCTCTGTGAGGAATAGTGAGTTTTCTGAAACGAAACCAGGTTCTTGTGATTCTTTACCACGAGCTCATTCCACACTATTCAGTAGCTAAAGTGATAGCAATACGTAACCTCTTGTCTCGAGGTAAAGTGCACTTTTTCCCATCTTCCAAATTGGGGGTGCAGCAGTGTCCTTGAAGCCTTAGTCAATGGACTGTTTTAGATCCAGTATGCCTCACAGGTTTAGGACCTCACGTATATCACTTCTTTCCTTGGAATACACTGTACACTAGAAGCCTGCTGAGCACAATCGAGGGAAAAACAGCTCTGGGAACAACTCTCTCTTTGTAGTTTGAAGAGCCAGGATTGGCTTCCTACTTTGGATGGCTAGCGTTCCTTACATTTCATACAACCTCAGGAAGACGGGTCTAGGAAGGCTTTCTTACAGTGCGGGTCTGACCAAGTGCGGATAGCTGAGCTGCATGACAGAAAACCACCAGGCTTCCAATTCATTTGTGGAGCTCATGATGGACATCTGTCTGGTGGAAGCGGAAATGTGACTACAGGTCCAACACAAAGTAAGCAGAGATATAGCCGTAGCAATGCTAGGCCTTGGAACATCCAACACACCTTAGACTAATATGGGAATTTAGATGATTATGCAATGCACCACAGTCAGACCACTCTACTCTGAAAGTGTCATCGTGGAAGGGAGAATTTCATTCTCAGTGTCTCCAGTAGCTGGTCAGAAAGGATAGGAAAATATGCAGTGTGATCCACTAGGCACAAGGCAAGAGTGGGGAAGGCAGTACTACCCCTTACAAAACTAGATAGTGTAGTCGTCAAGGTTGCTTGAAAAACACTCATGTTGCACGTCTTTTATTCACTTCCAGGAATCCCTCAGTGAAGAATAGTGAGTTTTCTGGTAAGAATCCTTAACGTCTTCATTGCTAGCTATGAGCTCATCCGACGATCCTCCCTACCTAGAGTGCAAAGAAAACGTGACCACAAGCCACAAGGTAAGCCCCAGAATTTCCCATCTGCAAACTTTGGTATGTAGCCTGCTCTAGAAACACTGAGTCAGTCGAGCGCTGTAACACCTGTATGCTTTTCACAGGATAAAGACAGTCGTGTATGAAATAATTTCTGAGAGAGAACGTCTGTCCTGTGATTCACTTGTGTGTCCTTGGAGTAACAGAACGTGAAACAGACTGTTGGTATCACTTCTTTCTATGCAGCTGGAAGGACAATGAACTGTTTTCTTGCTTGCACAGCTTGCTTTCTACAGCTTTAAAACAGCCCTGGGGACGCAGTTCTAGCCAGTCTTACGTTCAACGTGGCACTCCTTTGTGAAGCCGTCTGTGTTGCACTGACATAATCTCAGTGAATAAGGTACATCCTGGGTGTTCATACCTGTGGTATCACTACTGTGAAAGGAAGGTAGTTTTTCGGCCCAGCTAGAAGAAAGATCCAAACTACCAGGAACACTGGGAGGCATTTTGACTTTCCGAAGTCACCAAAGCCTGACTATGTCATTAAGTGGGAAATGCTGTGCCTCGCATGCAGAACTCAGGTGTCCAATGTGCCATCATGGAAGGGCCCAGTGTTTTCCCAAAGTCCCCGGTTCTTCAGTGAGAGAGTGCTTGTAAATGCACTGTGAGATCAATTTGGTAATTCGAAAATTTCGGGAAAACGTGCTTTTCCCCTTTTGGAAAGTGACTTGGTTGCTGCTCCAGCTGCCTGAACAACACATTGCCCCCTTCCTTTTTTTTCATTCCACAAAAGCCTCTCTCAGGAACAGTGAGTTTTCCCAATAGAAACCAGTTTGTTGCCATTCATTCCTGTGGGTTCCTCCCACTGCCATCTGCAGCTACAATACCATCAAAAGTTTCCTTTTGTTTTGCAGGAAGGTGGACTTTCCCCCAGCAGCAGAGAGACTGGTGCATCCGTTTGCTGGAAGGCTAGGTCATAGTACTGCTTTAGCCCTAGTATGCCTCTCATGGCACAGAAGTCTCACGTGTGCCTTTCTTTGTGGTGGTACACTGTACCCCAAAAGCCTTGGGAGCACCGTGAAGGGAAAAACACCTCTTGGTACAACCCTTTCTATTCAGTTGGAAGAGCCAGGATCGGGTTTCTCCTTTGGATGGCTAGCATTCTGCAGCTTTCATACAACCTCACAAGTCGTTTGTAAGGAGGCTTTTTTCAATGTGGGTCTGGCAAAGTGAGGATACTTGAGCGTCACTGCAAAAACCAGCTAGCTTCCAATTCATTTGAGGAGCTCATGCCTCACATCTCATTAATTGTAGCAGAAACTTGGCTACAGGTCCCACCCAAAAGTAAGCAGAGATATATGCTGAGCATTGCTATGCCTTTGGAACATCCAAAGACACCTAAGCCTACTGAGGGCGTTCAGACGATTACGCAATGCACCACATGCAGATCACGCTGCGGCCAAAAGTATCATCGTGGAAGGGTGAAGTGTGTTCAGAGTGTCTCCTGTAGCAGGTCAGAAAAGATAGGAAAATGTGCTGTGTGATCCACTATGGAAATGGTAAGACTGGGAAAGCCTGTATTTCCCCATTTCAAAACTAGATAGTGGAGATCTCAAGGCGGCCTGAAAAACACTGATGTTGCCCCTCTTTTATTCACTTCTGGAATGCATTTGTGAAGAGAGTTGTGTTTTCTCCTAAGAAGCTTGGATGTCTTCACTGCTTACTAGTAGCTCAGCCCACGCCCTGCCCTACCTAATATGAAAAGTAAACGTGACCCCTATCCTCAGGGTAAGCCCCAGTGTTTCCCATCAGCAAAGTTTGGTGTGCAGCCGTCTCCATGAACCCTGAGATGATCGAGTACTTCCCTCGTCATTTTGTTTTCCTTGGCTTAACAGAGTCGCGTATGAATTCACTTGCTACGCAGAACGTGTTTCCTGTGATTCCCTTGTGTGTCTTCCAAGCAATATAATGTGAAATAGACTGTTGGGATCAACTCGTTCTTTGCATAGGGAAGAGCAATGATGTGCTTTCTTACCTGTATATCTTGCTCTCTACAGCTTTAAATCTGCCACGGGGACATTGTTCCAGCCAGTCTAATGTTCATTGTGGCTCTCCAATTGTGAGGGTTCTGAGCTACAATGAAACATACCCTGTGACTAAAGTACATTTTGGCAAGCTATACCTGTCATCTCTCTACCATAATGCGAAAGTGGAGTTTTGGACAAACCTGAAAAATAATATCGACATACCTTTAAGATTGCGAAGGATTTGGACGATCCAAAGTCATCTAGGTCTCACTAGGTCATTAAATGCATATTGCTATTCAGCGCATGAATATCTCCCGGCGTCAAAATTGTCATCATTGGAAGGCCCAGTGTATCCCAAAAGGCTCCAACAGTCAGTCAGAGAATGACGGTAAATGTGGGGTGGGTTCAAGTAGGTAATTGGAGCATGTCGGAAATCCCACATTTCCTCGTTTGGAAAGCAACATGATCTTGGCTTCCATGGTGCCTGTAACACACACTTCCCATCTATTCTTCACCTCACAAATGGATCTCTCAAGAGCAGGGAGTTTTCCCGAAGGAAACCAGTTAACTTCGATTCATTTATTGGAGCTGATCTAACAATATTCTGAAGCTCAAGTGAAAAGTAAATGTCATCTCTGGTCTTGAAGTAAGGTGCACTTTTTCCCATCACTAAAGATAATGTGCAGCAGTTTCCCAGAAGCCTTAGACAATGGAATGTTTAATAGATAATATGTCTCACAAGGCTCAGGACTCTCGCATGTGCACTTCTTTCCTTGGAAGTACACTGTGTACCAAAGGCCTTCTGGGCACCAACATGTGAAACACAGCTCTGGGAACAACCCTTTCTATGCAGTTGGAAGGGCCAGGACCTTGTTTCCTCTTTGGATGGCTAGCATTTTCCAGCTTTCAAACAATCTCAGCAAGATGATTATAGGCAGGCTATTTTCAATGTGTGTTTGCCAAAGTGAGGTTCTGAACTGCACTGCAAAATACTCCCTGGCTCCAATTCTTTACTGGGACTCATGCCCATCATCTCTCTAAATGAAGCAGAAAGGCGAGTTTAGGTCCAACCCAAAAAAAGTAGAGATTTGATCTGAGAATTCCTAGGCATTGAGAAGATCCAAAGTCTCCTAGGCCCAGCGAGGGCATTCAGATGATTATGCACTCACCACATGCTGAACTCACTGCAACCAAAAGTTTCATCGTGGAAAAGTGAATTGTGTTCCAATGGTCTCTTATATCTAGTCAGAAAGGTTAGGAAAATGTACTGTGTAATCCACTTTATAATTGGGACTATGTAAAGTGATATTATCCCAATTTGAAAGCTAGATAGTGGAGGCCCCAAGGCGGCCTGAAAAACACTGATGTTGCCCCTCTTTTGTTCACTTCTAGGAATACATTTGTGAAGAAAGTATGTTTTCTCCTAAGAAGCCGGGAAGTCTCACTACTTGCTAGGAGCTCATCCCACAGCCCGTCCTACCTAATGTGAGAAGTAAAAGTGACCCCCTAGCCTCAAGGTAAGCCCCACTGTTTCCCACAGCAAAGTTCTGTGTGTAGCCATCTCCATAAACCCTGAGACGATCAAGTGCTTAACTCATCAATTTCTTTTCCTTGGTTAAGAGAGTCTCGTATGAATTCATTTGCGACTGAGTATGTGTTTCCTGTGATTCCCTTGTGTGTCTTCGAAGCAACATAACAGGAAACAGACTGTTGGGATCAACTAGTTCTATGCATAGGGAAGAGCAATGAAATGCTTTCTTACTTGTATAGCTCGCTCTCTACAGCTTTAAAACAGCCACTGGGACCATGTTCTATCCAGTCTAACGTTAGTTCAATGTGGATCTACAATTGTGAGGGGTCTGAGCTGCAATGAAACATTCCCTGTCAGTAAAGTAAATCCTGGGAAGTCATATCTGTCGTCTCTCTACCATAATGCGAAAGTAGACTTTTGGGCAAGCTTGAAAAATAATGTCAACATACTGGTAACATTGCAAAGCATTTGGACGATCCAAAGTCACATAGGACTCACTATGTCTTTAAATGGGTAATGCTATTCAGTGCAGAAATTCTCCCAGCGTCCAAATTGTCAACATGGAAGGGCCCAGTGTGTCCCAAAAGACTCCAATAATCAGGCAGAGAGTGATGGTCAATGAGCGGTGGGTTCATGTATGTAACTGGAGAATGTCGGAAATCCTGCATTTCCCCGTTTGGAAAGGGTCATGGTCTTGTCTTCCAAGGTGCCTGAAACACAAACTTCCCATCTATTCTCCACTTTACAAATGGTTCTCTCAGGAAAAGGGAGTTTTCCCGAAAGAAACCAGTTACTGTCGATTCGTTTATGGGAGCTCATCTAACAGCATTCTGAAGCTCAAGTGAAAACTAAATGTCATCTCTGGTCTCGAGGTAATGTGAACTTTTTCCCATGAATAAAGAAAGGGTGCAGCAGTTTTCTGGAAGCCTTAGTGAATGGAATGCTTAATCTCTAGTATGCCACACAAGGCTCAGGACTCTCGGGTGTGCACGGCTTTCTGTGGAAGTACACTGTATACCAAAGGCCTTCTGAACACCAGTATGTGAAATGTATCTCTGGGAACAACCCTTTTTATGCATTTGGAAGGGCCTGGACTTTCTTTCTTCTTTGGATGGCTAGCATTTCCCAGCTTTCAAACAATCGCAGGAAGACGGTTCTAGGCAGGCTTTCTTTCAAAGTGTGTTTGCCAAAGTGAGGAAATCTGAGCTGCACTGCAAAAAATCCTTGTGCTCCAATTCTTTATGGGGACTCATACTGGTCATCTCTCTAATTGGAGCAGAAAGTAGAGTCTAGGTCCAGTCCAAAATAAAGTAGAGATTTAATCTGAGCATCCTAGGCATTGAGAAGATCCAAAGTCACCTAGACCTACCAAGGGCATTCCGATGATTATGCACTCACCATATGCAGAACTCGTTGCGTCCCAAAGTTTCATCCTGAAGAAACGAATTGTGTTCCAATGGTCTATTTAGCTAGTCAGAAAAGTTAGGTAAATGTCCTGTGTGATCCACTTTGTAGTTGGGAACACTCGGTTACATGGTATTATCCCAATTTGAAAGCTAGATAGTGGAGGCCTCAAGGTGGAGTGAAAAACATTGATGTTGCCTCTCTTTTATTCACTTCTAGTAATGCATTTGTGAAGAAATGTGTATTTTCTCGTAAGAAGTCAGGAGGTCTCCACTGCTTGCTAGGAGCTCATCCCATGGCTGGCCCTACCTAATGTGAGAAGTAAAAGTGACCCCTAGCCTCAAGGTAAGCCCCAGTGTTTCCCATCAGCAAAGTTTAGTGTGCAGCCATCTCCATGAACCCTGAGAAGATAAAGGGCTTAACTCATCAATTTCTTTTCCTTGGCTTAAATGAGTCACATATGAATTCACTTGTGAGGGGGAATGTGTTTCCTGTGATTCCTTTGTGTGTCTTTCAAGCAACATAACTCAAAACAGACTATTGGGATCAACTTGTTCTATGAAGAGGACAGAACAATGCAGTGCTTTCTTTCTTGTATATCTTGCTCTCTACAGCTTTAAAACAGCCACGAGGACTATGTTCTAGCCAGTCTAACGTTCAATGTGGCTCTCCAATTGTGAGGGGTCTGAGCTGCAATGAAACATTCCCTGTGATTAAAGTACATCCTGGGAAGTTATACCTGTCGTCTCTCTACCATAACACGAAAGGACTTTTGGACAAGCCGGAAAAATAATATCGACATACCGGTAAGATTGCAAAGCATTTGGACAATCCAAAGTCACCTAGGGCTCACTATGTCATTAAATGAGTAACGATATTCACCACATGAAAATCTCCCGGCATCCAACGTGTCATCATTGAAGTGCCCAGTGTGTCCCGAAAGGCTCCAATAGTCAGGCAGTGAGTGACAGTAAATGTGGGGTGGGTTCAAGTAGGTAATTGGAGAATGTCGGAAATCCCACATTTCCCCGTTTGGAAAGTGACATTGTCTTGGCTTCCAAGATGACGGTAACACACACTTCCCATCTATTCTTCACTTCACACATGGATCTGTCAGGAACAGGGAGATTTCCCGAAAGCAACCAGTTACTGTTGATTCACTTATGGGAGCTCATCTAACTGCATTCTGAAGCTCAAGTGAAACCTAAATGTCATTTCTGGTCTTGAGGTAAGGTGCACTTTTTCTCATCACTAAAGATAAGGTGCAGCAGTTTCCCAGAAGCCTTAGTCAATGGAATGCTTAATCTCTAGTATGCCTCACAAGGCTCAGGACTCTGGCATGTGCACTTCTTTCCATAGAAGTACACTGTGTATCAAAGGCCTTCTGAGCACCAACATGTGAAAGACAGCTCTGGCAACAACCCTTTTTATGCAGTCCAGGGTCCAGGACCGGCTTTCTTCATTGAACGTGTGGCGTTCTACAGCTTTCAAACAACCTCAGGAAGATGGTTGTAGTCAGACTCTCTTTCAATCCAGGTCTGTCAAAGTGAGGAAATCTGAGCTGCACTGCAGAAAACCACCGGGACTCCTATTCTTTTTGGGGGCTCATGCCGGATATCTCGCTAATTGAAACAGAAACTCGACTTTAGGTCACACCTGCAAAAAGTAGACATTTTCCCTGAGTATTGCTAGGCATACGGAACATCTAAAGTCACCTAGACCTACCGAGGGCATTCAGCCGATTATGCATGTAACCACTTGCAGAACACGCTCCGTTCTAAAGGTTCATCGTGGAAGGGTGGGGTGTGTTCCAAGGGTCACATTTAACTAGTTAGAAAAGATAGGAAAATGTGCTGTGTGATCCACTTTGTAATGGGGAAGACTAGGAAAGTCAGTATTTTCCCCATTTGAATGCTAGATAGTGGAGGTCTCAAGGCTGCCTGAAAAACACTGATGTTGTCCATCTTTTATTCACTTCTAAGAATGCATCTGTGAAGAAAAGTGAGTTTTTCTTTTTTACGAAGCTGGGAAGTCTCCACTGCTTGCAAGGAGCTCATCCCAGGGACTGCTCTACTAATGGGAGCAGTAAAAGTGACGCCTAGCCTCAATGTAAGCCCCAGTGTTTCCTATCAGCAAAGTTTGGTGTGCAGCCATCTCCATGAACCCTGAGTTGATCGAGTGCTTAACACCTTGATTTCTTTACTTGGCTTAAGTCAGTCATGCATGTGTTCTCTTCTGAGGGAGAACGTGTGTCCTGTGATTCCCCTGTGTGTCTTCCAAGCAACATAACATGAAACAGACGGTTGGGGTCAACACTTTCTATACAGAGGGAAGGGCAATGAAGTGCTTTCTTACTTGCATAGCTCTTTTTTACAGCTTTAAAACAGCCCCAAGGACAAAGTTCTAGCCAGTCTTATGTTCAGTGTTTCTCTCCCTTTGTGAGGGCCTATGAGCTGCACTGAAACAATCCCTGTGACTAAAGTACATCCTGGAAAATTATACCTGTTTTCTCTCTATCATGACATGAAGGTAGACTTGTGGCGAAGCCTGAAGAAATGTACTGAAATACCGGTAACATTGTGATTCTTTTGGACGATCCAAAGTCACCTAGGCATGAATAGGTAATAAATTGGGTAATGCTATTCATGGCATGAAATAATCCTGGCGTCCAAAGTGTCATCATGGAAGGGCCCAGAATGTCTCTAAAGGCTCCAGTAGTCAGGTAGACAGTGAAGGTAAATGCGCAATGTGGTCATGTTGGTAATTGGAGAATGTCGGGAATCCCTCATTTCCCCCTTTGGAAAGCGACGTGGTCTTGGCTTCCAAGCTGCCTGTAAAACACACTGTCCATCTACTCTTCACTCTACAAATGGTTCTGTGAGAAACTGTGAGTTTTTCCGATAGAAACCAGGTGCTTTCTATGCCTTTCTATTTGCTCATCCCACAGCGTTCTGCAGATAAAGTGCCAACCAAATGTGACCTCTAGTCTTCAGGTAATTTGCACTTTTTCCTCTTACTAAAGACAGGGAGCAGCAGTTTCCTGGAAGCCTTAGTCAATGGAATGCTTTACCTCTTGTACGTCTTACAGTATTCAGGACTCTCGCGTGTGCATTTCTTTCTGTGGAAGTACACAGGGTACCAAAAGCCTTCTGAGCACCATTATGGGAAACACAGCTCTGGGAACAAACTTTTCTATGCCATTTGAAGTGGCAGGATCGGATTTCTTCATTGGATGGCCAGTGTTCCACAGGTTTCAAAAAACCTCAGGAAGAGGGTTCTAGGCAGGCTTTATTTCAATTTGGGTCTCTCAAAGTGAGAACACCTAAGCTGCACTGCAGAAATCCACCGGGCTTCCATTTCATTTTGGGGAGTCATGCATGACATCTCTATAATTAAAGCAGAAACTAGACTTTAGGTCGCAAATGAAATAAACTAGAGTTTTCCCCTGAGAATTGCTAGGCGTATGGAACATCCATAGTAACCTAGGCCTACCGAGGGCATTCAGCCGATCATGCAATTCACCACATGCAGAACACGCTATATTGTAAAATTTCATCATGGAAGTGTGAAGTGTGTTCCGAGGGTCTCTTTTTGCTAGTCAGAAAACATAGGTAGAGGGAGGGGCAAGATGGCGGAAGAGTAAGACGCGGAGATCACCTTCCTCCCCCACAGATACATGAGAAATACATCTACACGTGGAACTGCTCCTACAGAACACCCACTGAACGCTGGCAGAAGACGTCAGACCTCCCAAAAGGCAAGAAAATCCCCACGTACTTGGGTAGGGCAAAAGAAAAAAGAAATAACAGAGACAAAAGAATAGGGACGGGACCTGCACCAGTGGGAGGGAGCTGTGAAGGAGGAAAGGTTTCCACACACTAGGAAGCCCCTTCGTGGGCAGAGACTGCGGGTAGCAGAGGGGGGAAGCTTCGGAGCCACGGAGGAGAGCGCACCCACATTGGTGCGGAGGGCAAAGCGGAGATTCCTGCACAGAGGAGCGGTGCCGACCAGCACTAAACAGCCCGAGAGGCTTGTCTGCTCAGCCGCCGGGGTGGGCGGGGCCTGGGAGCTGGGGCTCGGGCTTCGGTGCTAGCCGGGAGGGAGTCCAGGAAAAAGACTGCGGCTGCCAAAGAGGCAAGAGAATTTTTCTTGCCTCTTTGTTTCGCGGCGCGCAAGGAGAGGGGATTCAGAGCGCCGCCTAAACGAGCTCCAGAGACGGGCGTGAGCCGCGGCTATCAGCGCGGATCCCACAGCAACAGGGACGCAGAGGGAAAAACGGAGAGATTCCCGCACAGAGGCTCGGCGCCGAGCAGCACTCACCAGCCCGAGAGGCTTGTCTGCTCACCCGCCGGGGCGGGCGGGGGCTGGGAGCTGAGGCGCGGGCTTCGGTCGGATCCCAGGGAGAGGACTGGGGTTGGCTGCGTGAACACAGCCTGAAGGGTCTAGCGCACCACAACTAGCCGGGAGGGTGCACGAGAAAGAGTCTGCAGCTGCCGAAGAGGCAGGAGACTTTTTCTTGCCTCTTTGTTTCGCGGCGTGCAAGGAGAGGGGATTCAGAGCGCCACTTAAACGAACTCCAGAGACGGGCGCGAGCCGTGGCTATCAGCGTGGACCCCAGAGACGGGCATGAGACGCTAAGGCTGCTGCTGCCGCCACCAAACAGCCTGTGGGCGAGCGCAGGTCATTCTCCACACCGCCCCTCCCGGGAGCCTGTGCAGCCCGCCACGGCCAGGCTCCCGTAATCCGGGGACAACTTCCCCGGGAGAGCGCAGCGCACGGCGCGCCTCAGGCTGCTGCAACGTCACGCCGGCTTCTGCCGCCGCAGGCTCGCCCCGCCTCCTCCGTACCGCTCCCTCCCCCCGGCCTGACTGAGCCAGAGCCCCCGAATCAGCTGCTCCTTTAACCCCATTCTGTCTGGGCGGGGAACAGACGCCCTCAGGGGACCTACATGCAGAGGCGGGTCCAAATCCAAAGCTGAACCCCGGGAGCTGTACGAACAAAGAAGAGAAAGGGAAATCTCTCCCAGCAGCCTCAGAAGCAGCGGATTAAAGCTCCACAAACAACTTGATGTGCCTGCATCTGTTGAATACCTGAATAGACAACGAATCATCCCAAATTTAGGAGATGGACTTTGGGAGCAGGATATATTAACTTTTCCCCTTTTCCTTTTTTTTGTGAGTGTAGATGTGTATGCTTCTGGGTGAGATTTTGTCTGTATAGCTTTGCTCTCACCGTTAGTCCTAGGGTTAGGTCCGTCCGTTTTTTTTTTCTTTTTTTTTTTTTTTTTGGCTTAAAAATTTTTTTTTCCCTAATAAATGTTTTCTTAATAATTTTTCCCTTATTTTCTATTTTTAAAAAAATTTTTAATAAGTTTTTTCATATTTTTTATTTTAAAAAATTTTTTTTCTTAATAAATTTTTTCTAATTTTTTTCTTATTTTTAGTATAAAAAATTAATAAATCTATTTTTAAAAATTAAAAATTTTTTTTTTCTTAATAAATTTACTCTTAATAATTTTTTTTCTTATTTTTTATTATAATTGCTTTATTTTATTTTATTTTATCCTCTTTTTTTCTTTCTTTCCATTTTTTCTCCCTTTTATTCTGAGCCGTGTGGATGAAAGGCTCTTGGTGCTCCAGCCAGGCATCAGGGCTGTGCCTCTGAGGTGGGAGAGCCAACTTCAGGACACTGGTCCACAAGAGACCTCCCAGCTCCACGTAATACCAAACGGCGAAAATCTCTCACAGATCTCCATCTCAACATCAAGACCCAGCTTCACTCAACGACCAGCAAGCTACAGTGCTGGACACCCTATGCCAAACAACTAGCAAGAGAGGAACACAGCCCCATCCATTAACAGAGAGGCTGCCTAAAATCATAATAAGGCCACAGACACCCCAAAACACACCACCAGACGAGGACGAACCCACCAGAAAGACAACATCCAGCCTCATCCACCAGAACACAGGCACTAGTTCCCTCCACCAGGAAACCTACACAACCCACTGAACCAACCTTAGCCACTGGGGACAGATACCAAAAACAACGGGAACTACGAACCTGCAGCCTGTGAAAAGGAGACCCCAAACACAGTAAGATAAGCAAAATGAGAAGACAGAAAAACACACAGCAGATGAAGGAGCAGGGTCAAAACACACCAGACCTAACAAATGAAGAGGAAATAGGTAGTCTACCTGAAAAAGAATTCAGAATAATGATAGTAAGGATGATCCAAAGTCTTGGAAATAGAATAGACAAAATGCAAGAAACATTTAACAAGGACGTAGAAGAACTAAAGAGGAACCAAGAAACGATGACAAGCACAATAAATGAAATTAAAAATACTCTAGATGGGATCAATAGCAGAATAACTGAGGCAGAAGAACGGATAAGTGACCTGGAAGATAAAATGGTGGAAATAACTACTGCAGACCAGAATAAAGAAAAAAGAATGAAAAGAACTGAGGACAGTCTCAGAGACCTCTGGGACAACATTAAACACACCAACATTCGAATTATAGGGGTCCCAGAAGAAGAAGAGAAAAAGAAAGGGACTGAGAAAATATTTGAAGAGATTATAGTTGAAAACTTCCCTAATATGGGAAAGGAAATAGTTAATCAAGTCCTGGAAGCACAGAGAGTCCCATACAGGATAAATCCAAGGAGAAACACACCAAGACACATATTAATCAAACTATCAAAAATTAAATATAAAGAAAACATATTAAAAGCAGCAAGGGAAAAACAACAGATAACACACAAGGGCATCCCCATAAGGTTAACAGCTGATCTTTCAGCAGAAACGCTGCAAGCCAGAAGGGAGTGGCAGGATATACTTAAAGTGATGAAGGAGAAAAACCTACAACCAAGATTACTCTACCCAGCAAGGATCTCATTCAGATTTGATGGAGAAATTAAAACCTTTACAGACAAGCAAAAGCTGAGAGAGTTCAGCACCACCAAACCAGCTTTACAACAAATGCTAAAGGAACTTCTCTAGGCAAGAAACACAAGAGAAGGAAAACACCTACAATAACAAACCCAAAACATTTAAGAAAATGGGAATAGGAACATACATATCGATAATTACCTTAAATGTAAATGGATTAAATGCTCCCACCAAAAGACACAGACTGGCTGAATGGATACAAAAACAAGACCCATATATATGCTGTCTACAAGAGACCCACTTCAGACCTAGAGACACATACAGACTGAAAGTGAGGGGATGGAAAAAGATATTCCATGCAAATGGAAATCAAAAGAAAGCTGGAGTAGCAATTCTCATATCAGACAAAATAGACTTTAAAATAAAGACAATTACAGGAGACAAAGACGGACACTATATAATGATCAAGGGATCGATCCAAGAGGAAGGTATAACAATTGTAAATATTTATGCACCCAACATAGGAGCACCTCAATACATAAGGCAAATACTAACAGCCATAAAAGGGGAAATCGACAGTAACACAATCATAGTAGGGGACTTTAACACCCCACTTTCACCAATGGACAGATCATCCAAAATGAAAATAAATAAGGAAACACAAGCTTTAAATGATACATTAAACAAGATGGACTTAATTGATATTTATAGGACATTCCACCCAAAAACAACAGAATACACATTTTTCTCAAGTGCTCATGGAACATTCTCCAGGATAGATCATATCTTGGGTCACAAATCAAGCCTTGGTAAATTTAAAAAAATTGAAATCGTATCAAGTATCTTTTCCGACCACAACGCTATGAGACTAGATATCAATTACAGGAAAAGATCTGTAAAAAATACAAACACATGGAGGCTACACAATACACTACTTAATAACGAAGTGATCACTGAAGAAATCAAAGGGGAAATCAAAAAATACCTAGAAACAAATGACAATGGAGACACGACGATCCAAAACCTATGGGATGCAGCAAAAGCAGTTCTAAGAGGGAAGTTTATAGCAATACAAGCCTACATCAAGAAACAGGAAACATCTCGAATAAACAACCTAACCTTGCACCTAAAGCAATTAGAGAAAGAAGAACAAAAAAACCCCAAAGCTAGCAGAAGGAAAGCAATCATAAAGATCAGATCAGAAATAAATGAAAAAGAAATGAAGGAAACAATAGCAAAAATCAATGAAACTAAAAGCTGGTTCTTTGAGAAGATAAACAAAATTGATAAACCATTAGCCAGACTCATCAAGAGAAAAAAGGAGAAGACTCAAATTAATAGAATTAGAAATGAAAAAGGAGAAGTAACCACTGACACTGCAGAAATACAAACGATCATAAGAGATTACTACAAGCAACTCTATGCTAATAAAATGGACAACCTGGAAGAAATGGACAGATTCTTAGAAATGCACAAGCTGCCGAGACTGAACCAGGAAGAAATAGAAAATATGAACAGACCAATCACAAGCACTGAAATTGAAACTGTGATTAAAAATCTTCCAACACACAAAAGCCCAGGACCAGATGGCTTCACAGGCGAATTCTATCAAACATTTAGAGAAGAGCTAACACCTATCCTTCTCAAACTCTTCCAAAATATTGCAGAGGGAGGAACACTCCCCAACTCATTCTACGAGGCCACCATCACCCTGATACCAAAACCAGGCAAAGATGTCACAAAGAAAGAAAACTACAGGCCAATATCACTGATGAACATAGATGCAAAAATCCTCAACAAAATACTAGCAAACAGAATCCAACAGCACATTAAAAGGATCATACACCATGATCAAGTGGGGTTTATTCCAGGAATGCAAGGATTCTTCAATATACGCAAATCAATCAACGTGATACATCATATTAACAAATTGAAGGAGAAAAACCATATGATCATCTCAATAGATGCAGAGAAAGCGTTCGACAAAATTCAACACCCATTTATGATAAAAGTCCTGCAGAAAGTAGGCATAGAGGGAACTTTCCTCAACATAATAAAGGCCGTATATGACAAACCCACAGCCAACATTGTCCTCAATGGTGAAAAACTGAAACCATTTCCACTAAGATCAGGAACAAGACAAGGTTGCCCACTCTCACCACTATTATTCAACATAGTTTTGGAAGTGTTAGCCACAGCAATCAGAGACGAAAAAGAAATAAAAGGAATCCAAATCAGAAAAGAAGAAGTAAAGCTGTCACTGTTTGCAGATGACATGATACTATACATAGAGAATCCAAAAGATGCTACCAGAAAACTACTAGAGCTAATCAATGAATTTGGTAAAGTAGCAGGATACAAAATTAATGCACAGAAATCTCTTGCATTCCTGTATACTAATGATGAAAAATCTGAAAGTGAAATTAAGAAAACACTCCCGTTTACCATTGCAACAAAAAGAATAAAATACCTAGGAATAAACCTACCTAAGGAGACAAAAGACCTGTATGCAGAAAATTATAGGACACTGATGAAAGAAATTAAAGATGATACAAATAGATGGAGAGATATACCATGTTCTTGGATTGGAAGAATCAACATTGTGAAAATGACTCTGCTACCCAAAGCAATCTACAGATTCAATGCAATCCCTATCAAACTACCACTGGCATTTTTCACAGAACTAGAACAAAAAATTTCACAATTTGTATGGAAACACAAAAGACCCCGAATAGCCAAAGCAATCTTGAGAACGAAAAATGGAGCTGGAGGAATCAGGCTCCCTGACTTCAGACTATATTACAAAGGTACAGTAATCAAGACAGTTTGGTACTGGCACAAAAACAGAAATATAGATCAATGGAACAGGATAGAAAGCCCAGAGATAAGCCCACGCACATATGGTCACCTTATCTTTGATAAAGGAGGCAAGCATATACAGTGGAGAAAAGACAGCCTCTTCAATAAGTGGTGCTGGGAAAATTGGACAGGTACATGTAAAAGTATGAAATTAGAACACTCCCTAACACCATACACAAAAATAAACTCAAAATGGATTAAAGACCTAAGTGTAAGGCCAGACACTATCAAACTCTTAGAGGAAAACATAGGCAGAACATTGTATGACATAAGTCACAGCAAGATCCTTTTTGACCCAGGTCCTAGAGAAATGGAAATAAAAACAAAAATAAACAAATGGGACCTAATGAAACTTAAAAGCTTTTGCACAGCAAAGGAAACCATAAACAAGACCAAAAGACAACCCTCAGAATGGGAGAAAATATTTGCAAATGAAGCAACGGACAAAGGATTAATCTCCAAGATTTACAAGCAGCTCATGCAGCTCAATAACAAAAAAACAAACAACCCAATCCAAAAATGGGCAGAAGACCTAAATAGACATTTCTCCAAAGAAGAGATACAGATTGCCAACAGACACATGAAAGAATGCTCAACATCATTAATCATTAGAGAAATGCAAATCAAAACTACAATGAGGTATCATCTCACACCGGTCAGAATGGCCATCATCAAAAAATCTAGAAACAATAAATGCTGGAGAGGGTGTGGAGAAAAGGGAACACTCTTGCACTGTTGGTGGGAATGTAAATTGATACAGCCACTATGGAGAACAGTATGGAGGTTCCTTAAAAAACTAAAAATAGAACTACCATACGACCCAGCAATCCCACTACTGGGCATATACCCTGAGAAAACCATAATTCAGAAAGAGTCATGTACCAAAATATTCATTGCAGCTCTGTTTACAATAGCCAGGACATGGAAGCAACCTAGGTGTCCATCATCGGATGAATGGATAAAGAAGATGTGGCACATATATACAATGGAATATTACTCAGCCATAAAAAGAAATGAAATGGAGGTGTTTGTAATGAGGTGGATGGAGTTAGAGTCTGTCATACAGAGTGAAGTAAGTCAGAAAGAGAAAAACAAATACAGTATGCTAACACATATATATGGAATCTAAGGGGAAAAAAAAAAAAAAGAGGTCATGAAGAACCTAGTGGCAAGATGGGAATAAAGACACAGACCTACTAGAGAATGGACTTGAGGATATGAGGAGGGGGAGGGGTGAGATGTGACAGGGTGAGAGAGTGTCATGGACATATATACACTACCAAATGTAAAATAGATAACTAGTGGGAAGCAGCCGCATAGCACAGGGAGATCAGCTCGGTGCTTTGTGACCACCTAGAGGGGTGGGATAGGGAGGGTGGGAGGGAGGGAGATGCAAGAGGGAAGAGATATGGCAACATATGTATATGTGTAACTGATTCACTTTGTTGTAAAGCAGAAGCTAGCACACCATTGTAAAGCAATTATACTTCAATAAAGATGTTTAAAAAAAAAAAAAGAAATATGTAAAAAAAAGAAAACATAGGTAAATGTGCTGGGTGATCCACTTTGTAATTGGAAAAACATTGAAATGTGTTATTATCCCAATTTCATAGCTAGATAGTGGAGGCCTCAAGGCTGCTTGAAAAAAACTGATGTTGCCCGTCTTTTATTCATTTCTAGGAATACCTAGGTGAAGAAAAGTGACTTTTCTAGTAAGAAGCTGGGAAGTCTCCACTGCTTCCTAGGAGCTCATCCTACGTCCTGCCCTATCTAATGTGAAAAGTAAAAGTGACCCCTAGCTTCAATGTAAGGCCCAGTATTTCCCATCATCACAGTTGGTGTCCTTCTATCTCCATGAACACTGAGTTGATCGAGTGCTTAAACACCTCTATGCTTTTTCGTAGGCTTAAGACAGTTGGGTATGAATTCACTTCCATGGCAGAACGTGTGTCCTGTGAGTCCCCTGCGTGTCTTCCAAGCAACATAACGTGAAACACACTTTTGGGATCAACTCTTTCTATGCAGAGGAAAGGGCAATGTAGTTCTTTCTTGCTTGCATAGCTACCTTTCTACCTCTTAAAACAACCCCGATGATACAGTACTAGGCAGTCTTATGTTCAACGTGGCTCTCCCTTTGTAAGGGCCTCTAAGCTGAACTGAAACAATCTCTGTTACTAACGTACACCCTGGGAACTCATACCTGTCGTCTCTCTACCACGACGGGAAGGTAGACTTTTGGCCCAGCCTGAAAAAATGTACGGAAATACCGGTATCATTGTGCATCATTTGTACGATCCAAAGTCAACCAGGCCTGACTATGTCATTAAATGGGTAATGCAATTCACTGCATGCAGAACTCCCGGAGTCCTAAGTGTCTTCATGAAAGGGCCCAGTGTCTCCCAAAAGCCTGCTGTAGCCATGCAATGTGTGACGGTAAGTGCACTGTGGGTTCAAGTGGGTAAGTGGACAATGTCGGGAATCCCGCATTTCCCCCTTTGGAAAGCGACAGGTTTTTGGCTTCCAAGCTGCTTGTAAAACACACTGCCTATCTACTCTTCACTCCACACATGGCTCTGTGAGGAACAGTGAGTGTTCCCAAAGAAACCAGGTGCTGTCGATTCCTTTCTGGGTGTTCATCCCACAGCATTCTGTAGCTCAATTGCCAACTAAATGTGACCTCTGGTCTCGAGGTAAGGTGCAATTTTACCCATCACTAAACATAGGGTGCAGCAGTTTCATGGAAGCCTTAGTCAATGGAATGCTTTAGCTCTAGTATGCTTCACAATGCTCAGGAAAACCTCTTGTGTACTTCTTTCCATGGAAGTACACTGTGTAACTAAAACCTTCTCAGCACCATCATGGGAAACACAGCTCTGCGAACAAGCCTTTCCATGCAGTTTGAAATGCTAAGATAGGCTTTTTTCATTAGATGGTTAGCGTTCCACAGCTTTCAAACAACCGCAGAAAGATGGTTCTAGGTAGGCTTTCTTTCAATGCGGGTCTGCCAAAGTGAGGAAACCTGAGCTGCACTGCAGAAAAGCCCCGGGCCACCAATTCTTCTTGGAGGTTCATTCCCGTTGTCTCTCTAATTCAAGCAGAAAGTAGACTTTAGTTCCCTCCCGTTCCCTCCTGAGCATTCCTAGGCGTATTGAACATCCAAAGGCACATAGGCCTACCAAAGTCATTCAACTGATTATGCAATTCACCACACGCAGAACACGCTGCGTAGTAAAGTTTCATCATGGAAGGGCGAGGTGCGTTCCAAGGTCTCTTTTAGTTAGTCAGAAAAATAAGTAAATGTGCTGTGTGATCAATTTATAATGTGGAAGACTCAGAAAGGTGGTATTTTCCCCATTTGAAAGCTACATAGTGGAGGCCTCATAGCTGCCTGAAAAACATTGATGTTGCCTGTCTTTTATTCAATTCTAGGAATGCATCTGTGAAGAAAAGTAAGTTTTCTCATACGAAGGTGGAAGGTCTCCACTGCTTACTAGGAGCACATCCCACACCCTGCCCTACCTAATGTGAGAAGTAAACATGACCCCTAACGTCAAGATAAGCCCCAGTGTTTCCCATCAGCAAAGTTAGGTGTGCAGCCATCTCCATGAACCCTGAGTCTATCGAGTGCTTAACTCGATTTCTTTTTGTTGGCTTAAGAGAGTTGCATATGAATTCACTTTTGAGGGAGAACATGTATCTTTTGACTCCCTTGTGTGTCTTCCAAGAACAAAACATGAAACAGACTGTTGGGATCGACTCTTTCTTTGCAGAAGGAAGGGCAATGAAGTGGTTTCTTACTTGCATAACTGTCTTTCTACAGCTTTAAAACAGCCCCGGGGACAACGTTCTAGCCATTCTTATGTTCAATGTGGCTCTCCCTTTTTGAGAGGCTCTGAGTTGCACTGAAACAATCCCTGTGATTACAGTGCATCATGGGAAGTTATACCTGTGGTCTCTCTACCATGACATGAAGGTAAAGTTTTGGCCAAGCCTGAAAAAATGTACCGAAACACTGCTAACCTTGCGAGCCATTTGGATGATCCAAAGTCAATTAGGCCTGACTAGGTCATTAAATGGGTAATGCTATTCACCACATGAAATACTCCCGGTGTCCAATGTATCATCCAGGAAGGGCCCAGCATGTCCCAAAAGGCTCCAGTAGTCAGGAAGAGTGTGACTGTAAATGCGCTGTGGGTTCAAGTTAGTAATTGGAGAATGTTGGGATTCCCGCATTTCCCCTTTGGAAAGCGACCTGGTATGGGCGTCCAAGCTGCCTGTAAAACACACTGCTCATCTGCTCTTCACTCCACAAACTGCTCTGTGAGGAACAGTGAATTTTCCCAAAACAAACCAGTTGTTTGCGATTCCTTTCTGGGAGCTCATCAAACAGCATTCTCCAGCTAAATTGCCAACTAAATATGACCTCTAGTCTCGAGGTAAGGTGCACTTTTTCCGATCACCAAAGATAGGGGTGCAACAGTTTCCTGGAAGCCTTAGTTAATGGACTGCTTTAGCTCTAGTATCCCTCACAGCACTCAGGACTCACATGTGCACTTCTTTCCGTGGAAGTACACTGTGTACCATAAGGCTTCTGAACACCTTCAAGGGAAACACAGCTCTGAGAAAATCCCTTTCCGTGCAGTTTGAAGGGCCATGACCGGCTTTCTTCTTTGGATGTCTAGCATTCCGGAGCTTTCAAACAACCTCAGGAAGATGGTTCTTGCAGGCTTTCTTTCAATATGGGTCTGCCAAAGTGAGGAAACCTGAGCTGCACTGCAAAAAACTATCAGGCCTCCAATCCATTTTGGGGACTCATGCCCAACATCTCTCTAATTGAAGCAGAAACTAGACTTTAGGTCCCGCCTGAAATACAGTAGAGATTTGCCCTGCACATTGCTAGGCAGTTGGAACATCCAAAATCACCTAGGCCTACTGGGGGCTTACAAATATTATGCAATACACAGGGCACGCTGTGTCATAAAGTTTCATCGTGGAAGGGTGAAGTGTGTTCCAACGGTCTCTTTCAGCTAGTCAGAAAAGATATGTAAATGTGCTGTGTGATGCACATTGTAATTGGAAAGACTGGAAAAGGCTGTATTTTCCCCATTTGAAAGCTAGATATGGCGGCCTCAAGGCTGCCTGATGTCGCCTGTCTTTTAATCACTTCTAGGAATGCCTCTGTTAATAAAAGTGGGTTTTCTCGTAAGAAGCCGGCAGGTCTCCACTGCTTCCTAGGAGCTCTCACAAGGCCCACCCTACCTAAAGTGAGAAGTAAATGTAACCCATAGACTCAAGGTAAGCCCGAGTGTTTCCCATCAGCAAAGTTTGCTGTGCAAACGTCTCCATGAACCCCAAGTCAATCGAGTGCTTTAACTCCTCTACACCTTTTCATAGGCTAAAGACAGTCAGTTATGAATTCACTTCCGAGGGAGAATGTGTGGCCTATGAGTAACTTGTGTGTCTTCCAAACATCATAACGTGAAACAGACTGCTGTGATCAACTCTTTCTATGCAAGGGGAAGGGCAATGAAGTGCTTTCTTGCTTGCATAGCTCGCTTTCTGCAGCTTTACAACAACCCCGGGGACTCAGTCTAGCCAGTTTTATGTTCAATGTGGCTCTCCGATTGTGAGGGCTTCTGAGGTGCACTGTAACAATACCTGTGACTAAAGTACATCCTGGGAACTGAGTTCCATTGTCTGAGTACCCATTGTCTCTCTACCACAATTGGAAAGTAGACTTTCAGCCCAGCCTGATAAAATGTACCGAGATACTGGTAACATTGTCAGGCATTTGGACTATCCAAAGTCACCTAGGCCTGACTAGGTCATTAAATGGGTTATGCTTTTCACCGCATGCAGTACTCCTGGAGTCCAAAGTGTCACTATGGAAGGGCCCTGTGTATCTCAAAAGTCTCCAGTAGTCAGTCAGATTGTGCCGGTAATTGCACTGTGGGGTCAAAGTGGTAATTGGAGAATGTCGGGAATGCCCGCATTTCCCCCTTTGGAAAGTGACATGGTTGTGGCTTCCAAGCTGTCTGAAAAACACACTGCCCATCTACTCTTGACTCCACGAATGCCTATGTGAGCAACAGTGAATTTTCCCAAAAGAAACCAGGTGCTTGCGATTCCCTTCTGGGAGCTCATCCCACAGCTTGCACTAGCTAACGTGCCAACTAAATGTGACCTCTTATTCTCGAGGTAAGGTGCACTTTTCCCCATCACCAATGATAGGGGTGCAGCAGTTTCCAGGAAGCCTTAGGCAATGGAATGCATTAGCTCTAGTATGCCTCACAGCACTCATGAATCTCGTGTGTACACTTCTTTCCATGGAGGTTCAATGTGCACCAAAATCCTTCTGAGCACCATGAAGGGAAACATGCTCTGGGAACAAAACTTTCTACGAAGTTTGAAGGGCCATGACTGGCTTTCTTCATTGGATTTCTAGTGTTCCACAGCTTTCAAACAAACGGAGGAAGACGGTTTTAAGCATGCCTACTTTCAATGTGGGTCTGCCAAAGTGAGGAAACCTGAGCTGCGCTGCAAAAAAACACCAGGCCTCCAATTCATTTAGGGGAAGTGTGTTCCAAGGGTCTGTTTTACTACTCAGAAAAGAAAGGTAAATGTGTGGTGTGATGAACTTTGTAATTGGGAAGACTGGGAAATGCAGTATTTTTCCCATTTGAAATCTAGATAGTGGAGGCCTCAATGCTGTCTGAAAAACAATGATGTTGCCCATCTTTCATTCACTTCTAGGAATGCCTCAGTGAAGAAAGAGTTTTCTTGTAATAAGCCCAGAGGTCTCCACTTCTTACTAAGTGGTCATCCCATGGCCCTCCCTATGTAAAGTGTGAAGTAAATGTGACCCCTAGGCTCAAGGTTAACCCCAGTGTTTTCCATCAGCAAAGTTCTGTGTACAGCCGTCTACATGAACCCTCAGTCAATCAAATGCATAGCTCCAGCATGACCTCTAGTCTCGAGGTATGGTGTACTTTTTCCCATCACCAAAGTTAGTGCTGAAGCCATTTTCTGGAAGCTTTAGTAAATGGACTGTATTTGCTCTAGTACACCTCACAGCACTCAGGACTCTCGTGTGTGCACTTCTTTCTGTGGAAGTACACTTTGCGCCAAAAGCCTTCTGAGCACTATGAAGGGAACACAGCTCTGGGAACAACACTTTCCACGCAGTTTGAAGGGCCAGGACCAGCTTTCTTCATTGGGTGGCTATCATTCCACAGCTTTCAAACAACCTCAGGATGATGGTTCTAGGCAGGCTTTCTTTCAGTATGGGTCTGCCAAAGTGAGGAAACCAGAGCTGCACAGCATAATACCACCAGGCCTCCAATTCATTTAGGGGACTCATGCCTGATATCTCCCTAATTGAAGCAGAGAAAAGACTTTAGGTCCAGCCCGAAATTAAGTAGAGATTTACCTGAGCATTGCTATGCATTTGGAACATCCAAAGTCACTTAGGCCTACCGAGGGCATTCACCATTATGAAATTCACCACACACAGAACACGCTGCATCCAAATGTTTCATCATCGAAGGGTGAAGTGTCTTCCAAGCGTCTCTTTTACCAGTCAAAAATGATAGGCAAATGTGCTGTGTGATCCACTTTGTAATTGGGAAGACTTGGAAATGTAGAATTTTCCCCTTTTGAAATCTACATAGTGGAGGGCTCAAGGCTGTCTGAAAAAAAAATGATGTTGCCTGTCTTTTATCCAATTCTAGGAATGACTCTGTGAAGAACAGTGAGTTTTCTCGTAAGAAGCCCAGAGGTTTCCACTGCTTGTTAGGAGCTCATCTCACTGCCAGCCTTACCTAAAGTGCAAAGTAAACGTGATCCTTAGTCTCAAGATAAGCCCCACTTATTCCCATCAGCAAAGTTTTGTGTGCAGCGGTCTCCATGAACCCTGAGTGGAACAAGTGCTTTAATTCCTCTTTGCCTTTGTGTATTCTTAAGGGATTTGCATATTAATTCATTTCTGAGGGAGAACGTGTTTCCTGTAAGTCCCGTGTGTGCCTTCCAAACAACATAACGCAAAACAGGCTGTTGGAATCAACTCTTTCTATGCAGAGGGAAGGGCAATGAAGTTCTATCTTGCTGGCATGGCTCGCTTTTTACAGCTTTACAACAGCCCCGGGAACAACGTCTAGCCAGTCTTACATTCAAATTGGCTCAATTTTGTGAGGGCATCTGAGCTGCACAGAAACAAACCTTGTGACTAAAGTACATCCTGGGAACTCATACCTGTCATCTCTCTACTGTGTCGGGAAGGAAGACTTTTGGCCCAGCCTGACAAAAAGTACTGAAATACTGCATACATTGCCAGGCATTTGGACGATCCATAATCACCAGGCCTGACTAGGTCATTAAATGGGTAATGCTATTGACCACATGCAAAATTCCTGGCGGCTAAAGTGTCATCAAGAAGGGCCCAGTATTTCCCAAAAGTCTCCAGTAGTTAAGCAAGGCATTCTGGTAAATACGCTGGGGGCAAGGTGATAATTGAAGAATGTGAGGAAAGACCGCATTTTCCACTTTGGAAAGCAACATGGTTGTGGCTTCCAAGCAGCTTGCAAAACCCATTGCCCATCTACTCTTCATTCCACAAATGCCTCTGTGAGGAACAATGAGTTTTCCCGAAAGGAACCAGGTGCTTGCGATTCCCTTTGGGGAGCTCATCCCACAGCTTGCTGTAACTAAAACGCCAACTAAATGTGACCTCTAATCTCGAGGTAAGGTGCACTTTTTCCCATCACCACAGTTAGGAGTGCAGCAGTTTCCTGGAAGCTTTAGTCAATAAACTGCATTAGCTCTAGAATGCCTCACAGTGCTCAGGACTCTCCTGTATGCATTTATTTCCCTGGAAGTACACTGTGCACCAAAATCCTTCTGAGCACCATGAAGGCAAACACAGCTCTGGGAAGAACACTTTCTATGCGTTTCAAGGTACTGGCCTGTCTTTCTTCATTGGTTGTCTGGTGTTCCACAGATTTGAAACAACCTCTGGAGGATGGTTCTAGGCAGGCTTTCTTTCAGTGTGGGTCTGCCAAAGTGAGGAAATCTGATCTATACTGCAAAAACACCACCGGGTCTCCAATACCTTTGGGGACTCAAGATCGCCATCTCTCTAATTGAAACAGAAACTAGACTTTAGGTACAGCCTGAAATAAAGTAGAGATTTACCTTGAGCTTTGCTAGGCATTTGGAATATCCAAGTTCTCCTTGGCTACCGAGGGCATTCAGACGATTATGCAATTCACCACACGCCGAACACGTTGCATCCAAAAGTTTCATCATGGACAGGTGAGGTGTGTTCCAAGGGTTAATTTTGCTAGTCAGAAAAGATAGATAAACGTGCTGTGTGATCCACTTTGTAATTGGGGACACTGGGAAGACAGCATTTTAACATTTTGTAAGCTACATAGTGGCGGCCTCAAGGCTGTGTGAAAAACAGTGATGTTCCCTGTCTTTCATTCACTTCTAGGAATGTCTATGTGATGAAAAGTGAGTTTTCTCCTAAGAAGCCTGGAGGCCTCCTTTGCTTGCTAGGAGCTCATCCAACAGCCTGCCATACCTAAAGTGCAAAGTAAACATCACCCTTAGCCTCAAGGTATGCCCTAGTGTTTTCCCTCAGCAAAATTTTGTGTGCAGCCCTCTCCATGAATGCTGAGTCGATTGAGTGCTTTAACTCCTCTATGCATTTTCTTAGGGTTAAGGCAGTAACATACAAATTCACCTCCGAGGAAGAACGTGTGTCCTGTGAGTCCCTTGGGTGTCTTCCAAGCAACATAACGTGAAACAGACTGTGGGAATCAACTCTTTCTATGCAGAGGGAAGGGCAATGAAGTGCTTTCTTGCATGAATAGCTCACTTTCTACAGCTTTAAAACAGCCCTGGGGACACAGTTCTAGCCAGTCTTATGTTCAACGTGTCTCTCCCTTTGTGAGGGTCTCTGAGCTGCACTGAAACAATCCTGCGATTAAAGTACATATTGGGAACTCAAACCTATCATTTCTCTACTGTGATGCGAGGTAGACTTTTGGCTCACCCTGAAAAAATGTACCAAAATACCAGTAACATTGTGAGGAACTTGGTTGATCCAAAGTCACTTAGGCCTGACTAGGTCATGAAATGTTTAAGGCTATTCACCGCATGTAGAAGTCCCGGCCTACAAAGTGTCATCATAGATGGGCCCAGTGTGTCCTGAAAGTGTCCAGTAGTCAATCAGAGAGTGTCGGTAAATCTGCTGTGGGGTCAAGTTGGTAACTGGTGAATGTCGGGAAAGCCCGCATTTCCCCTTTGGAAAATGACATTGTTGTGGCTTCCAAGTTGCCTGCAAAACACACTGCCCATTTACTCTTGACTCCTCAAATGCCTCTGTGAGGAACAGTGAATTTCCCCGAAAGTAACCTAGGGCTTGAGATTCCATTCTGGAGCTGATACCACTGCATTGTGTAGCTAAAGTGCCAACTAAATATGACCTCTCGTCTCGAGGTAATGTGCACTTTTTCCCATCACAAAAGTTACAGGTGAAGAAGTTTCCTGGAAGTATTAGTCAGTGGACTGCATTAGCTTTAGTATGCCTCACAGTGCTCAGGACTCCCCTGTGTGTACTTCTTTCCCTGGAAGTACACTGTGCACCAAAATCCTCCTGAGCACCATGTAGGGAAGCACAGTTCTGGGACCAACACTTCCTACACAGTTAAAAGGGCCAAGACCGGCTTTCTTCTCTGGATGGCTAGCATTCCACAGCTTTCAAACAACCTCTAGCAGATGGTTCTATGCAGGATTCTTTTCAATGTGGGTCTCCCAAAGTCAGGAAACCTGAGCTGCACTGCAAAAACCACCAGGACTCCAATTCATTTTGGGGAATCCTCCTCATTGTCTCTCCAATTGAAGTGGAAACTAGATTTTAGGTCCACTCCGAAATAAAGTGGAGATTTACCCTGAGTTTTGCTACTGATTTGGAACATCCAAAGTAACCTAGGCTTAGTGAGGGCATTCATTCGATTATGCAAAGCACCACATGCAGAACACCGTGCCTCCAAAAGTTTCATCATGGAAAAGCAAAGTTTGTTCCAATGGTCTCTTTTAGCTGTTCAGAAAAGCTAGGTAAATGTTCTGTGTGATCCACTTTGTAATTGGGAAGACTTGGTAAGGTGGGATTATCCCAATTTGAAGGCTAGATAGTGGAGGCCTCAAGGCTGCCTGAAAAACACTAATGTTGCCCATCTTTTATGCATTTCTAGGAATGTATTTGTGAAGAAAAGTGAGTTTTCTTATTAGAAGCCGGGAGATATCCACTGCTTTCTAGGAACTCATCCCACAGTCCGCCCAACCTAATGTGAGAAGTAAAAGTGACTCCTAGCGTCAAGGTAAACCACAGTGTTTCCCATCAGCAAAGTTTGGTGTGCAGCCATCTCCATGAACCCTGAATTGATCGAGTGCTTAACACCTCGATTTCCTTTCCTTGGTTTAAGACACTCACCTATGAATTCACTGCCGAGGGAGAACGTGTGTCCTGTGATTCCCTTGTGTGTCTTACAAGCAACATAACGGGAAACAGACTGTTGGGATCAACTCATTCTATGCAGAGGGAAGGGCAATGAAGTGGTTTTTACTTGCATAGCTCGCTTTCTACAGCTTTAAAACAGCCACAAGGACAAAGTTCTAGCCAGTCTTATGTTCAAAGTGGCTCTCCATTTGTGAGGGCTTCTGAGCTGCAATGAAACAATCCCTGTGACTAAAGTACATCCTGGGAAGCTATACCTGTCATCTCTCTACCATAACGCAAAAGTAGACTTTTGGACAAGCCTGAAAATAATGTCGACATACTGGCAACATTGCGAAGCATTTGGATGATCCAAAGTCATCTAGGGCTCACTATGTCATTAAATGCGTAATGCTATTCACAACATGAAAATCTCCCGGCGTCCAAAGTGTCATCATGGAAGGTCCCGATGTGTCCCAAAAGGCTCCAATAGTCAGGCAGAGAGTGATGGTAAATGCGCCATGGGTTCAAGTTGGTAATTGGAGAATGTCGGGAATCCCGCGTTTCCCCGTTTGCAAAGAGACGTGATCTTGGCTTCCAGGGCGCCTGTAACACACACTGCCCATCTACTCTTCACTTCACAAATGGTTCTGTGAGGAACAGTGAGTTTTCCTGAAAGAAACCAGGTGCTTTCGATTCGTTTCTAGGAGCTCAACTAACAGCATTCTGTAACTTAAATGACAAGTACATGTGTCCTCTGGTCTCGAGGTAAGGTGCACTTTTTCCCATCAGTAAAGATAGGGTGCAGCAGTTTCCTGGAAGCCCTAGTCAATGGAATGTTTTAGCTCTAGTATGCCTCACAGTGCTCAGGACACTCACGTGTGCACTTCTTTCTGTGGCAATACACTGTGTACCAAAATCCTTCTGAGCACCATCACTGGAAACACAACTCTGCAAAAAAGCCTTTCTATGCAGTTTGAATGGCCATTACCAGCTTTCTTCATTGGATGGTTAGAGCTCTTCAGCTTTCAAAAATCCTCTGGAAGATGGTTGTAGGCAGGGTTTCTTTCAATTTGTGTCTGCCAATCTGAGGAAACCTGAGCTGCACTGCAAAAAAAACAACGGGCCTCCAATTCATTTAGGGGAATCATGCCCGACATTTCCTTAACTGAATCGGAGACTAGACTTTAGGTCCAGCCCAAAATAAATTAGAGATTTACCTTGAGCATCACTAGGCATTTAGAACATCCAAAGTCCACCTAGGCCTACCGAGGGCATTCAGATGATTATGCAATGCACTCCATGCAGAATATGCTGCCTCCAAATGCTTCATTGTGGAAGTGAGAAGTGCGTTCCAAGGGTTTGTTTTACTACTCAGTAAAGAAAGGTAAATGTGCCGTGTGATGCACTTTGTAATTGGGAAGACTGTGAAATGCAGTGTTTTCCCCATTTGACATCTAGATAGTGGAGGCCTCAACGCTTTCTGAAAAACAATGTTGTTGCCCGTCTTTTATTCACTTCTAGGAATGCCTCAGTGAAATAAAGAGTTTTCTCATAATAAGCCCGGAAGTCTCCTCTTCTTACTAGGTGGTCATCCCATGGCCCTACCTATGTAAAGTGTGAAGTAAACATGACCCTTAGCCTCAAAATTAGCCCCAGTGTTTCCCATCAGCAAAGTTCGGTGTGCAGCCATCTCCATGAACTCTGAGTCAATAGAATGCTTTAACTCCTCTATTCCTTTTCTTAGGGTTAAGGCAGTTGCATATGAATTCACTTCTGAGGGAGAACGTGTGTACTGTGAGTCCCTTGTATGCTTTGCAAGCAACATAATGCAAAACAGACTGTTAGAATCAAATTGTTCTATGCAGAGGGAAGAGTAATGAAGTGCCTTCGTGCTTGCATAACTCACATTCTAAAGCATTACAATAACCCTGGGGAGACAGTCTAGCCAGTCTTACGTTCAACATGGGTCTTCCTTTGTGAGGGCTTCTTAGCTGCCCTTAAACAATCCCTGTGACTAAAGTACGTTCTGGGAACTTCTATCTGTTATCTCTCTACAATAATGGGAAGGTAGGCTTTCGGCCCACTTGGAAAATAAATACTGAAATACCGGTAACATTGGGAGGTATTTGGACGATCCAAAGTCACCTAGGCCTGACTAGGTCATTAGATGGGTAATACTATTCCCTGCATGCAGAACTCCCGGCGTCCAATATGCCATCATGGCAGGGCCCAGTGTGTCCCAAAAGTCTCCAGTAGTCATTCAGAGTGTGTCGGTAAATGTGCTGTGTGGTCAAGTTGGTAATAGGAGAATGTCTGGAAATCCCGCATTTCCACCTTTGGAAAATGAAATGTTTGTGGCTTCTAAGTGGCTTGAAAAACCCACTGCCCATCTACTCTTCACTCCACAAATGCCTCTGTGAGGAACAGTGAGTTTTCCCGAAAGAAACCAGGTGCTTGCGATTCCTTTCTTGGAGCTCATCCACAGCATTTTGTAGGTAAAGTGCTAACTAAATGTGACCTCTTGTCTCGAGGTAAGGTGCACTTCTTCACATCACCAAAGATAAGGGTGCAGCAGTTTCTGGAAGCCTTAGTCAATGGACTACTTTAGCTCTAGAGTGTCGCACAGTTCTCTGGGCTCTCATGTGTGCACTTCTTTCCGTGGAAGTACACAGTGTATCAAAAGCTTTCTGAGCACATCAAGGGAAACACAGCTCTGGGAACAAGACTTTCAATGCAGTTTGAAGGGCAAGGAGCAGCTTTCATCTTTGAATGGATAGCATTCCGCAGCTTTCACACAACCTCAGGAAGACGGTTCTAGGCAGGCTTTCTTTCAATGCAGTTCTGCCAAAGTGAGGAAACCTGAGCTGCATGACAAAAAACCACTGGGCCTCCAATTCATTTTGGGGACACAACTTGATGTCTCTCTAATTGAAGCAGAAACTAGGCTATAGGTCCAGCCCCAAATTAAGTAGAGATATACCCTGAACATTGCTAGGCAATTGGAAAATCCAAAGTCACCTAGGCCTACCGAGGGCATTCAGATGATTATGCAATGCACCACACGCAGAACACGCTGCGTCCAAAAGTTTCAACGTGGTAGGGTGAAGTGTGTTCTAAGTGTCTCCTGTAGCTGCTCAGAAAAGATAGGTAAATGTGCAGTGTTATCCACTTTGTAATGGGAAAGCCTGGGAAAGGCAGTATTTCTCCACTTGAAAGCTAAATAGTGGCGGCCTCAAGGATGCCTGAAAAAGACTCACGTTGCCTGTATTTTATTCACTTCTAGGAATGCCTCTGTGAAGAAAAGTGAGTTTTCTTGTAAGAAGCCGGGCCATCTCCATTGCTTGCTAGGAGCTCATCCAACGCCCCGCCCTAACTAAAGTTCAAAGTAAACGTGAAGAGAAGCCCCAGTGTTTCCCATCAACAAATTTTGGTGTGCAGCCATCTCAATGAACTATGAGTGGAACGAGTGTTTTAACTCCTCTATGCTTTTTTGTAGGCTTAAGGCAGTCACATATGAATTGAGTTCCAAGGGAGAGTATGCATCCTCTGAGTCCCTTGTGTGTCTCCCAAACAACATAATGTGAAACTGATATTTGGTATCAGCTCTTTCTATGTAGAAGAAAGGGCAATGAAGTGCTTTCTTGCTTGCATAGCTTGCTTTCTACAGCTTTACAACAGCCCCGTGGACACAGTTCTAACCAGTCTTACATTCAACGTGGCTCTTCTTTGTGAGGACCTCTGAGCTGCACTGAAAGAATCCCTGTGACTAAACTACAACCTGGGAATTCCTACCTGTGGTCTCTCTACCATGAAGGGAAGGTAGACTTTTGGCCCAGACTGAAAAAATATACCAAATACCGGTAACAATGCGAGACATTTGGACATTCCAAAGACACCTAGGTCTGAGTATGTCATTAAATTGGTATTGATGTTCACCGCATGCAGAACTCCCGGCATCCAAAGTTTCACCATGGAAGGGTCCAGAGTTTCCCAAAGGTCTCTAATCATCAGGCAGAGAGTGCTAGTAAATGTACTGGGGGGTCAAGTTGGCAATTGGAAAATGTCAGGAAAGTCTGCATTTCCTCCTTTGAAAGCGACTTGGTTGCTGTTTCCAAGCTGCCTGAAGTACACTCTGTCCATCTACTCTTCACTCCACAAATGGCTCTGTGAGGAACAGTGGGTTTTCCCGAAACAAACTGGGTGCTTACGATTCCTTTAGGGGGTTCATCCTACAGCATTCTGTAGCTAAAGTGCCAAATAAATGTGTCCTCTTGTCTCGAGGTAAAAGTGCACTTTTACCCATCACCAAAGATGGGGTACAGCCATTGCTTGGAAGCCTTAGTCTATGGACTGTTTTAGCTCTAGTATGCCTCACAGCACTCAGGACTCTCGCGTGTGCCCTTCTTTTCCTGGAAGTACACTGTGTACCAGAAGACTTCTGAGCACCATCTTGGGATACATAGCTCTGGGAACAAGCCTTTCTATGCAGTTTGAAAGTCCAGAGCCCCTTTCTTCTTTGGATGGCTAGCGTTCCACAGCTTTGAAACAACTTCAGGAAGATGGTTCCTGGCAAACCTTCTTTCAGTGCGGGTCTGCCAAAGGTCGGAAACCTGAGCTGCACTGCAAAAAACCACCGGGCCTCCAATTCACTTTGGGGATTCATGCTAGACATCTGTCTAACTGAGGCAGAAACTAGTCTTTAAGTAGAGATATTCCCTGAGCATTGCTAGGCTTTTGGAAAATCCAAAGTCACCTAGGCCTACCAAGGGCATTGAATAGATTAAGCAATTCACAACATGGAGAACACGCTGAATCCAAAAGTTTCATCGTGGAAGGGCAAAGTGTCTTCTAAGTGTCTCCTGTAGCTGGTCAGAAAAGATAGGTAAATGTTCTGTGTGATCCACCTTGTAATGTGGAGGAGTGGGAAAGGCAATATTTTGCACATTTGAAAGCTAGATATTGGCGCCCTTAAGGCTACCTGAAAATCATTCATGTAGCCTGTCTTTTATTCACTTCTAGGAATGCCTCTGTGAAGAAAAGTGGTTTTTTTGTAAGAAGCTGAGTGGTCCCCATTGCTTGCTAGGAGCTCATCTGACGGCCCACCCTAACTAAAGTGAGACGTCAACATGAAGGGAATCCCCAGTGTTTCCCATCAACAAAGTTTGGTGTGCAACCATTTCAATGAACCCTGAGCTGATCGAGTGTTTTAACTCCTTTATGCTTTTCGCAGGCTTAATACAGTCCTGTATGAATTCATTTCCGAGGGAGACCATGCGTTCTGTGAGTCCCTTGTGTGTCTTCCATGTAAAATAATGTGAAACAGACTTTTGGGATCAACTCTTTCTATGCAGAGGGAAGGGCTGTGAAGTGCTTTCTTCCTTGCATAGATTTTGCTTTCTACAGCTTTCCAACAGTCCCAGGGACACAGTTCTAGCCAGTCTTATGTCCAGCGTGGTTCTCCCTTTGTGAAGGATTCTGAGTTGTACTGAAACAATCCCTCTGACTAAGGTACATCCTGAGTACTCATACCTGTGTTATATCTACCACGAAGGGAAGGTAGACTTTCGGTGCAACATAAAAACATGTATAGATATACCAGTAACAAGGTGAGTCATTTGGACATGCTTATCTTACCTAGGCCTGACTAGGTCGTAAATGGGTAATGCTATTCACGGCATGCAGAACTCTGGGGTCCAATATATCATCATGGCAGGGCCAGTGTGGCCCAAAACTCTCCATTAATCAGTCAGAGAATGCCAGTAAATGCACTGGGTGGGGTAAAGTTTCAATTGTAAAATGTCGAGAAAACCTTCCTTTCTCCTTTTGGAAAGTGATTTTGTTGCTCCTTCCAAGCTGCCTGAAAAACACACTGCCAATTTGTCTTCACTCCACAAATGCCTCTGTGAGGAACAGTGAGTTTTCCCAAAAGAAACCAGGTGCTTGTGATTCTTTTCTGCAAGCTCATCCCACAGCATTCTGTAGCTAAGGTGCCAACAAAATGTGACCTCTTGTCTCGAGGTAAGGTGCACTTTTTCCCATCACCAAAGATAGGGGTGCAGAAGTTTCCTGCAAGCCATAGTCAATGGACTGTTTTAGATCTAGTAAGCTTCACAGTGCTCAGGACTCTTGTGTGTGCACTTCTTTTCCTTGAAATACACTGTGTACCAAAAGCCTTCTGAGGACCATCAAGGGAAAAATAGCTCTGGGAACAACCCTTTCTATGCCGTTTGAAGGGCCAGGAGTGGCTTTCTTCCTTGCATGGCTAGCGTTCCGCACCATTCAAATATCCTCATAAAGACGGTTCTAGGCAGGTTTGCTTTCAATGTGGGTCTGCCAAATTGAGGAAACCTTAGCTGCACTGCAAAAAACCACCAGGTTTCCAATTCATTTTGGTGATTCATGCCCGACATCTCTGTAATTGAAGCGAAACTAGGCTTTAGGTCCAGTCCGAAATTAAATAGAGATATACCAGGTGCATAGCTAGAAATTAGGCCTACTGAGGGAATTCAGACGATTATGCAATGCACCACACACAGAACCCATTGCATGCATAGTTTCATCGAGGAAGGGTGAAATGTTATCTAAGTGTTTCCTGTAGCTGCTCAGAAAAGATAGGTAAATGTGCAGTGTGATCCACTTTATAATTGGCAAGACTAGGAAAGGCAGTATTTTCCCATTTGAAAGCTAGGTAGTACAGGCCTCAAGGCTGCCAGAAAAACACTGATATAGCCCGTCTTTTATTCACTTCTAGGAATGCCTTTGTGAAGAAAAGTGGGTTTTCTCGTAATAAGACGGGAGGTCGCCATTACTTGCTAGGAGCTCATCCGACGGCCCGCCCTAACTATAGTATGAAGTCAACTGAAGGGAAGCCCCAGTGTTTCCCATCAACAAAGTTTGGTGTGCAGCCATCTCAATGAACACTGAGTCGATTGAATGCTTTAACTCCTCTATGCAATTTCGAGACTTAAGACAGTCACATATGAATTAATTTCTGAGGGAGTATGTGTGTTCTGTGAGTCACTTTTGTGTCTTCCAAGCAACGTAACGCAAAACAGACTGTTCAGATGAACTCTTTCTATGTAGAGGGAAGGGCAATGAATTGCTTTCTTGCTTGCATAGCTCGCTTTCTACAGCTTTCCAACAGCCCTGGGGAAACAGTTCTAGCCAGTCTTATGTTCAACATGGCTCTCCCTTTGTGAGAGCCTCTGAGCTGTACTGAAACAATCCCTGTGAGTGAAGTACATCCTGGATACTCATACCAGGGATCTCTATGCCATGAAGGGAAGGTAGACCCTCAGCCCACCTGAAAAAAGTACCGAAATACCAGTAACAACGTGAGGCATTTGGACATCCTAAGTCACCTAGGCCTGACTAGGTCATTAAATGGGTAATGCTATTCACCACATGCGGAAATCCCGGCATCCATAGTCTCCTCATGGAAGGGCCATTGTGTCCCAAAAGTCTCCAGTAGTCAGGCAGAGAGTGCCGGTACATGAGCTGTGGGATCAGGATTGTAACTGGGATATGTCAGGAAAAACTGCTTTTCCATATTTTCAAAGTGACTTGGTTGCTGCTTCTAATCTTCCTGAAAAACACACTGCCCATTTGTCTTCACCTCACAAATGCATCTGTGAGGAACAGTTTGTTTTCCCCAAAGAACCAGGTGATTGCGATTCATTCCTGCAAGCTCACCCCACAGCATTCTGTAGTTAAATTGCCAACAAAAGGTCACCTCTTGTCTCGAGGTAAGGTAAACTTTCTCCCCATCACCAGAGAAAGGGGTGCCGCAGTTTCCAGGAAGCCTTAGTCAATGGACTGTTTTACTGTAGTATGCCTCACAACGCTCATGACTCTTGCGTGTGCACTTCTTTCTGTGGAAGTACTCTGTGTACCAAAAGCCTTCTGAACACGATCACGTGAAACACAGCTCTGAGAACAACCATTTCTATGCAGTTTGAAGGGCCAGGACCGACTTTCTCCATTGCATGGCTAGCGTTCTTCAACTTTCAAACAAGCTCAGGAAGACAGTTCTAGGCTGGCTTTCTTTCAATGTGGGTCTGCCAAAGTGAGGAGACCTGAGCTGCACTGCAAAAAGCCACTGGGACTCCAATTTTTGGGGGGATTCAATCCCGACATCTCTCTAATCGAGGAGGAAACTAGACTTAAGGTCCAGCCAGAAACAAGGTGGACATTTACTCTCACCATTGTTAGGCACATGGAACAGGCAAAGTCACCTAGGCCTACCGAGGGATTTCAGACAGTTATGAAATTCACCACATGCAGAACATATAGCATCCTATAGTTTCATTGTAGAAGGGAGAAGTGTTTTCCAAGGGCCTCTTTTAGTTAGTCAGAAAAGATAGTAAGTGTGCTGTGTGATTCACTTTGTAATTGGGAAGACTGGGAAAGGCAGTACTTTCCCTATTTGAAAGCTAGAGATTGGCGGCCTCAAGGCTGCCTGTTTTTGCCTCTTTTATTCACTTCTAGGAATGCCTCTGTGAAGAAAAGTGAGTTTTTTCTTACGAAGCCGGTAGGACTCCACTGTTTGCTAGGAGATCATTCCATGGACCGCCCTACCTTAAGTGCGAAGTGAACATGACCCCTAGCCTCAAGGTAAGCCGCAGTGTTTCCCATCAGAAAAATTTAGTGTGCAGCCGTCTCCATGAACCCTGAGTCAATCGAGTGCTTTAACTCCTCGATGTCTTTTCATAGGCTTAAGACAGGCAGGTATGAATTCACTTCCGAGGGAGAACGTTTGTCCTGTGAGTTCCTTGTGTGTCTTCCAAGCAACATAACGTGAAACAGACTGTTGAGATCAACTCTATCTATGCAGAGGGAAGGGCAGTGAAATGCTTTCTTGCTTTCAGAGCTCGCTTTCTACAGTTTTAAAAGAGCCCCAGGTACACAGTTCTAGCCAGTCTTATGTTCAATGTGGTCCTCCTTCTGTGAGGGTCACTGGGCTGCACTGAAACAATCCCTGTGACTAACGTGCATCTTGGGTACTCATACCTGTGGTCTCTCTACCACGAAGGGAAGATAGACTTTCGGCCCAGTCTGAAAAAATGTACTGAAATACCAGTAACATTGTGAGGCATGCGGAGGATGCTAAGTCACCTAGGCCTGAATAGGTCATTAAATGGTTAATGCTATTCATTGCATGCAGAACTCCCGGCATCCAAAGAGTCATTAGGGAAGCGCCCTGTGTGTCCCAAAAGTCTACATTAGTCACTCAGACTACCGGTAAATGTGCTGTGCGGTTAAGTTGGTAATTGGAGAATGTCGGGAAAGCCCACATTTTCCCCTTGAGACAGCAATTTGGTTATGGCTTCCAAGCTGATTGAAAAACACACTGTCCATCCACTCTTCAGTCCACACACGCCTTTGTGAGGAGCAGTGGGTTTTCCAGAAAAAAACCAGGTGCTTGCGATTCCTTTCTGGGAGCTCATCCCACAGCATTCTGTAGCTAAAATGCCAACTAAATGTGAGCTCTAGTGTCGAGGAAAGGTGCACTTTCCCCCATCACCAGAGAGATGGGTGCAGCAGTTTCCAGGAAGCCTTAGTCAATGGAATGCTTTAGCTCTAGTATGCCTCACAGCACTCAGGACTCTCGCCAGTTCACTTCTTTCTGTGGAAGTACACTGTGTACCAATACCTTTTGAGCACCATCAAGAGAAACATAGCTCTGGGAATAACCATTTCTATGCAGTTTGAAGGTCTAGGACCAGCTTTCTCTTTGGATGGCTAGCGTTCCACAGCTTTCAAACAACCTCAAGAAGATGATGGTAGGCAGGCTTTCTTTCAATGCAGGCCTGCCAAAGTGAGGAAACATGAGCTGCTCTGCAAAAAACTACTGGGACTCCAATTCATTTTGGGGACTCATGCCCAATGTCTCTCTAACTGAAGCGGAAACTAGAGTTTAGGTCCAGCTACATATAAATAGAGTTTTACCCTGAGCATTGCTAGGTATTTGGAACATTCAATGTTACCTAGCCCTACCGAGGACATTCAGAGGATTATGCAATTCACCACACACAGAACATGCTGCGTTCAAAAGTTTCATCATGGAAAGGTGAAGTGTGTTCCAACTGTCTCTTTTAGCTCATCAGAAAAGATAGGTAAATGTGCTGTGTGATCCACTTTGTATTTGGGAAGACTGGGAAAGGCAGTATTTTCCACATGTGAAAGCTAGATAATGGCTGCCTCAAGGCTGTCCGAAAAACACTGATGTTGCCCGTCTTTCATTCACTTATAGGAATGCCTCTGTGAAGAAAATTGAGTTTTCTCATTAGATGCCAGTAGGTCTCCACTGCTTGCTCAGAGCTCATCCACTGCCTGCCCTACCTAAAATGTGATGTAAACGTGACTCTTATCTTAAAGCTAAGCCCCAGTGTTTCCCATCAGCAAATTTTGCTGTGCAATTGTCTCCATGAACCCTGAGTCAACCGAGTGCTTTAACACCTCTATGCATTTTCGTAGGCGTAAGACAGTTGCGTATGTATTCACTTCCAAGCTAGAACGTGTGTCCTGTGAGTCCCCTCTGTGTCTTCCAAGCAACATTACGGGAAACAGACTGTTCGGATCAGCTCTTTCTATGCAGAGGGAAGGGCAATGAAGTGCTTTCTTCCTTGCATAGCTCGTTTTCTACAGCTATAAAACAACACCTGAGACACAGTTCTAGTCAATTTTATGTTCAATGTGGTCCTTCTTTTGTAAATGCCTCTGAGCTGCCTGAAAAAATCCCTGTGACTAAAGTACATCCTGGGTACTCATACCTGTGGTCTCTCTACCAGGAAACGAAGGTAGAGTTTCAGTCCAGCCAGAAAAAAAGTACCAAAATTCCGGTAACATTGTGAGACATTTGGCTGATCCAAAGTCACCTAGGCCTGACTAGGTCATTATATGGGTAATGCTCTTCACCACATGCAGAACTCCCAGCGTCCAAAGTGTCATTATGGAATGGCCCAGTGTGTCCCAAAAGGCTCCAATAGTCAGGCATTGAGTGACGTTCAATGGGTTGTGGGGTCATGTTGGTAATTGGAGAATGTCGGGAATCCCGCATTTCCCCCTTTGATAAGCGGCTGGGTTCTGGCTTCCTAGCTGCTTGTAAAACACACTGCCTATCTACTCTTCACTCCACCAATGCCTCTGTGAGGAACAGGTAGTTTTCCCAAGAGAAACCAGGTGCTTGCGATTCCTTTATGGGAACTCATCCCAAGGCATTCTCTAGCTAAAGTGCCAACTAAATGTGACCTCTAGTCTCCAGGTAAGGTGCAATTTTTCCCATCACCGTAGATAGGAGGGTGTAGCAGTTTTCTGGAAGCTTTAGCCAATGGACTGCATTAGCTCTAATATGCCTCACAATGCTCAGGACTCTCATGTGTGCCCTTCTTTCCCTGGAAATACACTGTGCACCAAAAGCCTTCTGAGCATCATGAAAGGAAACACAGCTCTGGGAACAACACTTACTATGCAGTTTGAAGGGCTGGGACTGGCTTTCTTCATTGTATGGCTAGCATTCTGCAGCTTTCAAACAACCTCAGAAGATGGTTCTAGACTGGCTTTCTTTCAAAGCTGGTCTGTCAAAATGAGGAGACCTGAGCTGCACTGTAAAAAACCACCAGGCCTCCAATTCATTTTGGGGACTCATGCCCGAAGTCTCTCTAGTTGAAGCAGAAACTAGACTTTATGTCCAGCCGGAAATAAAGTAGAGATTTACCCTGAGCATTGCTAGGCATTTGGAACATGCAAAGTCACCTAGGCTTACCGAGGGTGTTCAGACAATTATGCAATTCACCCCACGCCCAACACTCTGTGTCCATAAGTTTCATTGTGGAAGGGTGAAGTGTGTTCCGAGGGTCTCTCTTAGCTAGTCAGAAAAGATAGATAAATGTGCTGTGTGATCCACTTTGTAATTGGGAAGACTGAGAAAGGCAGTATTTTCCCCATTTGAAATCTAGATAGTGGAGACCTCAAGGATGTCTGAATAACAATGATGTTGCCCGTCTTTTATTCACTTCTAGGAATGCTTCTGTGAAGAAAAGTGAGTTTTCTTTTAAGAAGTCCGGAGGTCTCCACTGCTTGCTAGGAGCACATTCCACGTCCCACCATACATAAAGTGTGAAATAAATGAGACCACTAGCCTCAAGGTAAGCCCCAGTGTTTCCCATCAGCAAAGATTTGTGTGCGGCCATCTCCATGAACCCTGAGTGGAACAAATGTTTTAACTCCTCTATGACTTTGCGTAGGCTTAAGGGATTTGCGTATGAATTCATTTCTGAGGGAGAATGTGTGTCCTGTGAGTCCCTTGTGTGCCTTCCAAGCAACATAACGTGAAAAGACTGTTGGAATCAACTTTTTCTGCAGAGGGAAGGGCAATGAAGTTCTTTCTTCCTTGCATAGTTCACTCTCTACAGCTTTACAACAGCCCAGGGACAATGTCTAACTGGTCTTACGTTCAACTTGGCTCTACATTTGTGAGGACCTCTGAGCTGCACTGAAACAATCCCTGTGACTAAAGTACATCCTGGGAACTCAAACCTGTCATCTCTCTAACATGATGGGAAGGAAGACTTTCGGTCCATTCTGATAAAAAGTACTGAAATACTGTAAACATTGCCAGGCATTTGGACGATCCAAAGTCACTTAGGCCTGAATAAGTCATTAAATGTGTAATGCTATTCACCATATGCAGAACTCCGGGCGTCCAAAGTGTTATCATGGAAGGGCCCAGTGTGTCCCAAAAATCTCCATTAGTTAGTCACAATGTGCCGGTAAATGCGCTGTGGGGTCAAGGTAGCAATTGGAGGGTGTTGGGAAAGTCCACATTTCCCCCTTTGGAAAGCAACATGGTTGTGGCTTCCAAGCAGCGTGAAAAGCCCATTGCCCATCTACTCTTCATTGCACAAATGTCTCTGTGAGGAACAGTGAGTTTTCCCAAAAGAAACCAGGTGCTTGCAATTCCTTCCTGGGAGCTCAACCCATAGCTTGGTGCAGCTAAATTGCCAACTAAATGTGACCTCTAGTCTTGAGGTATGGTGCAGTTTTTCCCATCACCAAAGTTAGTGCAGAAGCCATTTTCTGGAAGCTTTAGTCAAATGACTGAATTAGCTCTAGTAGGCCTCACAACGCTCAGGACTCTCATGTGTGCCCTTCTTTCCATGGAAATACACTGTGCACCAAAATCCTTCTGAGCACTATGAAGGGAACACAGCTCTGGGAACAACACTTTCATTGCAGTTTGATGGGCCATGACCGGCTTTCTTCATTGGATTTCTAGCCTTCCACAGCTTTCAAACAACCTCAGGAAGACGGTTCTAGGCAGGCTTTCTTTCAATATGGGTCTGCCACAGTGAGGAAACCTGAGCTGCACAACAAAATACCACCAGGCCTCCAATTCATTTAGGGGACTCATGCCCAATGTCTCCCTAATTGATGCAGAGACTAGACTTTAGGTACAGCCTGAAATAAAGTGGAGATTTAACTTGAGCATTTCTATGCATTTAGAACATCCCAAATCACCGAGGCCTGCAGAGGGTATTCAGACCATTATGCAATCCACCACTTGCAAAACACACTGCATCCAAATGTTTCATCATGGAAGGGCGAAGTGTGTTCCAAGGGTATCTTTTACCAGTCAAAAATGGTAGGTAAATGTGCTTTGTGTTCCACTTTGTAATTAGTAAGACTGGGAAAGGCAGAATTTCCCCCATTTGAAGTCTAGATAGTGGAGGCCTCCAGGTTGTCTGAAAAACAATGATGTTGCCTGTCTTTTATCCACTTCTAGGAATGAGTCTCTGAAGAAAAGTGAGTTTTCTCATAAGAAGCCCGAAGGTTTCCAATGCTTGCTAGGAGCTTATCCCACGGCCAGCCTTACCTAAAGCGCAAAGTAAACATAAGCCCTAGCCTCAAGGGAAGCCTCAGGGTTTCCCATCAGCAAAGTTTTCTGTGCAGCTGTCTCCATGAAACCTGAGTGGAAAAAATGCTTTAACTCCTCCATCCCTTTGCGTAGGCTTAAGGGATTTGCGTATTAATTCATTCCAAGGAGAACATGTGTCCTGTGAGTCCCTTGTGTGTCTTCCAAGCAACATAACGTGAACAGAGTGTTGGAATTAACTCTTTCTATGCAGAGGGATGGGCAATGAAGTTCTTTCTTGCTTGCATAATTTGCTTTCTAAAGCTTTACCACAGCCCGGGGGACAACGTCTAGCCAGTCTTACGTTCAACTTGGCCATAGTTTTGTGAGGACCTCTGACCTGCAGTGAAACAATCCCTGTGACTAAAGTACATCCTGGGAACTCATTCCTGTCATCTCTCTACCATGATGGGAAGGAAGACTTTCGGCCCATTCTGATAAAAAGTACTGAAATACTGGAAACTTGGCCAGACATTTGGACGATCCAAAGTCACCTGGCCTGCCTAGGTCATTGAATGGGTAATGCTATTCACTGCATGCAGAACTCCCAGCATCCGAAGTGTCATCCTGGAATGTTCCAGTGTTTCCCAAAGGTCTCCAGTAGTTAGTCAAGGTGTGCTGGTAAATGTGAGGGGGTCAAGGTGATAATTAGGAAGTGTTGGGATAGCCCGCATCTCCCACTTTGGAAAGCAACACATTTGTGACTTCCAAGCAGCCTGCAAAACCCACTGCCCATCTACTATTCACTCCACAAATGCCTCTATGAGGAAAAACGAGTTTTCCTGAAAGAAACCAAGTGTTTGAGAGTTCGATCTGGGAGCTCATCCTACAGCTTGCTGTAGCTAAGATGCCAACAAAATGTGACCTCTAGTCTCGAAGTAAGGTACACTTTTTCCCATCACCACAGTTAGGGGAGCAGCCTTTTCCTGGAAGCTTTAATCAATGGACTGCATTAGCTCTAGTATGCCTCACAGCACTCTGGACTCTCTTTTGTGCACTTCTTTCCCTAAAAGTACACTGTGCACCAAAAACCTTCTGAGCATCATGAAGGGAAACACAGCTCTGGGAAGAACACTTTTTATGCAGTTTGAAGGGACATGCCAGGCTTTCTTCATTGGATGACCAGCACTCCCCATCTCGCAAACCACATAGGAAGATGGTGGTAGTCAGGATTTCTTTCAAAGTGAGGAAACCTGAGCTCCACTGCAAAAAACCACCGGGCCTCCATTCATTTTGGAGAATCATGCCTGACGTCTCTCGAATTGAGTCGGAAACTAGTCTCTGGGTCCAGCCCAAAATAAAGTAGACATTTACCCAGAGCTTTGTTAGGCATTTGGAACATCCAAAGTAACCTAGGCCTACCGAGGGCATTCAGATGATTATGCAATTCAACACACGCTGAACATTGTGTGTCCAAAGTTTCATCTTAGAAGGGTGAAGTGTTTTCCAAGGGTCTCTTTTAGCTAGTCAGAAAAGTAGGTAAATGTGCTGTGTGATCCACTTTGTATTTGGGAAGATGGGGAAAGGCAGTATTTTCCCCATTTGAAAGCTAGATAATGGCGGTCTCAAGGCTATCTGAGAAACAATGATGTTGCCCTTCTTTTATTCATTTCTGGAATACCTCTGTGAAGAAAATTGAGTGTTCTCATAAGAAGCTGTGAGATCTCCACTGCTTGCTAGGAGCTCATCCCGACGTCCGCCCGACCTAAAATGCGAAGTAAACGTGACAACTAGCCTCAAGGGAAGCCCCAGTGTTTCCCACCAGCAAAGTTTGGTGTGCCGCTGTCTCCATGAAACCTTGGTGGATCGAGTGCTTTAGCTCCTCGATGTCTTTTCATAGGCTTAAGGCAGTCACGTATGAATTCGATTCTGAGGGAAAACGTCGGTCCTGTGAGTCCCTTGTGTGTCTTCCAAACAACATAACGTCAAACAGACTGTTGGAATCTACTCTTTGTATGCAGAGGGAAGGGCAATTAAGTGCCTTCTTGCTTGCATAGCTCACTTTCTACATCTTTAAATAGCCCTGGACACACAGTTCTAGACAGTCTTATGTTCAACCTGGTTGTCCCGTTGACAGGGTCTCTGAGCTTCACTGAAACAATCCCTGTGACTAAAGTACATACCGGGAACTCATATCTGTCATTTCTCTACCACGATGAGAAGGTAGGTTTTCAGCCCAGCCTGAAAACATGTACCAAAATACTGGTAACATCGCACAGTATTTGGATGACCCAAAGTCACCTAGGCCTGACTAAGTCTTTCAAGGGGTAATGCTATTGATCACATGCAGAACTGCCGGCTTCCAAAGTGTCATCATGGAAGGGCCCAGTGTGTCCTAAATGTCTCAGTAGTCAGTCGGAGAGTGCTGATAAATGTACTGTGGGGTTAGCTTTTTAATTGGAGTATGTCCGGAAAGCCCCCATTTCCCCCTTTGGAAAGCGACATAGTTGTGGTTTCCAAGCTGCCTGAAAAACACACTGCCCATCTATTCTTCACTCTACAAATGCCTCTGTGAGGAACAGTGAGTTTTCCTGAAAGAAACCAGGTGGTGGGAATCCTTTCTGGGAGCTCATCCCACAGCTTGCTGTAGCTAAAGTGCCAACTAAATGTGACCTCTAGTCTCAAGTTAAGGTGCACATTTTCCTATCACCAAAGATACCGGTGCAGCAGTTTCCACGAAGTGTAAGTCAATGGACTGCTTTAGCTCTAATGTCCTTCACAACAGTCTGGACTCTCACCTGTGCACTTCTTTCCGTGGAAGTACACTGTGTACCAAAAGCCTTCTGAACACCATCAAGGGAAACACAGTTCTGGGAACAAACCCTTTCTATGCAGTTTGAAGTTCTAGGCCCGGCTGTCTTCTTTGGATGGCTAGCGTTCCGCAGCTTTCAAGCCATCTCTGGAAAACTGTTCTAAGCAGGCTTTCTTTCATTGCGGGTCTGCCAAAATGAGGAAACCTGAGATTCACTGCAAAAAAACACCGGGCCTCCAATTTATTTTGGGGGTTCATGCCAGATGTCTCTTTAATTGAAGCAGAAACTAGATTTTAAGTCCAGCTGGAAATAAAGTAGAGATTTACCTGGAGCATTGCTAGGAATTTGGAACATCCAAAGTTACCTAGGCCTAGGTGGGCATTCAGAGGATTATGCAATTCACCACACGCAGAACATGTTATGTCCAAAAGTTTCATCATTCAAGGGTGAAGTGTTCCAAGTGTTCCAGTGGTCTCTTTTAGCTAGTCAGAAAGTATAGTTAAATGTGCTGTGTGATCCAATTTTTAACTGGGAAGACTGGGAATGCAGTATTTTCCTCATTGAAATCTAGATATTCTCGGCCTCAAAGCTGTCTGAAAAACAATGATGTTGCCTGACTTTTATTCAGTTCTAAGAATACCTCTGAGAAGAAAAGTGAGTTTTCTCGTAGGAAGCCGGGAGTTCTCCACTGCTTGCTAGGAGCTCAACACATGGCCTGCCCTACCTAAAGTGTGAAATAAACCTGACCCCTACCCTCAAGTTAAGCCCCAGTGTTTCTTATCAGCAAAGTTTGGTGTGCAGCCATGTGCATGAACCCTGAGTCGATCGAGTGCTTTAAGTCCTCTTTGCCTTTTTGTAGGCTTAAGACTGTCACGTATGAATTCCCTTTCAAGGGAGAACGTGTGTACTGTGAGTCCCTTGTGTGTCTTCTAAGCAACATAATGGAAAACAGACTGTTAGGATCAACTCTTTCTATGCAGAGGGAAGGGCAGTTAAGTGCTTTCTTACTTGCATAGCTCACTTTCTACAGCTTTAAAACAGCCCCAGGGACACAGTTCTAGCCAGTCTTATGTTCAACCTGGCACTCCCTTTGTGAGGGCCTCTGAGCTGCACTGAAACAATCCTTGTGACTAACGTACATCCTCAGAACTCATACCTGTCCTCTCTCTACTGCAATGGGAAAGTAGACTTTCGGCCCAGCCTGAAAATAGTTCCAAAATACCGGTAACATAATCCCTCTTATAGGGACGATCCTCAGAAGATGATAGATTTATTTGATTCCATATTCTATACCCATCTCCCAACGTGGGCAGATATTCAGTCCCTGCTTGGTGTGATGCTAATTAGCAGGGTGAGGTGCATGGTGGCAGGGAAAATAAGAGCGGTGGCTCAGAGCTTGCATGATGCTGGTCCTCACAGGGATCACCCCAATGATGCTCCTCACCCCACCCCAATGATGCTATTCCCCTGGCAGAACCCGATTGGGACCCAAACATGGACGAATGAAGCCTCAGGTTAAATAGTTACCCCAAGTGTCTAAACAAGATACAGGAATTACAGCAGGGAATAGATCCCCTCAGCCTTTTAAAAACGTATTAACCAGACTTATCATAAATACACAGGTATGGACCCTGAAGCCACAGAAAATATGAGGATGGTAATCATGACTTTTATCGGCCAATGTACCGCAGATATTAGAAAGAAACTTAAGGTGGATGGAGCAATGACAATGAGTTTAGCACACCTGGTTGATATTGCATACAAAGTTTACAATGCTAGAGAGGAATAAAAACAAAACCTGTAAAGCTTCTATATGAGTCTCGGTCACACAGAAACCCCCCAGGGAAAGATAAAGGGAAAAGACTTCTGGCCGAAAGTCAGAGCAAGAGTCAGAACAAGAGGATGAAGACAAGGCAGAAAAAGGCCGATGTGCCTATTGTAAGGAGGAAAGGCACTGGAAAAGGAATTGCCCAAGATTGCAAGGTAAGTATAGGGAAAATCACCAACCCTCAGAGACTTAAAAAAATGGAGTTTCTAGGAAGATAAACTCCAAGGAGGTGTACAGCGACTGTGAAAGAGGGAGCCCGAGTTTCCTAGCTATGTTAACAGCTCCCATTAACAGAGCAAAAGAGGAGCCTCGGGTACAACTAGCAGTGGGGAGCAAAATGATGGACTTCTTAGTGGATACTGGGGCCACCTACTCAGTTCTAAATTGCAAACTGACTTCCCTGAGTAAAAACGCAATATCAGTGGTAGGAGTTTCAGGGCAGACTCAAAACCGTCCATTCCTGAAACCACTGGAATGTCAGATTGGGGACAAAAAGCTAAGCCATACCTTCCTCTACATGCCTGATTGTCCCATTCTTCTACTGGGGAGAGATATGCTGTGCACACTGAATGCTCAAATAACGTTCTCACCTGAAAAGTGGCTTTTGTGCCTAGAGATACCACCAGAAAGTGCCCTGAGATTTCATCAATCACTGGAAGAGGAAGAAGATAAAACGGAACTGATTCTGGAGCCAATCAAATAAATAGTGAGCACGGCTGTCTGGGCCAACGGGGTGCCTGGGCGTGCTAGATTTGCCACTCCAGTTTCCATCACCCTACAGGATGGAGTAATATGCCCTAGAAAGAAACATTATCCATTAAAAAGGGAAGCAACTCAAGGAATCCAACTGGTGCTGACACGATTTTTGGAAAATGGTCTCATCAGACCCTGCAGGTCCCCATGTAATATTCCAATATTGCCGGTAAAGAAGCCCCACACAAATGAATACCGGTTTGTTCAGGACCTAAGAGCCATTAACGAGATTGTGCAGGATATTCATCCCACTAACATTCCGGGAGACTATGAATACTTCACCATAGTGGACTTGAAAGATGCCTTCTTTTGCATACTGGTAGAGGAGGAATCACAGTTGCTATTTGCATTTGAATGGAAAGACCCAAGAACAAAAGCAATCAGTCAAGGTCGCAGATATAAGTGTTTAATTTGCCACGGTTATGATCTTTGTGCATCTTGCTATGAAAGTGATGCAACAATAGCAAGGCATACAACTGACCACCCAATGCAACACATATTAACAAGGGTAGATGTTGATTTGTACTATGGTGGGGAAGCTTTCTCTGTAGAGCAGCCACAGTCTCTATAAACATGTTCCAGAAATTCTAGCCCTCTTGAGAGCAGTGGCTGAACCAAAGGCTGTAGCTATAATGCTACAGGACATCAAACTGCCCAGGACATCAAAAACTTACATCATTCATAGCTAGAGGGAACGAAAAAGCTGATGCAGTGGCAAAATGAGGTGCATTAAAAAGGGTAATGGTGGGAGCCTTGCTTCCCCAAATAGACTGGTCACAATACCAGCCCCAGTATACTGTAGAAGATAATTAGAGAGCAAAAGAGTGAGATTTTGATTCCACAGACCCAAGTGGACAATGGAAAATCAATCCACATGGTCTTATTTTACTTCCTGCCTCCCTTGTGTGGCCAATAATAAAACACCTACATGACAACACTCACTACAGCCGAGAGACACTAATGGATTATATCAACCTCATATATGAGTATCAAACTTACACCAAACTATACAAAGCGTAAGTGAAAGCTGCCCCATTTGTATAAGAAACAATCCTAAGCCAGGTAAGCGAGGATTACCTGAAGGAACCCAACGTTTTGGAGAACACCCAGTGCTGACTGGCAGATAGATTTCACCCAAATGCCAAAGACTACAGGCTGCATAAAGTACTTACTTGTGTTTGTTGATACCTTTTCTGGTTGGGTTGAAGCCTTCCCAACCAGGACTGAGAAATCTCAAGAAGTGATAAAAGCCTTACTTAAAGAAATTATTCCCAAGTATGGCCTTCCTTCATCCATACAAAGCAATAATGGATCAGCCTTTATAGCAGAAATAACTCAAACCATAAGTAATATTCTAGGAATCAAATGGAAGCTTCACTCCACTTGGAGACCTCAATCAAAAGGAAAAGCAGAAAAGATGAACCACACATTAAAGAAAATCCTTGTCAAACTATGCCAAGATACTCAGTTAAAATGGGACAAAGTGCTGCCTATTGCTCTCCTCTGCATGTAGGTGGCCCCTAGAAGCAGGTTAGGCTTAAGCCCCTATGAAATTCTTTATGGGAGACCATGCCTTTCTCCTCACAGGGAATAAGGAAGTGTTACTCTATTACATGAGTCCGAAGTAAAACACTATGTCCAACAGCTCAATATGCTATAACTTCTATGAATGAGTTTATATTTTACAGGTCCCCTCCACGCCTGGAAGTTCCTCTACACCCCTTCAAGGCTGGAGATCAAGTGCTACTAAAAGTGTGGAAAGAACAGGATCCAGATCAGCAACCTGAAGAAAAGTGAAAGGGATCATACAACATCCTTCTAACCATTCATACATCTCTCAAGCTAGAAGGGGTGAAGCCGTGGATCCACCACACCCGGGTGAAAAGACTTCCAGAGATGGGCCCACACCCGGGGACTTCAGAGCCAACTCCAACCATTGAAAGGAAGCCTCAAGAGTGGACTTCTCAGCCCATTGGAGACCTTAAGTATCTCTTTAAACAAAAGAAATGATGGCTAGAGTTTTACACTGGCTTATACTAATAACCACGTTTTCCCTCAACCTAAGAAATACCTTCTTACAGTGGGCTTATTCATATGTTGACTCATTTAAGTTTTCAAATTGTTGGGTATGTGGTCAACCACCTATTTCCGGATCCTCAGCACTTCCTTGGTGGGTTTCTCCCCTGTAGGTCTCTGATCGGGAACACTTGGCTGAATTTATTTTTGAAGTAAGAGATGAATCCATAGCTGTTAGTATTGAGGTAACTAATTTCCTCCCCATCGACTGGCTAATTAAGAACACCATCAACCATCCTGGCCATAATTTTACCTTTGCTTTTAACTCCACAAAAGAACTAGACCTTCAAACTGCAGAAGAAACACATAATGAAAAGCCTGAGTCAGTACAAGAACCACAGTGCATATGGAAAAATTCAATCAAATTTGGGGTGGTTTATTCTGGCTAACCCCTGAGTACGGTCATCTGAGTAACAAGGCACTCTTGTGCTGGGAACAGAGAAATCACTCGTATCAAAACTGGATAAATTCCACTAGATATCTAGGCTGAATTCCCCTCAAACATTGTCAAAATCTCATAAAGTTAAAAAGTAGTGATCAGTGTCAGGTCTCTGGTGGAGGCATGTTACCCAGCACAGGCACTATCTCATGAGAAGTAAATCACAGCAGATCAAAAACTTCACTTTAAAAAATGGACCAGATTTTCTGAACCAAGATGGCGGAGTAGAAGGACGTGCTCTCACTCCCTCTTGCGAGAACACCAGAATCACAACTAACTGCTGGACAATCATCTACAGGAAGACACTGGAACTCACCAAAAAAGATACTCCACATCCAAAGACAAAGGAGAAGCCACAATGAGATGGTAGGAGGGGCGCAATCAGAGTAAAATCAAATCCCATAACTGGTGGGTGGGTGACTCACAGACTGGCGAACACTTATACCACAGAAGTCCACCCACTGGAGTGAAGGTTCTGAGCCCCACATCAGGCTTCCCAACCTGGGGGTCTGGCAACAGGAGGAGGAATTCATAGAGAATCAGGCTTTGAAGCCTAGTGGGAATTGATTGCAGGACTTCAACAGGACTGAGGGAAACAGAGACCCCACTCTTGGAGGGTGCACACAAAATAGTGTGTGCATCGGGACCCAGGGGAAGGAGCAGTGACCCTGGGAGAGACTGAACCAGACCGACCGGCTAGTGTTGGAAGGTCTCCTGGAGAGGTGGGGGGTGGCTCTGTTTCACCGTGGGGACAAGGACACTGGCAGCAGAAGTTCTGGGAAATATTCCTTGGTGTGAGCTCTCCCAGAGTCTGCCATTAGCCCCACCAAAGAGCCCAGGTAGGCTCCAGTGTTGGGTTGCCTCAGGCAAAACAACCAACAGGGAGGGAACCCAGACCCACACATCAACAGTCAAGTGGATTAAAATTTTACTGAGCTCTGACCACCACAGCAACAGTCAGCTCTACCCACCACCAGAGCCTCATATCAAGCCTTTTAGATAGCCTCAACCACCAGAGGGCAGACAGCAGAAGCAAGAAAAACTACAATCCTGCAGCTTGTGGAACAAAAACCACATTCACAGAAAGATAGACAAGATGAAAAGGCAGAGGACTATATACCAGATGAAGGAACAAGATAAAACCCCAGAAAAACAACTAAACGAAGTGGAGATAGGCAACCTCGCAGAAAAAGAATTCAGAATAATGATAGTGAAGATGATCCAGGACCTCAGAGTAAGAATGGATGCAAAGATCGAGAAGATGCAAGAAATGTTTAACAAAGACCTAGAAGAATTAAAGAACAAACAAACAGAGATGAACAATACAATAACTGAAATGAAAACTACACTAGAAGGAATCAATAGCACAATAACTGAGGCAGAAGAAAGGATAAGTGACCTAGAAGACAATGGTAGAACTCACTGCTGTGGAACAGACTAAAGAAAAAAGAATGAAAAGAAATGAAGACAGCCTAAGAGACCTCTGGGACAACATTAAACGCAACAACATTCTCACTATACGGGTCCCAGAAGGAGAAGAGAGAGAGAGAGGACCAGAGAAAATATTTGAAGAGATTATAGTCGAAAACTTCCCTAACATGGGAAAGGAAATAGCCACCCAAGTCCAGGAAGCGCAGCGAGTCCCATACAGGAAAAACCCAAGGAGAAGCACGCCGAGACACATAGTAATCAAATTGGCAAAATTAAAGACAAAGAAAATTTATTGAAAGCAGCAAGGGAAAAATGACAAATAACATACAAGGGAACTCCCATAAGGTTAACAGCTGATTTCTCAGCAGAAACTCTACAAGCCAGAAGGGAGTGGCATGATATACTTAATGTGATGAAAGAGAAGAACCTACAACCAAGATTACTCTACACGGCAAGGATTTCATTCAGATTTGATGGAGAAATCAAAAGCTTTACAGACAAGCAAAAGCTAAGAGAATTCAGCACCACCAAACCAGCTCTACAACAAATGCTAAAGGAACTTCTCTAAGTGGGAAACACAAGAGAAGAAAAGGACCTACAAAAACAAACCCAAAACAATTAAGAAAATGGTCATAGGAACATACATATCGATAATTACCTTAAACGTGAATGGATTAAATGCTCCAACCAAAAGACACAGGCTTGCTGAATGGATACAAAAACAAGACCCATATATATGCTGTCTACAAGAGACCCACTTCAGACCTACGGACACATACAGACTGAAAGTGAGGAGATGGAAAAAGATATTCCATGCAAATGGAAATCCAAAGAAAGCTGGAGTAGCTATACTCATATCAGATAAAATAGACTTTAAAATAAAGAATGTTACAAGAGACAAGGAAGGACACAAGGGATCAATCCAAGAAGAAGATATAACAATTATAAATATATATGCACCCAACATAGGAGCACCTCAATACATAAGGCAACTGCTAACAGCTATAAAAGAGGAAATCGACAATAACACAATAATAGTGGGGGACTTTAACACCTCACTTACACCAATGGACAGATCATCCAAAATGAAAATAAATAAGGAAACAGAAGCTTTAAATGACACAATAGACCAGATAGATTTAATTGATATCTATAGGACATTCCATCAAAAAAAGCAGATTACACTTTCTTCTCAAGTGTGCACGGAACATTCCCCAGGAGAGATCACATCTTGGGTCACAAATCAAGCCTCAGTAAATTTAAGAAAATTGAAATCATATCAAGCATCTTTTCTGATCACAACACTATGAGATTAGAAATCAATTACAGGGAAAAAAACGTAAAAAACACAAACACATGGAGGCTAAACAATACGTTACTAAATAACCAAGCGATCACTGAAGAAATCAAAGAGGAAATCAAAAAATACCTAGAGACAAATGACAATGAAAAAACGACAACCCAAAACCTATGGGATGTAGCAAAAGCGGTTCTAAGAGGGAAGTTTATAGCTATACAAGCCTACCTAAAGAAACAAGAAAAATCTCAAGTAAACAATCTAACCTTACACCTAAAGGAACTAGAGAAAGAAGAACAAACAAAACCCAAAGTTAGCAGAAGGAAAGAAATCATAAAGATCAGAGCGGAAATAAATGAAATAGAAACAAAGAAAGCAATAGCAAAGATCAATAAAACTAAAAGCTGGTTCTTTGAGAAGATAAACAAAATTGATAAGCCATTAGCCAGACTCATCAAGAAAAAGAGGGAGAGGACTCAAATCAATAAAATTAGAAGTGAAAAAGGAGAAGTTACAACAGACACCGCAGAAATACAAAGCATCCTAAGAGACTACTACAAGCAACTCTATGCCAATAAAATGGACAACCTGGAAGAAATGGACAAATTCTTAGAAAGGTACAATATTCCAACACTGAACCAGGAAGAAAGAGAAAATATGAACAGACCAATCACAAGTAATGAAATTGAAACTGGGATTAAAAATCTTCCAACAAACAAAAGTCCAGGACCAGATGACTTCACAGGTGAATTCTATCAAACATTTAGAGAAGAGCTAACACCCATCCTTCTCAAACTCTTCCAAAAAATTGCAGAGGAAGGAACACTCCCAAACTCATTCTATGAGGCCACCATCACCCTGATACCAAAACCAGACAAAGATACTACAAACAAAGAAAATTACACACCAATATCACTGATGAATATAGATGCAAAAATCCTCAACAAAATACTAGCAAACAGAATCCAACAACACATTAAAAGGATCATACACCACGATCAAGTGGGATTTATCCCAGGGATGCAAGGATTCTTCAATATACGCAAATCAACCAATGTGATACACCATATTAACAAATTGAAGAATAAAAACCATATGATCATCTCAATAGATGCAGAAAAAGTTTTTGACAAAATTCAACACCCATTTATGATAAAAACTCTCCAGAAAGTGGGCATAGATGGAACCTACCTCCACATAATAAAGGCCATATACGACAAACCCACAGCAAACATCATTCTCAACGGTGAAAAACTGGAAGCATTTCCTCTAAGATCAGGAACGAGACAAGGATGTCCACTCTCACCACTATTATTCAACATAGTTTTGGAAGTCGTAGCCATGGCAATCAGAGAAGAAAAAGCAATAAAAGGAATACAAATTGGAAAAGAAGAAGTAAAACTGTCACTGTTTGCAGATGACATGATACTATACATAGAGAATCCTAAAAATGCCACCAGAAAACTACTAGAGCTAATCAATGAATTTGGTAAAGTTGCAGGATACAAAATTAATGCACAGAAATCTCTTGCATTCCTATACACTAATGATGAAAAATCTGAAAGAGAAATTATGGAAACACTCCCATTTACCATTGCAACAAAAAGAATACAATACCGAGGAATAAACCTACCTAGGGAGACAAAAGACCTGTATGCAGAAAACTCTAAGACACTGATGAAAGAAATTAAAGATGATACCAACCGATGGAGAGATATACCATGTTCTTGGATTGGAAGAATCAACATTGTGAAAATGACTATACTACCCAAAGCAATCTACAGATTCAATGCAATCCCTATCAAATTACCAATGGCATTTTTTACGGAACTAGAACAAATCATCTTAAAATTTGTATGGAGACACAAAAGACCCCGAATAGCCAAAGCAATCTTGAGGGAAAAAAACGGAATTGGAGGAATCAGACTCCCTGACTTCAGACTATACTACAAAGCTACAGTAATCAAGACAATATGGTACTGGCACAAAAACAGAAATATAGATCAATAGAACAAGATAGAAAGCCCAGAGATAAACCCACGCACCTATGGTCAACTAATCTATGACAAAGGAGGCAAAGATATACAATGGAGAAAAGACAGTCTCTTCGATAAGTGGTGCTGGGAAAACTGGATAGCTACATGTACAAGAATGAAATTAGAACACTCCCTAACACCATACACAAAAATAAACTCAAAATGGATTCAAGACCTAAATGTAAGACTGGACCCTATAAAGCTCTTAGAGGAAAACATAGGAAGAACACTCTTTGACATAAATCACAGCAATATCTTTTTTGATCCACCTCCTAGAGTAATGGAAATAAAAACAAAAATAAACAAATGGGACCTAATGAAACTTCAAAGCTTTTGCACAGCAAAGGAAACCACAAACAAGATGAAAAGACAACCCTCAGAATGGGAGAAAATATTTGCAAACAAATCAATGGACAAAGGATTAATCTCCAAAATATATAAACAGCTCATTCAGCTCAATATTAAAGAAACAAACAACCCAATCCAAAAATGGGCAGAAGTCCTAAATAGACATTTCTCCAAAGAAGACATACAGATGACCAAGAAGCACATGAAAAGATGTTCAAGATCACTAATTATTAGAGAAATGCAAATCAAAACTACAATGAGATATCACTTCACACTGGTTAGAATGGGCATCACAGAAAATCTACAAACAACAAATGCTGGAGAGGGTGAGGAGAAAAGGGAACTCTCTTGCACTGTTGGTGGGAATGTAAATTGATACAGCCACTATGGAGAACAATATGGAAGTTCCTTAAAAAACTAAAAATAGATTTACCATATGATCCAGCAATCCCACTACTGGGCATATACCTAGAGAAAACCATAATTCAAAAAGACACATGCACACCAATATTCATTGCAGCACTATTTACAATATCCAGGTCATGGAAGCAACCTAAATGCCCATCAAGAGATGAAAGGTTAAAGAAGATATGGTACATATATACAATGGAATATTACTCAGCCATAAAAAGGAACGAAATTGAGTCATTAGTTGAGACGTGGATGGATCTAGAGACTGTCATACAGAGTGAAGTAAGTCAGAAGGAGAAAAACAAATATCGTATATTAATGCATGTATGTGGAATCTAGAAAAATGGTACAGATGAGCCGGTTTGCAGGGCAGAAGTTGAGACACAGATGTAGAGAACAGACATATGGACACAAAGGGGGGAAAACTGCGGTGGGGTGGGGATGGTGGTATGCTGAATTGGGCAATTGGGTTGACATGTATACACTGATGTGTATAAAACTGATGACTAATAAGAACCTGCAGTTTAAACAAACAAACAAAACAAAACAAAACAAAACAAACAAGCAAACAAAAAATAGTTACTGGTTTGGACTCTAAGACCTGGTATTTATTGGAGAGCCCCAAACGGGACCCGCTGGCATTGTGGAACTTACCTATGGCAGTGGCTCCCTCCCGGGTGGATAGGCAGATGTACCTTAGGATTTCCATGGGCCCAGGGACACCAACGAGAGTCCTTAGAAAAGGCCAAGATTACTAATCTACTGTATATCTGTACTAGATGGGCTAGGTCCGTTTTTAAATGGTATGATCACCTGCTTAATTTCTTTGTCCCAAATATCGGCTTGGAAAGCATGACATTACACATAGAAGCACCAGGTGAATTTATCAAACAGGCCCTCAATGATACTCAGAAAACCTATCTTTATTGAATACTGAAGTTACATTAATGAGAAAAGACATCTTACAAAACCGATGGCCTTAGACATGTTAACTGCAGCCCAAGGGGGAACACGCACTTTCATACACACTGAGTGTTGCACTTTCATACTGGATGCATCAGAAAATATATCTCTGCTGCTGAATGATTTAAAGACCCAAGTACAAACCATAGATAATGCAGATGCTTATACTATTGAAGTTGTCTCACAGGTCTCAGATTGGTTTTCAAATATGTTCGCTTGGATTCCTCAAGGTATCCAGTCTTTTTCCTAGGAATTTTCCATTTCTTGCTTTCCATGCTTCTTCTGGGGAACAGTGCCTATCTAGTAGTGAGACTCTCTATTTGTTGTATACCATTCATCTATGAAACCTGCAAAAAGACTGTGGCAAAGGGCCCCACTGGTGTATGGCAAGGAAATGTTCATTCCTTCCATAAAAAGAAGCCATTTATGTCCCCCCCCATTCAGGTTGAAGCAGCCAGATAAGAACGAGGCCCCTAATCCTTTCTCCATTGATATGGAGGGAAAGAACTAGCAGTGGGGAATTTGTTGCAACAAAAATAGAAATGAGGTTTTTCCTTTCCCAATACCTGGAAAATAAAGGGAACAGCGAACAGTCTAGAGAAGAAACATAAACCTGCCTGTTAAACAATCCTAGTTTTATTTTAACTGTTACTAATCTGTGTGTCTGCAGTTAGACTGTCCTTCATAAGGCTAATCACCCCTAATCCTGTGTAATTTAGGTAATTTACATCCTGCACCTGGTATTTACTCTTTACTCTCTCTGTAAACTCTTGCAGCAAATCACCCCTTTTAGCTGTTTGCATTTCAGAAAGGAGGTCACAGACTGATAAACCAGAGGCTAGCGGACCCAATTACCAGGTTGCCTGACTCCAGTGATGACTGTTTTGAAATAATGCAAGAAGAAGAAGAATGCAAGGCCTTCACCATTTTGATCCTTATCACTCACTTCAGACTGTGAACTCCCCTACAAGAACCACTGTACAATTCTTGAAGCACTAGCTTACTGTATCTTCCCATTGCCTGGCAAAGAAAATAAAAAGCCTCTCTATTTCTTGTCTTCCAGATCTCTGTCTCCATATTTTTTTTTTTTTTTTTTTTTTTTTTTTTTTATTTTGGCTGTGTTGGGTCTTCGTTTCTGTGCGAGGGCTTTCTCTAGTTGCGGCAAGCGGGGGCCACTCTTCATCGCGGTGCGTGGGCCTCTCACTATCTTGGCCTCTCTTGTTGTGGAGCACAGGCTCCAGACGCGCAGGCTCAGCAATTGTGGCTCACGGGCCTAGTTGCTCTGTGGCATGTGGGATCTTCCCAGACCAGGGCTCGAACCCGTGTCCCCTGCACTGGCCGGCAGATTCTCAACCACTGCGCCACCAGGGAAGCCCTGTCTCCATATTTTTATTTGGCATTGGTGCACAGGGAGCCAAGATTTGGCAACAACACTACGTGGAAGAACACTGTGTACTGGGAGTCGCCTCTGTGTCTTCTGAGCAACATCAAGCAATAGAGACTGTTGGGATCAACCCTTTATATGCAGAGGGAATAGTAATGAACTGCTTTCTTCCTTGCATAGCTCGCTTTCTACAGATTGAAAACAGCCTCAGGAACACAGTTCTAGCCAGTCCTACATTCAATGCAGGTCTCCCTCTGTGAGGAAATCTGAGCTGCACTGAAAAAAATCACTGTGACTAAAATGCAATCTGGGAACTCATACCTAATGTCTCTGTACCACAAGCAAAAACTTGACTTTAGGTCCAGCCTGAAAAAAAGTACAGTTTTACCATTAATATTGCTGATCATTTGGAAGATCCAAAGTCACCTAGGCCTAACTAGGGCATTACCTGGGTAATGCAATTCACCACATGCAGAACTCCCTGTGTCCAAAAGTTTCTTTATGGAAGGGCCCAGTGTGTTCCAACTGTCTCCTGTAGCTAGTCAGAAACTGCAGATAAATATGCTGTGTGGTCAAGTTTGAAATTGGAGACAGATGGGAAACCTGCATTTTCCCCATTTGGAAGCTACTTTGTTGCAGCTTCTAAGCTGCCTGAAAAACACTGACGTTGCCCTTCTTCTATTCACTGCAGGAATGCCTCTGTGAGGAAAAGTGAGTTTTCTCCAGAGACCAGGTGCTTGCAATTCATTCCTAGGAGCTTGTCCCATAACACTCTTTAGCTAAAGTTCAAACTGAATGTGACCTCTAGCCTCAAGGTAAGGTACACTTTATCCCATCAAAAACATTAGGTGTGCAGCAGTTTCCATGAAGCCTTGGTCAATGGACTGCGTTAGCTCTAGTATGCCTCTCAGGACTCAGGACTCTTGTGTATGCACTAGTTTCCATGGAAGAACACTGTGTACTGGAAATCTCTTCTGTGGCTTCTGAGCAACATCAAGTGAAATAGTCCATTGGGAGCTACTCTTTATATGCAGATTGAAGGGCTATGAACTGCTCTATTCCTTGGATAGCTAGTATTCCACAGCTTTAAAACAGCCCCAGGAACACAGTTCTAACCAGTCTTTCATTCATTTATAGTCTGCCACAGTGAATAGCCCTGAGCTGCATTGAAGAAAACACTGTGCTTAGATAAGAAATTTTGTCATAGTGAAGTAATCCAATAATATATTTACATTGTGAACATGTGATGAATTTTTTTAAATTATTATTATTTTAATCAGTCATCAATTTTATACACATCACTGTATACACGTCAATCCCAATTGCCCAATTCAGCACACCACCATCCCCAACTCACCATGGTTTTCCCCCCTTGGTGTCCATACGTTTGTTCTCTACATCTGTGTCTCAACTTCTGCCCTACAAACCGGTTCATCTGTACCATTTTTCTAGGTTCCACGTACATGCGTTAATATACGATATTTGTTTTTCTCTTTCTGACTTACTTCATTCTGTATGACAGTCTCTAGATCCATCCACGTCTCAACAAATGACTCAATTTCATTCCTTTTTATGGCTGAGTAATATTCCATTGTATATATGTACCACAACTTCTTTATCCATTCGTCTGTCGATGGGCATTTAGGTTGATCCATGACCTGGATATTGTAAATAGTGCTGCAATGAACATTCGGGTGCATGTGTCTTTTTGAATTACGATTTCTCTAGGTATATGCCGAGTAGTGGGATTGATGAATCATATGGTAATTCTATTTTTAGTTTTTTAAGGAACTTCCATATTGTTCTCCATAGTGGCTGTATCAATTTACATTCCCACCAACAGTGCAAGAGAGTTCCCTTTTCTCCGCACCCTCTCTAGCATTTGTTGTTTGTAGATTTTCTGATCATGCCCATTCTAAGTGGTGTGAGGTGATACCTCATTGTAGTTTTGATTTGCATTTCTCTAATAATTAGTGATGTTAACATCTTTTCATGTGCTTCTTGGCCATCTGTATGTCTTCTTAATATTGAGCTGAATGAGCTGTTTATATATTTTGGAGATTAATCCTTTGTCCATTGATTTGTTTGCAAATATTTTCTCCCATTCTGAGAGTTGTCTTTTCATCTTGTTTATGGTTTCCTTTGCTGTGCAAAAGCTTTGAAGTTTCATTAGGTCCCATTTGTTTATTTTTGTTTTTATTTCCATTACTCTAGGAGGTGGATCAAAAAAGATATTGCTAGGCTGCTGCTGCCGCCACCAAGAAGCCTGTGTGTGAGCACAGGTCACTCTCCACACTGCCCCTCCCGGGAGCCGGTGCAGCCTGCCACGGCCAGGCTCCCGTGATCAGGGGACAACTTCCCCAGGAGAATGCACGGCGCGCCTCAGCCTGGTGCAATGTCACGCTGGCCTCTGCCGCCGCAGGCTTGCCCCGCATCCGTATCCCTCCCTCCCTCCCCCCGGGCTGAGTGAGCCAGAGCCCCCGAAGCAGCTGCTCCTTTAACCCCGTTCTGTCTGGGTGGGGAACAGACGCCCTCAGGCGACCTACACGCAGAGGCGGGTCCAAATCCAAAGCTGAACCCCGGGAGCTGTGCGAACAAAGAAGAGAAAGGGGAATCTCTCCCAGCAGCCTCAGAAGCAGCGGATTAAAACTTCACAAAAACTTGATGTGCCTGCATCTGTTGAATACCTGACTAGACAACGAATCATCCCAAATTCAGGACGTGGACTTTGGGAGCAAGATATATTAATTTTTCCCCTTTTCCTTTTTTTGTGAGTGTATATGTATATGCTTTTGGGTGAGATTATGTCTGTATAGCTTTGCTTTATAATAGTTTTATTTTACTTCACTATATTTTATTCTCTTTCTTTTTTCTATTTTTTCTCCCTTTTACTCTGAGCCGTGTGGATGAAAGGCTCTTGGTGCTCCAGCCAGGCATCAGGGCTGTGCCTCTGAGGTGGGAGAGCCAACTTCAGGACACTGGTCCACAAGAGACCTCCCAGCTCCACGTAATACCAAATGGTGAAAATCTTTCAGAGATCTCCATCTCAACCTCAAGACCCAGCTTCACTCAACGACCAGCAAGCTACAGTGCTGGACACCCTATGCCAAACAACTAGCAAAACAGGAACACAGACCCATCCATTAGCAGAGAGGCTGCCTAAAATCATAATAAGGCCACAGACACCCCAAAATACACCACCAGACGTGGACGTGCCCACCAGAAAGACAAGATCCAGCCTCATCCACCAGAACACAGGCACTAGTTCCCTCCACCAGGAAGCCTACACAACCCACTGAACCAACCTTAGCCACTGGAGACAGATACCAAAAACAACGGGAATTACGAACCTGCAGCCTGTGAAAAGGAGACCCCAAACACAGTAAGATAAGCAAAATGAGACAACAGAAAAACACACCGCAGATGAAGGAGCAGGGTCAAAACACACCAGACCTAACAAATGAAGAGGAAATAGGTAGTCTACCTGAAAAAGAATTCAGAATAATGATAGTAAGGATGATCCAAAATCTTGGAAATAGAATAGACAAAATGCAAGAAACATTTAACAAGGACATAGAAGAACTAAAGAGGAACCAAGTAACGATGAAAAACACAATAAATGAAATTAAAAATACTCTACATGGGATCAATAGCAGAATAACTGAGGCAGAAGAACGGATAAGTGACCTGGAAGATAAAATGGTGGAAATAACTACTGCAGAGCAGGATAAAGAAAAAAGAATGAAAAGAACTGAGGACAGTCTCAGAGACATCTGGGACAACATTAAACGCACCAACATTCGAATTATAGGGGTCCCAGAAGAAGAAGAGAAAAAGAAAGGGACTGAGAAAATATTTGAAGAGATTATAGTTGAAAACTTCCCTAATATGGGAAAGGAAATAGTTAATCAAGTCCTGGAAGCACAAAGAATCCCATACAGGATAAATCCAAGGAGAAACACGCCAAGACACATATTAATCAAACTGTCAAAAATTAAATATAAAGAAAACATATTAAAAGCAGCAAGGGAAAAACAACAAATAACACACAAGGGAATCCCCATCAGGTTAACAGCTGATCTTTCAGCAGAAACTCTGCAAGCCAGAAGGGACTGGCAGGATATCCTTAAAGTGATGAAGGAGAAAAACCTACACCAAAATTAATCTGCCCAGCAAGGATCTCATTCAGATTTGATGGAGAAATTAAAACCTTTACAGACAAGCAAAAGCTGAGAGAGTTCAGCACCACCAAACCAGCTTTACAGCAAATGCTAAAGGAACTTCTCTAGGCAAGAAACACAAGAGAAGGAAAACACCTACAATAACAAACCCAAAACATTTAAGAAAATGGGAATAGGAACATACATATCGATAATTACCTTAAATGTAAATGGATTAAATGCTCCCACCAAAAGACACAGACTGGCTGAATGGATACAAAAACAAGACCCATATATATGCTGTCTACAAGAGACCCACTTCAGACCTAGAGACACATACAGACTGAAAGTGAGGGGATGGAAAAAGATATTCCATGCAAATGGAAATCAAAAGAAAGCTGGAGTAGCAATTCTCATATCAGACAAAATAGATTTTAAAATAAAGACTATTACAAGAGACAAAGAAGGACACTATATAATGATCAAGGGATCGATCCAAGAGGAAGGTATAACAATTGTAAATATTTATGCACCCAACATAGGAGCACCACAATACATAAGGCAAATACTATCAGCCATAAAAGGGGAAATCGACAGCAACACAATCATAGTAGGGGACTTTAACACCCCACTTTCACCAATGGACAGATTATCCAAAATGAAAATAAATAAGGAAACACAAGCTTTAAATGATACATTAAACAAGATGGACTTAATTGATATTTATAGGACATTCCACCCAAAAACAACAGAATACACATTTTTCTCAAGTGCTCATGGAACATTCTCCAGGATAGATCATATCTTGGGTCACAAATCAAGCCTTGGTAAATTTAGGAAAATTGAAATCATATCAAGTATCTTTTCCGACCACAACGCTATGAGACTAGATATCAATTACAGGAAAAGATCTGTAAAAAATACAAACACATGGAGGCTACACAATACACTACTTAATAACGAAGTGACCACTGAAGAAATCAAAGGGGAAATCAAAAAATACCTAGAACCAAATGACGATGGAGACACGACGACCCAAAACCTATGGGACGCAGCAAAAGCAGTGCTAAGAGGGAAGTTTATAGCAATACAAGCCTACCTCAAGAAACAGGAAACATCTCGAATAAACAACCTAACCTTGCACCTGAAGCAATTAGAGAAAGAAGAACAAAAAAACCCCAAAGCTAGCAGAACGAAAGAAATCATAAAGATCAGGTCAGAAATAAATGAAAAAGAAATGAAGGAAACAATAGCAAAAATCAATGATACTAAAAGCTGGTTCTTTGAGAAGATAAACAAAATTGATAAACCATTAGCCAGACTCATCAAGAGAAAAAGGGAGAAGACTCAAATCAATAGAATTAGAAATGAAAAAGGAGAAGTAACCACTAACACCGCAGAAATACAAACGATCATGAGAGATTACTACAAGCAACTCTATGCCAATAAAATGGACAACCTGGAAGAAATGGACAGATTCTTAGAAATGCACAAGCTGCCGAGACTGAACCAGGAAGAAATAGAAAATATGAACAGACCAATCACAAGCACTGAAATTGAAACTGTGATTAAAAATCTTCCAACAAACAAAAGCCCAGGACCAGATGGCTTCACAGGCGAATTCTATCAAACATTTAGAGAAGAGCTAACACCTTTCCTTCTCAAACTCTTCCCATATATTGCAGAGGGAAGAACACTCCCAAACTCATTCTACGAGGCCACCATCACCCTGATACCAAAACCAGACAAAAATGTCACAAAGAAAGAAAACTACAGGCCAATATCACTGATGAACATAGATGCAAAAATCCTCAACAAAATACTAGCAAACAGAATCCAACAGCACATTAAAAGGATCATACACCATGATCAAGTGGGGTTTATCCCAGGAATGCAAGGATTCTTCAATATACGCAAATCAATCAACGTGATACACCATATTAACAAATTGAAGGAGAAAAACCATATGATCATCTCAATAGATGCAGAGAAAGTTTTTGACAAAATTCAACACCCATTTATGATAAAAGCCCTGCAGAAAGTAGGCATAGAGGGAACTTTCCTCAACATAATAAAGGCCATATATGACAAACCCACAGCTAATATTGTCCTCAATGGTGAAAAACTGAAACCATTTCCACTAAGATCAGGAACAAGACAAGGTTGCCCCCTCTCACCACTATTATTCAACATAGTTTTGGAAGTGTTAGCCACAGCAATCAGAGAAGAAAAATAAATAAAAGGAATCCAAATCGGAAAAGAAGAAGTAAAGCTGTCACTGTTTGCAGATGACATGATACTATACATAGAGAATCCTAAAGATGCTACCAGAAAACTACTAGAGCTAATCAATGAATTTGGTAAAGTAGCAGGATACAAAATTAATGCACGGAAATCTCTTGCATTCCTATACACTAATGACGAAAAATCTGAAAGTGAAATTAAGAAAGCACTCCCGTTTACCATTGCAACAAAAAGAATAAAATATCTAGGAATAAACCTACCTAAGGAGACAAAAGACCTGTATGCAGAAAATTATAAGACACTGATGAAAGAAATTAAAGATGATACAAATAGATGGAGAGATATACCATGTTCTTGGATTGGAAGAATCAACATTGTGAAAATGACTCTACTACCCAAAGCAATCTACAGATTCAATGCAATCCCTATCAAATTACCAATGGCATTTTTTACGGAACTAGAACAAATCATCTTAAAATTTGTATGGAGACACAAAAGACCCCGAATAGCCAAAGTAATCTTGAGAATGAAAAATGGAGCTGGAGGAATCAGGCTCCCTGACTTCAGACTATATTACAAAGCTACAGTAATCAAGACAGTTTGGTACTGGCACAAAAACAGAAATATAGATCAATGGAACAGGATAGAAAGCCCAGAGATAAACCCACGCACCTATGGTCACCTTATCTTTGATAAAGGAGGCAAGCATATACAGTGGAGAAAAGACAGCCTCTTCAATAAGTGGTGCTGGGAAAATTGGACAGGTACATGTAAAAGTATGAAATTAGAACACTCCCTGACACCATACACAAAAATAAACTCAAAATGGATTAAAGACCTAAGTGTAAGGCCAGACACTATCAAACTCTTAGAGGAAAACATAGGCAGAACACTCTATGACATAAATCACAGCAAGATTCTTTTTGACCCAGCTCCTAGAGAAATGGAAATAAAAACACAAATAAACAAATGGGACCTAATGAAACTTAAAAGCTTTTGCACAGCAAAGGAAACCATAAACAAGACCAAAAGACAACCCTCAGAATGGGAGAAAATATTTGCAAATGAAGCAACTGACAAAGGATTAATCTCCAAGATTTACAAGCAGCTCATGCAGCTGAATAACAAAAAAAGAACAACCCAATCCAAAAATGGGCAGAAGACCTAAATAGACATTTCTCCAAAGAAGATATACAGATTGCCAACAGACACATGAAAGAATGCTCAACATCATTAATCATTAGAGTAATGCAAATCAAAACTACAATGAGATATCATCTCACACCGGTTAGATTGGCCATCATCAAAAAATCTAGAAACAATAAATGCTGGAGAGGGTGTGGAGAAAAGGGAACACTCTTGCACTGTTGGTGGGAATGTAAATTGATACAGCCACTATGGAGAACAGTATGGAGGTTCCGTAAAAAACTAAAAATAGAACTACCATACGACCCAGCAATCCCACTATTGGGCATATACCCTGAGAAAACCATAGTTCAAAAAGAGTCATGTACCAAAATGTTCATTGCAGCTCTATTTACAGTAGCCAGGACATGGAAGCAACCTAAGTGTCCATTTTCGGATGAATGGATAAAGAAGATGTGGCACATATATACAATGGAATATTACTCAGCCATAAAAAGGAATGAAATTGAGCTATTTGTAGTGAGGGGGATGGACTTAGAGACTGTCATACAGAGTGAAGTAAGTCAGAAAGGGTAAAACAAATACCGTATGCTAACACATATATATGGAATCTAAGGAAAAAAAAAAAAAAAGGCCATGAAGAACCTAGTGGCAAGACGGGAATAAAGACACAGACCTACTAGAGAATGGACTTGAGGATATGGGGAGGGGGAAGGGTGAGATGTGACAGGGTGAGAGAGTGTCATGGACATATATACACTACCAAATGTACAATAGATAGCTAGTGGGAAGCAGCCGCATAGCACAGGGAGATCAGCTCGGTGCTTTGTGACCACCTAGAGGGGTGGGATAGGGAGGGTGGGAGGGAGGGAGATGCAAGAGGGAAGAGATATGGGAACATATGTATATGTATAATTGATTCACTTTGTTATAAAGCAGAAACTAACACACCATTGTAAAGCAATTACACTTCAATAAAGATGTTTAAAAAAAAAAAAGATATTGTTGTGATTTATGTCAAAGAGTGTTCTTCCTATGTTTTCCTCTAAGAGCTTTATAGGGTCCAGTCTTACATTTAGGTCTTGAATCCATTTTGAGTTTATTTTTGTGTATGGTGTTAGGGAGTGTTCTAATTTCATTCTTGTACATGTAGCTGTCCAGTTTTCCCAGCACCACTTATTGAAGAGACTGTCTTTTCTCCATTGTATATCTTTGCCTCCTTTTCATAGAATAGTTGACCATAGGTGCATGGGTTTATCTCTGGGTTTTCTATCTTGTTCTATTGATCTATATTTCTGTTTTTGTGCCAGTACCATATTGTCTTGATTACTGTAGCTTTGTAGTATAGTCTGAAGTCAGGGAGTCTGATTCCTCCAATTCCGTTTTTCTCCCTCAAGACTGCTTTGGCTATTCGGGGTCTTTTGTGTCTCCATACAAATTTTAAGATGATTTGTTCTAGTTCCGTAAAAAAATGCCATTGGTAATTTGATAGGGATTGCATTGAATCTGTAGATTGCTTTGGGTAGTATAGTCATTTTCACAATGTTGATTCTTCCAATCCAAGAACATGGTATATCTCTCCATCTGTTGGTATCATCTTTAATTTCTTTCATCAGTGTCTTAGAGTTTTCTGCATACAGGTCTTTTGTCTCCCTAGGTAGGTTTATTCCTCGGTATTGTATTCTTTTTGTTGCAATGGTAAATGGGAGTGTTTCCATAATTTCTCTTTCAGATTTTTCATCATTAGTGTATAGGAATGCAAGAGATTTCTGTGCATTAATTTTGTATCCTGCAACTTTACCAAATTCATTGATTAGCTCTAGTAGTTTTCTGGTGGCATTTTTAGGATTCTCTATGTATAGTATCATGTCATCTGCAAACAGTGACAGTTTTACTTCTTCTTTTCCAATTTGTATTCCTTTTATTGCTTTTTCTTCTCTGATTGCCATGGCTACGACTTCCAAAACTATGTTGAATAATAGTGGTGAGAGTGGACATCCTTGTCTCGTTCCTGATCTTAGAGGAAATGCTTCCAGTTTTTCACCGTTGAGAATGATGTTTGCTGTGGGTTTGTCGTATATGGCCTTTATTATGTGGAGGTAGGTTCCATCTATGCCCACTTTCTGGAGAGTTTTTATCATAAATGGGTGTTGAATTTTGTCAAAAACTTTTTCTGCATCTATTGAGATGATCATATGGTTTTTATTCTTCAATTTGTTAATATGGTGTATCACATTGGTTGATTTGCGTATATTGAAGAATCCTTGCATCCCTGGGATAAATCCCACTTGATCGTGGTGTATGATCCTTTTAATGTGTTGTTGGATTCTGTTTGCTAGTATTTTGTTGAGGATTTTTGCATCTATATTCATCAGTGATATTGGTGTGTAATTTTCTTTGTTTGTAGTATCTTTGTCTGGTTTTGGTATCAGGGTGATGGTGGCCTCATAGAATGAGTTTGGGAGTGTTCCTTCCTCTGCAATTTTTTGGAAGAGTTTGAGAAGGATGGGTGTTAGCTCTTCTCTAAATGTTTGATAGAATTCACCTGTGAAGCCATCTGGTCCTGGACTTTTGTTTGTTGGAAGATTTTTAATCCCAGTTTCAATTTCATTACTTGTGATTGGTCTGTTCATATTTTCTCTTTCTTCCTGGTTCAGTGTTGGAATATTGTACCTTTCTAAGAATTTGTCCATTTCTTCCAGGTTGTCCATTTTATTGGCATAGAGTTGCTTGTAGTAGTCTCTTAGGATGCTTTGTATTTCTGCAGTGTCTGTTGTAACTTCTCCTTTTTCACTTCTAATTTTATTGATTTGAGTCCTCTCCCTCTTTTTCTTGATGAGTCTGGCTAATGGCTTATCAATTTTGTTTATCTTCTCAAAGAACCAGCTTTTAGTTTTATTGATCTTTGCTATTGTTTTCTTTGTTTCTATTTCATTTATTTCCGCTCTGATCTTTATGATTTCTTTCCTTCTGCTAACTTTGGGTTTTGTTTGTTCTTCTTTCTCTAGTTCCTTTAGGTGTAAGGTTAGATTGTTTACTTGAGATTTTTCTTGTTTCTTTAGGTAGGCTTGTATAGCTATAAACTTCCCTCTTAGAACCACTTTTGCTACATCCCATAGGTTTTGGGTTGTCGTTTTTTCATTGTCATTTGTCTCTAGGTATTTTTTGATTTCCTCTTTGATTTCTTCAGTGATCGCTTGGTTATTTAGTAACGTATTGTTTAGCCTCCATGTGTTTGTGTTTTTTACGTTTTTTTCCCTGTAATTGATTTCTAATCTCATAGTGTTGTGATCAGAAAAGATGCTTGATATGATTTCAATTTTCTTAAATTTACTGAGGCTTGATTTGTGACCCAAGATGTGATCTATCCTGGGGAATGTTCCGTGCGCACTTGAGAAGAAAGTGTAATCTGCTTTTTTTGATGGAATGTCCTATAGATATCAATTAAATCTATCTGGTCTATTGTGTCATTTAAAGCTTCTGTTTCCTTATTTATTTTCATTTTGGATGATCTGTCCATTGGTGTAAGTGAGGTGTTAAAGTCCCCCACTATTATTGTGTTACTGTCGATTTCCTCTTTCATAGCTGTTAGCAGTTGCCATATGTATTGAGGTGCTCCTATGTTGGGTGCATATATATTTATAATTGTTATATCTTCTTCTTGGATTGATCCCTTGCTCATTATTCAATGATGCAACACTTGTCTCCTGTAACATTCCTTGTCTCTTGTAACATTCTTTATTTTAAAGTCTATTTTATCTGATATGAATATAACTACTCCAGCTTTCTTTGGATTTCCATTTGCATGGAATATCTTTTTCCTTCTCCTCACTTTCAGTCTTATGTGTCCCTAGGTCTGAAGTGGGTCTCTTGTAGACAGCTTATATATGGGTCTTGTTTTTGTGTCCATTCAGCAAGCCTGTGTTTTTTGATTGGAGCATTTAATCCATTCACATTTAAGGTAATTATCGATATGTATGTTCTTATGACCATTTTCTTAATCGTTTTGGGTTTGTTTTTGTAGGTCCTTTTCTTCTCTTGTGTTTCCCACTTAGAGAAATTCCTTTAGAAATTGTTGTAGAGCTGGTTTGGGGGTGCTGAATTCTCTTAGCTTTTGCTTGTCTGTAAAGCTTTTGATTTCTGCATCACATTAAATGAGATCCTTGCTGGGTAGAGTAATATTGGTTGTAGGTTCTTCCCTTTCATCACTTTAAGTATATTATGCCACTCCCTTCTGGCTTGTAAAGTTCCTGCTGAGAAATCAGCTGTTAACCTTATGGGAGTTCCCTTGTATGTTATTTGTCGTTTTTCCCTTGATGCTTTCAATAATTTTTCTTTGTCTTTAATTTTTGCCAATTTGATTACTATGTGTCTCGGCGTGTTTCTCCTTGGGTTTATCCTGTATGCGACTCTCTGCGCTACCTGGACTTGGGTGGCTATTTCCTTTCCCATGTTAGGGAAGTTTTCGACTATAATCTCTTCAAATATTTTCTCTGGTCCTTTCTCTCTCTCTTCTCCTTCTGGGACCCCTATAATGTGAATGTTGTTGTGTTTAATGTTGTCCCAGAAGTCTCTTAGGCTGTCTTCATTTCTTTTCATTCTTTTTTCTTTAGTCTGTTCCGCAGCAGTGAATTCCACCATTCTGTCTTCCAATTTACTTATCCATTCTTCTGCCTCAGTTATTCTGCTATTGATTCCTTCTAGTGTAATTTTCATTTCCGTTATTATATTGTTCATCTCTGTTTGTTTGTTCTTTAATTCTTCTAGGTCTTTGTTAAACATTTCTTGCGTCTTCTCGATCTTTGCCTCCATTCTTATTCTGAGGTCCTGGATCATCTTCACTATCATTATTCTGAATTCTTTTTCTGCGAGGTTGCCTATCCCCACTTCACTTAGTTGTTTTTCTGGGGTTTTATCTTGTTCCTTCATCTGGTATATAGCCCTCTGCCTTTTCATCTTGTCTATCTTTCTGTGAATGTGGTTTTTGTTCCACAAGCTGCAGGATTGTAGTTTTTCTTGCTTCTGCTGTCTGCCCTCTGGTTGTTGAGGCTATCTAAAAGGCTTGATGTGAGGCTCTGGTGGTGGGTAGAGCTGACTGTTGCTGTGGTGGTCAGAGCTCAGTAAAATTTTAATCCACTTGACTGTTGATGGGTGGGACTGGGTTCCCTCCTTGTTGGTTGTTTTGCCTGTGGCAACCCAACACTGGAGCCTGCCTGGGCTATTTGGTGGGGCTAATGACAGACTCTGGGAGTGCTCATGCCAAGGAGTACTTCCCAGAACTTCTGCTGCCAGTGTCCTTCTCCCTACGGTGAAACAGAGCCACCCCCCACCTCTGCAGGAGACCTTCCAACACTAGCCAGTAGGTCTGGTTCAGTCTCTCCTGGGGTCACTGCTCCTTCCCCTGGGTCCCGATGCACACACTATTTTGTGTGTGCCCTCCAAGAGTGGGGTCTCTGTTTCCCTCAGTCCTGTCAAAGTCCTGCAATCAATTCCCACTAGGCTTCAAAGTCTGATTCTCTATGAATTCCTCCTCCCGTTGCCGGACCCCCAGGTTGGGAAGCCTGACATGGGGCTCAGAACCTTCACTCCAGTGGGTGGACTTCTGTGGTATAAGTGTTCACCAGTCTGTGAGTCACCCACCCAGCAGTTATGGGATTTGATTTTACTCTGATTGTGCCCCTCCTACCGTCTCATGTGATGAATTTAATGTTAATTTAATTTGAGCTTATTGTGACATCATCAAAAGAGATAGGTATTTTTCTGATGAGAAAAGTATTATACATTGCATTGATTTTTCACACAGATTAAAATTTAAGTTGATTCAGTTCAGTTGAACCATATATGTGTGTGTATGACACATACAAAATGAGGAAGAGAGAGAGGGAAAGTAATAGTAATAATAATTGCTATTATTTATTGAGCACCTACAGTTATACTGGCTGTAGGTGTTATACTGGCTGATGTACAAATATAGTCTCATTTGACCTTACTTGTACTCATATGAGGCAGATGTTGATTTCTATTTGAGAGAAACTAAAGTCAAGCTGATCAGGTAACTTGCCTAAAGTCAACTACTTAAGAACAGAGATTGGTCTGCCTTCCGAGCCTGTGAGTTTTTGACTACTACTCTGCATTACTATGAAAGTTTTTCATTAAGAGAAGTAGGGGTGAGATGTGACAGGGTGAGAGAGTGTCATGGACATACATACACTACCAAATATAAAATAGATAGCTAGTGGGAAGCAGCCGCATAGCACAGGGAGATCAGCTCGGTGCTTTGTGACCACCTAGAGGGGTGGGATAGGGAGGGTGGGAGGGAGCGAGTTGCAAGAGGGAAGAGATATGGGAACATATGTATATGTATAACTGATTCACTTTGTTATAAAGCAGAAAGTAACACACCATTGTAAAGCAATTATACTTCAATAAAGATGTTAAAAAAAAAAAGAGAGAGAAGTAGATATGGAGAGAGAGGTGGTATTCTGTCTTTACTCTGCATTTGCCAGATCATTCATGACATATTATATTTTGTACTGGATGTAGTCATTTTTAGAAATGCTAAAAACTCTTTAAAGGAGCATAAATAGATGATGAGTGTTTATAGTTCTCTGAAGATAAATGACTAAAAGAATATATAGGACGTTTAACTTGGAAAAGCAGAGATCCCATAACTTGATAAGATCTCATAGTTGAAGAATAATTTGGAAGATGGATTGAACTATTCTATATTCCCGGAAGAGTAAGTCAAGGATCAACAGATTTCAACTCATGAAAAACATACATTTCCTACTTGTTTATTCTCTGCAGGGAAATGGATCCAGAAAAAAGTAAGTTTACCCACTCACTGGAGTCAAGATTTCTAACTATCAGGGATGCTTCAGAAGAGATTCAGATAGCAAGCACATAGAGTAAAATGGCTTTTCAAGTTACTTTACAACTCTGTGTCTTGAAATTCCTATTTGTTACAGCTAATATTTTTTTGCATTAATTGATAAGTCATGGTGAAGTGTCTCTGGCGGTTTGCATGCTGACTTTGAATTATTTTAAATATCTGAACAAAAACTGTACTTTGAACTCTGTTCCCTACTTTTAGAAACCAATTTGGGGTGCACAAATTAGGAGGTATGTTCAGCTATGGTGTTGGAGAGTATTGCTAATAAAGTATTTAATTTCTTTTTTCTTTTTTTTAACATCTTTATTGGAGTATAATTGTTTTACAATGGTGTGTTAGTTTCTGCTGTATAACTAAGTGAAACAGCTATACATATACATATATCCCCATGTCTCCTCCCTCTTATGTCTCTCTCCAACCCACCCTATCCCACCTCTCTAGGTGGACAAAAAGCACAGAGCTGCTCTCCCTGTGCTATGTGGTGGGTTCTCACTACCTATTTTACATTTGGTAGTGTATATATGTCCATGTCACTCTCTCACTTCGTCCCTCACCTCTCCCCATGTCCTCAAGTCCTTTCTCTACATCTGGGTCTTTCTTTAGTCCTGTCCTTACCCTAGGTCCTTCAGAACATTTTTTTTTGATTCCACATATATGTGTTAGCATACGGTATTTGTTTATCTCATTCTGACTTACTTCACTCAGTATGACAGACTCTAGGTCCATCCACCTCACTACAAATAACTCAATTTCGTTCCTTTTTATGGCTGAGTAATATTCCATTGTATATATGTGCCACATCTTCTTTAACCATTCATCTGTCGATGGACACTTAGGTTGCTTCCTCGTCCTGGCTATTGTAAATAGAGCTGCAGTGAACATTGTGGTACATAACTCTTTTTAAATTATGGTTTTCTCAAGGTATATGCCCAGTAGTGGGATTGCTGGATCATATGGTAGTTGTATTTATAGTTTTTTAAGGAACTTCCATACTGTTCTCCATAGTGGCTGTATCAATTTACATTCCCACCAACAGTGCAAGAGGGTTCCCTTTTCTCCACACCTTCTCCAGCATTTAATGTTTGTAAATTTTTTGATGATGGCCATTCTGACTGGTGTGAAGTGATACCTCATTGCAGTTTCTGATTTGCATTTCTCTAATGATTAGTGATGTTTAACATCCTTTCATGTTGTGTATGTTGGCAATCTGTATATCGTCCTTGGAGAAATGTCTATTTACGTCTTTGGCCCATTTTTGAATTGGGTTGTTTGTTTTTTGATATTGAGCAGCTTGAGCTGCTTGTATATTTTGGAGATTACACCTTGGTCAGTTGCTTCCTTGACAAATATTTTCTCCAGTTCTGAGGGTTGTCGTTTGTCTTGTTTATGGTTTCCTTTACTGGGCCAAAGCTTTTAAGTTTCATTAGATCCCATTTGTTTATTTTTGTTTTTATTTCTATTTCTCTAGGAGGTGGGTCAAAAAGCATCTTGCTGTGATTTATGTCATAGAGTGTTCTGCCTATGTTTTCCTCTAAGAGTTTTATAATGTCTGGCCTTACATTTAGGTCTTTAATCCATTTTGAGTTTATTTCTGTGTATCATGTTAGGGAGTGTTCTAATTTCATTCTTTTACATGTAGTTGTCCAGTTTTCCCAGCACCACTTATGGAAGAGGCGGTCTTTTCTCCATTGTATATTCTTGCCTCCTTTATCAAAGATAAGGTGACCATATGTGTGTGGGTTTATCTCTGGGCTTTCTATCCTGTTCCATTCATCTATATTTCTGTTTTTGTGCCAGTACCATACTGTTTTGATTACTGTAGTTTTGTAGTATAGTCTGAAGTGAGGGAGCCTGATTCCTCCAGCTCCGTTTTTCTTTCTCAAGATTGCATTGGCTATTCGGGGTCTCTTGTGTTTCCATACAAATTGTGGAATTTTTTGTTCTAGTTCTGTGAAAAATGCCAGTGGTAGTTTTATAGGGATTGCATTGAATCTGTAGATTGCTTTGGGTGGTAGAGTCATTTTCACAATGTTGATTCTTCCAATCCAAGAACATAGTATATCTCTCCATCTATTTGTATCATCTTTATTTTCTTTCATCAGTGTCTTATACTTTTCTCCATACAGATCTTTTTTCTCCTTAGGTAGGTTTATTCTTAGCTATTTTATTTTTTGTTGCAATGGTAAAGTTCCCTCTATGCCTAGTTTCTGGAGGGTTTTTATCATAAATTTGTGTTAAATTTTATCAAAAGCTTTTTCTGCATCTATTGAGATGATCATATGGTTTTTCTCCTTCAATTTGTTAATACAGTGTATCACACTGATTGATTTGCATATATTGAAGAATCCTTGCATTCCTGGGATACACCCCACTTGATCATGGTGTATGATCCTTTTAATGTGTTGTTGGATTCTGTTTGCTATTATTTTGTTGAGGATTTTTGCATCTACATTCATCAGTGATATTGATGTGTAATTTTCTTTTTTTGTGACTTTTTTTTCTGTTTTTGTTGTCAGGGTAATGGTGGCCTCTTAGACTGAGTTTGGGAGTGTTTCTCCCTCTGCTATATTTTGGAAGACTTTGAGAAGTATAGGGGTTAGGTCTTCTCTGAATGTTTGATAGCATTCACCTGTGAAGCCATCTGGTCCTGGGGTTTTGTTTTTTGGAAGATTTTTAATCACAGTTTCAATTTCAGTGCTTGTGATTGATCTCTTTATATTTTCTATTTCTTCCTCATTCAGTCTCGGAAGTTGTGTTTTCCTAAGAATATGCCCATTTCTTCCAGGTTGTCCATTTTATTGGCATATCGTTTCTTGTAGTAATCTCTCACGATCCTTTGTATATCTGCATCATCAGTTGTTACTTCTCCATTTTCATCTCTAATTCTATTGATTTGAGTCTTCTCCCTTTTTCTCTTGACGAGTCAGGTTAAAGGTTTATCAATTTTGTTTATCTTCTCAAAGAACCAGCTTTTAGTTTTATTGATCTTTGTTATTGTTTCCTTCATTGTTTTTCATTTATTTCTGATCTGATCTTTATAATTTCTTTCCTTCTGCTAATTCTGGGGGTTTTTTTTTTTTGTTGTTCTTTCTCTAATTGCTTTAGTTGTAAGGTTAGGTTGTTTATTTGAGATGTTTCTTGTTTCTTGAGGTATGATTGTATTGCTATAAATATCCCTCTTTGAACTGTTTTTGCTGCATCCCATAGGTTTTGGGTCATCGTGTTTTCATTGTCATTTGTTTCTAGGTATTTTTTGATTTCCTCTTTGATTTCTTCAGTGATCTCTTGGTTATTTAGTAGTGTATTGTTTAGCCTCCATGTGTTAATATTTTTTACAGATTTTTTCCTGTAATTGATATCTAGTCTCATTGAGTTTGGTCAGAAAAGATATTTGATATGATTTCAATTAACTTAAATTTACTGAGGCTTGATTTGTGACCCAAGATATGATCTATCCTGGGGAATGTACCATGAGCACTTGAGAAGAATGTTTATTATGTTGTTATTGGATAGAATGTCCTATAAATATCAATTAATTCCATCTTGCTTAATGTATTATTTAGAGCTTGTGTTTCCTTATTTATTTTCATTTTGGATGATCTGTCCATTGGTGAAAGTGGGGTGTTAAAGTCCCCTACTATTAATGTGCTACTGTTGATTTCCCCTTTTATGGCTGTTAGCATTTCCCTTATGTATTGGAGTACTCCTAAGTTGGGTGCATAAATATTTACAGTTGTTATATCTTCTTTTTGGATTGATCCATTGATCATTATGTAGTGTCCTTCTTTGTCTCTGGTAATAGTCTTTATTTTAAAATCTATTTTGTCTGATATGAGAATTGTTACTCCAGCTTTCTTTTGATTTCCATTTGCATGGAATATCTTTTTCCATCCCTTCACTTTCAGTTTGTATGTTTCCCTAGGTCTGAAGTGGGTCTCTTTTAGACAGCATATATACGGGTCTTGTTTTTGTATCCATTCAGTCAGTCTATGTCTTTTGGTGGCAGCATTTAATCCATTTATATTTAAGGTAATTATTGATATGTATGTTCCTATTGCTTAATTTTTTTCTTAATTGTTTTGGGTTTGTTATTGTAGGTCTTTTCCTTCTCTGTGTTTCCTGACTAGAGAAATCCTTTAGCATTTGTTGTAAAGGTGGTTTGGTGGGGCTGAATTCTCTTATTTTTGCTTGTCTGTAAAGGTTTTAGTTTCTCCATCAAATCTGAATGAGGTCTTTGCTGGGTAGAGTAATCTTGGTTGTAGGTTTTTCCCTTTCATCCCTTTAAATATGTCCTGCCACTCCCTTCTGGCTTGCAGAGTTTCTGCTGAAAATCAGCTGTTAATCTTATGGGGATTCGCTTGTATGTTACTTGTTGCTTTTCCCTTGCTGTTTTTAATGTTTTCTTTGTATTTAATTTTTGATAGTTTGATTAATATGTGTCTTGGCATGTTTCTCCTTGGATTTATCCTGTATGGGACTCTCTGCACTTCCTGGACTTGACTATTTCCTTTCCCATATTAGGGAATTTTCCAACTATAATCGCTTGAAAAATTTTCTCAGTCCATTTTTTTTTTCTCTTCTTCTTCTGTGACCCCTCTATTTCTAATGTTGGTGTGTTTAATGGTGTCCCAGAGGTCTCTGAGACTGTCTGCAATTCTTTTCATTCTTTTTTCTCTGTTCTGCTCTGTGGTAGTTTTTTTCCATATTTTATCTTTCAGTGCACTTATTCGTTCTTCTGCCTCAGTTATTCTGCTATTGATTCCTTCTAGAGAATTTTTAATTTCATTTATTGTGTGCTTGCTCTTTAGTTCTTCTAGGTCTTTGTTACACGTTTCTTGTATTTTCTCCATTTTATTTCCAAGATTTTGGATCATCTTTATTATCTTTACTCTGAATTCTTTTTCAGGTAGAATGTCTATTTCCTCCTCACTTTTTTTTTTCTTCATGTTTTGTTCTCCTTCATCATCTGGTGTGAATTTCTTTGTCTTCTCTTTTTGCTTACCTTATTGTGTTTGGGGTCTCCTTTCACAGCATGCACATTCATCATTCCCTTTGTTTTTGGTGTCTGCTCCCAGTGGGTAAGTTTCATTCAGTGGGTTGTGTAGGCTTCCTGGTGGAGAGAACTCGTGCCTGTGTTCTGGTGTATAAGACTGGATCTTGTCTTTCTGCTGAGCAGGAATGAGTCCACTGGTGTGTTTTGGGGTGTCTGTGAACTTAATATGATTTTAGGCAGACTCTCTGCTAATGGGTGGGGTTGTGATCCTGTCTTTCAAGTTGTTTGGCATAGGGTGTCCAGCACTATAGCTTGCTGGTCATTGAGTGGAGCTGGGTCTTAACGTTGAGATAGAGATCTTTTTGGAGAGCTTTTTCCATTTCATATTATGTGGTGCCAGGAGGTCTCTGGTGGACCATTGTCTTGAACTTGGCTCTCCCACCTCAGAGACACTGGCCTGACACCTGGTCAGAGCACCAATACCCTGTCAACCACATGGCTCAGAAGAAAAGGGAGGGGAAAAAAGGAAAGATAGAAAAAATAAAGTTATTAAAATAAAAATAAAAATATTATTATAAATGAAAAAATAAAAAATAATAGAAAAAGAAAGAAAGAAAGAACACACCCAAACCAAAAAACCAATCCACTAATAACAAGCACTAAAATCTATCCAAAAAACAAAACAAACAAACAAACAAACAAACAAAAAACCCAGACAGATAGAACCCTAAGAGAAATGGTAAAAGCAAAGCTATACAGACAAAATCACACAAAGAAGCATATACATACACACTCAAAAAATGAGAAAAAGGAAAAAACTATATATATAAAGAAAAAAGAAAGAGAGCAACCAAATCAATAAACAAATCTATCAATGATAATTAGCTTAAATATTAAACTAAGATAAAAATAAAACCAGAAACAAATTAGATGCAGAAACCTAACCCCAAGTCTACAGTTGCTCCCAAAGTCCACTGCCTAAATTTTGGGATGATTTGTTGTCTATTCAGTTATTCCAGAGATACAGGGTACATCAAATTGATTGTGGATATTTAATGTGCTGCTCCTGAGGCAGCTGGGAGAAATTTCCCTTTCTCTTCTTGTTCACACAGCTCCTGGGATTCAGTTTTGAATTTGGCCCCACCTCTACATGTAGGTCATCTGAGGTCATCTGTTCCCTGCCCAGACAGGAAAGGGTTAAAATAGCAGCTGATTAAGGGGCTCTGGCTCACTCAGGCTCTGGGTAGGTAGGGGTATGGAATGTGAGGTGAGCCTGCAGTGGCAGAGGCTGGCGTGAAGTTTGCAACAGCCTGAGGCACGCCATGTGTTCTCCCGGGGAAGTTGTCCCTGGATAATGGGACCCTGGCTGTGGCAGTCTGCACAGGCTCCTGGGAGGGGAAGTGTGGCTAGTGACCTGTGCTTGCACACAGGCTTCTTGGTGGCTGCAGCAGCAGCCTTAGTGTTTCATGCCCATCTCTGGTATCTATGTTGATAGCTGTGGCTTGTGCCCATCTCTGAAGTTCATTTAAGCAGTGTTCTGAATCCCCTCTCTTCACGAACCCTGAAACAATGGTATCTTGTTCTTTGGCAGGTCCAGTCTTTTCCCCGGCTGCCCTCCCGGCTAGCTGTGGTTCACTAGTGCCCTTCAGGCTGTGTTCACGCAGCCAACCCCAGTCCTCTCCCTGGGATCTGACTTCCGAAGCCTGAGCCTCAGCTCCCAGCCCCCACCTGTACCAGCATGTGAGCAGACAACCCTCTTAGTCTGGTGAGTGCTGGTCGGCACCGATCCTCCATGCGGTAATCTCTCTGCTTTGCCCTCTGCACCTCTGTTGCTGTTCTCTCCTCCATGGCTCCAAAGTTTCCCCCACGCCCACTCCTGTCTCTGCCAATGAAGGTGCTTCCTAGTGTGTGGAAACTTTTCCTCCTTCACAGCTCCCTCCCAGAAGTGCAGGTCCCATCCCTTTTTGTTTTTCCTTTTTTCGTTTGCCCTACCCAGATACGTGGGGAGTTTCTTGCCTTTTGGGAAGTCTGAGGTCTTATGCCAGTGTTCAGTAGGTGTTCTGTAGGAGTTGTTCCACATGTAGATGTATTGTTGATGTATTCGTGGGGAGGAAGGGGGTCTCCACGTCTTACTCCTCTGCCATCTTGAAGTACCGCCCTTTAATTTGTTTTCTGTTTGTAATCCCCTTTACATTAGTGAAGAGAATGTGCTTCTATTAGAAAAGGTTTTTCCCTTACAGGTAAAGAGGGCAAATCCTATCTGTAAAATTTTTTTTAAAGATGTATCCACTAGGTGGTGATATTGGATTACATTTTCAGGTGTTATTGTAAAACCTTCTTATTGTCTGAGCTAACATTTTTTAAAATTGTTTTAAGTTCTGAACCACAAAGTATTTTATAGCATCCATGTCTGTTTATTACAATGTTTTTAAATTTTTTTTCCTGAAATGTATGAAGGTAAATGAAAAATATCTTTTTTTGTTGTTTTATTTTGAGAACAGTTTTATTTTTACAGCAAAATTGAGCAAATAATAGACTTCCCATATCACTCCCCTCTCCCGTGTACACAATTTCTCCAAAACCTTACATTATTAGTATGGTACATTTATTACAACTGTTGAACCAGTATTGTTATATTATCATTAATTAAAGTTCATAGTTTGTTCAGATTGCCTTAGTTTTTTCCCTCAATCAAGATTTTTTCTTTTTTTTTTAACATCTTTATTGGAGTATAATTCCTTTACAATTGTGTGTTAGTTTCTGCTTTATAACAAAGTGAATCAGCTATACATATACATATATCCCCATATCTCTTCCCTCTTGCATCTCCCTCCCTCCCACCCTCCTTATCACCCACCTCTAGGTGGTCACAAAGCAACGAGCTGATCTCCCTGTGCTATGTGGCTGCTTCCCACTGGCTATTGGTTTTACATTTGGTAGTGTATATATGTACATGCCACTCTCTCAGTTTGTCCCAGCTTACCCTTCCCCTCCCCGTGTTCTCTAGTAGGTCTGTGTCTTTATTCCCGTCCTGCCCCTTGGTTCTTCATGACCATTTTTTTTTTTTATTCCTTATATATGCATTAGCATACAATGGAATATTACTCAGCCATAAAAAGAAATGAAATTGAGTTATTTGTAGTGAGGTGGATGGACCTAGAGTCTGTCATACAGAGTGAGGTAAGTCAGAAAGAGAAAAATATCTTTTTTGTGTTTTGTTATCATTAGGTGATTTAACCTAATATATCTTCCCATATGACATTCTTTTCTTCATATGGCATAGTCAAGACCTTTTCCCACAAACAGTGAATTGTGATGATGGTAAATTTGAAAACTCATGTAACATTTTATGGATCACTGTTTTAAGTGATTTACCCACATTATCTTATTTATCCCTCATAATACCTCTGTGGGATCAGTACTGTTGTTAATATCCCACTCTACACATGAGGAAACTGAGTAGAGTTTAATATTTTGCCCAAGATTACAAAATAACTGGTTGAGCTGGGAGTTAAACCTAGGCAAGCTGACTCCAGAATCCATGTTAACTACTATCAATTGGTGGGGGGTGGTGGGGTGAGAGGAAAGTCACAAAGTTTACCTTCAGTTTGTAGTGTTTAGCAAGAAAAATAATCATGGAGAATGTGGCTATACTCCTGTTTTTATAGATCAGGAAAATGAGGCCCACACTAATTTTGGCTCTTCCAGAGGCAGATAATCTTCCATCTGCTACTGTGTCTTCCATTTCTGTTTGTGACAGTGCCTCAAAGTGATATGTATGTGTACTTGTGAATTTAAAGGTGAAAAAAGAAAACACTCAGGATTGGAATCTTTAGTCATATTGCTTTGTATTGAAATAAAGACTTTGTTTCTGTTTAAATCAATTAATTAATTTATTTATTTTTGGGTCTTCATTGCTGTGCACAGGCTTCTCATTGTGGTGGCTTCTCTTGCTGTGGAACACGGATGCTAGGTGCATGAGCTTCAGTAATTGTGACACACGTGCTTAGTTGCTCCATGGCATATGAGATCTTCCTGGGCCAGGGCTTGAACCCATGTCCCTTGCATTGGCAGGTGGATTCTTAACCACTGCACCACCACAGAAATCCCAAAGACTTTGTTTTAATTAAAATTATTCCAGCTACCAAATGGAGGAGCATAGTGTTTGAAAATTGATACTTAGTTTCTCCAAAGAGACTTCTATTTGTTTCTTTTTTCATGTTTTAAAAATAAATTTATTTATTTTTGGCTGTGTTGGGTTTTCTTTGCTGCATGCAGGCTTTCTCTAGTTGCAGAGAGCGGGGGCTACTCTTTGTTGTGATGCGCGGGCTTCTCACTGTGGTGGGTGGCTTCTCTCATTGCATAGCATGGGATCTAGGCATGCGGATTTCAGTAGTTATGACATGCAGGCTCAGTAGTTGTGACTCACAGGCTTTAGAGCACAGACTCAGTAGCTGTGGCGCACAGGCTGAGTTGCTCCGCGGCATGTGGGATCTTACTGGATCAGGACTCAAACTCGTGTACCCTGCATTGGCTGGCAGATTCGTAACCACTGAATCACCAGTGAAGCCTGAGACTTCTATTTGGATGCAAACTGTTGGTTAAACATGACACACTTCGGAATTAAAAAAGAAAAAAACGACTGGAAAAGTTAATCTTTAAAAAAATCTGTAAATATATGTTATAGATACCTTTAAGTTTTGTATTTTGTTAGATACTAATCTGTAAAATGGAGAGGTTTTTTACTTCTCAAGTTATATTGTAGGTTCGTGTCATTTAAAACTGTTTTTAAAGTAAAACTATTCTTTATAAATATAAAAGATAGGATTTTTTTCCGTTTTAAAATGTTTGGTCAAATATCATGGTTTCATTTTGTTTGTAAATAAATTTGTGGGTTTTTTAAAATTATTAATTTATTTTTGGATGTGTTGGGTCTTCGTTGCTGTGTGCAGGCTTTCTCTAGTTGCAGCAAGCGGCGGCCACTCCTCATTGCAGTGACGGGTCTCTCACTGAGGTGGCTTCTCTTGTTGTGAAGCACGGGCTCCAGACACGTGGACTGCAGGAACCGTGGCTCAGGGTCCCAGGAGTTGTGGCTCGTGGGCTCTAGAGCGCAAAGTGGTGCATGGGCCTAGTTGCTCCACAGCACGTGGGATCCTCCCGGACCAGGGCTCGAACCTGTGTCCCCTGCATTGGCAGGTGGATTCCCAACCACTGCACCACTGGGGAAGCCCTAAATTTGTGTTTTATAATATTGTATAACATTGTATCTATTTAACACATTCTCCTATTCTAAACTGCATACTAGTGACTTTTTCTTTCACTCACTCTGTACTAGTAGCCATTTTTCCCTGTCTACCACCTACCCAAATCTGCATTTTATTAGTCTTCTTGAAATAACAGAACTGAATAATATTTTTAAGTATCCAAAATGAATGCCCATCATTAGCCTGGATGCCTATCTTCATTTTATTCTCATAACAGTGGAAGGTAGTTAAATTACTGGCTGATCACCTTGAAGATATTGAGGCTTGTGTTTCTTTCTTAATCCAGATCTGTAGAAAGCCCAAAGTGTTTTCTAAACACTTTTAACTTGACAGGACTCAAATCCCAAATTTTGATCCCTTGTGGTAAGGAGAAGAAATCCCTGCTCTGTTTTCAGACTTCCAGCTCTTGCTGTCCACTAGGCTTCTTGGAGTTTCCCCTGCTTGTATGCCAGTCAGAGGTCAATGAAGGACCTACACACAGTTTTGTGGCTTCCTCCTCTGTGACTCCTCCTTCCTGGGATTTCCTTTCTTAACTTATAGCTACTGGCAGTCCTAAATTCATCCTCTCACACCTTAAGCCAATGATATTGCAGCTTTCTGACTAGGGTTTGTCGTCAGGGGAAAAGTCATATTAACATGGATCTCACCCAGTGAGATCTTTCAGGGATCGAATCCTAGCCAGTTCCTGCCTATTTTGTTTGCTCTTCAGTACCTTCAAGTAGATTTTCTTTTTTTTTTACGTCTTAAGTTAGCAAATTTGCAGAAGAGTTAACATGGTAAACGTTTTCCTTCTATTACCTGCCCAGGAACTTTGTATTGAGTATAGTTGTCATGTATTTTGTGTAGTCTCTCTGTTTATGTATAAGGAAGTTGGGGTTGTTACTTTTGCTTTTAAGAACTAAAATGGAGGGGAGAGGAGAAGATGGCAGAAGAGTAAGAAAGATGCAGAGATCACCTTCCTCCCCATAGATACATCAGAAATACAACTACACGTGGAACTGCTCCTGTAGAACACCCACTGAATGCTGGCAGAAGACGTCAGACCTTCCAAAAGGCAAGAAACTCCCCACGTACTTGGGTAGGGCAAAAGAAAAAAGAAATAACAGAGACAAAAGAATAGGGACGGGAATTGTACCAGTGGGAGGGAGTTGTGAAGCAGGAAAGGTTTCCACACCCTAGGAAGGCCCTTCACGGGCGGAGACTGCAGGTGGCGGAGGGGGGAAGCGTCGGAGCCACGGAGGACAGTGCAGCAACAAGGGTGTGAAGGGCAAACCGGAGAGATTCCCGCACAGAGGAGCGGTGCCGACCAGCACTCACCAGCCCAAGAGGCTTGTCTGCTCACCCACCGGGGCGGGCAGGGGCTGGGAGCCGAGGCTCGGGGTTCGGAGGTCGGATCGCAGGGAGAGAACTGGGGTTGACGGCGTGAACACAGCCTGAAGGGGTTAGTGCACCACAGCTAACCGGGAGGGAGTCCGGGAAAAGGTCTGGACCTGCCGAAGAGGCAAGAGACTTTTTCTTGCCTCTTTGTTTCCTGGTGCACGAGGAGAGGGGATTGAGAGCACCGCTTTAAGGAGCTCCAGAGACAGGCGCGAGCCGCGGCTATCAGCACGGACCCCAGAGACGGGCATGAGATGCTAAGGCTGATGCTGCCACCACCAAGAAACCTGTGTGCAAGCACAGGTCACTATCCACAGTGCCCCTCCCTGGAGCCTGTGCCGCCCACCACTGCCAGGGTCCCGTGATCCAGGGACAACTTCCCTGGGAGAACGCAGGGCGTGCATCCGGCTGGTGCAACGTCACGCTGGCCTCTGCCTCTGCAGGTTCGCCCCGCATCCGTACCCCTCCCTCCCCCTGGCCTGAGTGAGCCAGAACCCCCGAAGCAGCTGCTCCTTTAACCCCGTGCTGTGTGAGCGAAGAACAGACGCCCTCAGGCGACCTACACGCAGAGGTGGGGCCAAACCCAAAGCTGAACCCTGGGAGCTGTGCGAACAAAGAAGAGAAAAGGAAATTTCTCCCAGCAGCCTCAGAAGCAGCAGAGTAAAGCTCCACAATCAACCTGATGTACCTGCATCTGGGGAATACCTGAATAGACAACGAATCATCACAAATTGAGGAGGTGGACTTTGGGAGCAAGATATATTATTTTTTCCCCTTTTCCTCTTTTTGTGAGTGTGTATGTGTATGCTTCTGTGTGAGATTTTGTCTGTATACCTTTGCTTTCACCATTTGTCCTAGGGTTCTGTCCGTCCTTTTTTTTTGTTTGTTTTTTTTACTTAAAAAATTTTTTCTTCTTAATAACTTTATTTTATTTTATTTTATTTTCTACTCTTTCTTTCTTTCTTTCTTTCTCTTTTTTCTCCCTTTTATTCTGAGCCATGTGGATGAAAGACACCTGGTGCTCCAGCCAGGCATCAGGGCTGTGCCTCTGAGTTGGGAGAGCCAACTTCAGGACACTGGTCCATAAGAGACCTCCCAGTGCCACGTAATACCAAACGGCGAAAATCTCCAAAAGATCTCCATCTCAACACCAAGACACAGCTTCACTCAACGACCAGCAAGCTACAATGCTGGACACCCTATGCCAAACAACTAGCAAGACAGGAACACAGAGCCATCCATTAGCAGAGAGGCTGCCTGAAGTCATAATAAGGCCACAGACACCCCAAAACACACCACCAGACGTGGACCTGCCCACCAGAAAGACAAAATCCAGCCTCATCCACCAGAACACAGGCACTAGTCCCCTCCACCAGGAAGCCTACACAATGCAATGAACAAACCTTAGCCACTGGGGACAGACACCAAAAACAACGGGAACTATGAACCTGCAGCCTGTGTAAAGGAGACCCCAAACACAGTAAGATAAGCAAAATGAGAAGACAGAAAAACACACAGCAGATGAAGGAGCAAGGTAAAAACACACCAGACCTAACAAATGAAGAGGAAATAGGCAGTCTACCTAAAAAAGAATTCAGAATAATGATAGTAAAGATGATCCAAAATCTTGGATATAGAATAGACAAAATGCAAGAAACATTTAACAAAGACCTAGAAGAACTAAAGAGTAAACAAGCAACGATGAACAACACAATAAATGAAATTAAAAATACTCTAGAAGGGATCAATAGCAGAATAACTGAGGCAGAAGAAAGGATAAGTGACCTGGAAGATAAAATAGTGGAAATAACTACTGCAGAGCAGAATAAAAAAAAGAATGAAAAGAACTGAGGACAGTCTCCAAGACCTCTGGGACAACATTAAACGCACCAACATTCGAATTATAGGGGTCCCAGAAGAAGAAGAGAAAAAGAAAGGGACTGAGAAAATATTTGAAGAGATTATAGTTGAAAACTTCCCTAATATGGGAAAGGAAATAGTTAATCAAGTCCTGGAAGCACAGAGAATCCCATACAGGATAAATCCAAGGAGAAACACACCAAGACACATATTAGTCAAACTATTAAAAATTAAATATAAAGAAAACATATTAAAAGCAGCAAGGGAAAAACAACAAATAACACGCAAGGGAATCCCCACAAGGATAATAGCTGATCTTTCAGCAGAAACTCTGCAAGCCAGAAGGGAGTGGCAGGACATTTAAAGTGATGAAAGAGAAAAACCTACAACCAAGATTACTCTACCCAGCAAGGATCTCATTCAGATTTGATGGAGAAATTAAAACCTTTACAGACAAGCAAAAGCTGAGAGAGTTCAGCAGCACCAAACCAGCTTTACAACAAATGCTAAAGGAACTTCTCTAGGCAAGAAACACAAGAGAAGGAAAACACCTACAATAACAAACCCAAAACATTTAAGAAAATGGGAATAGGAACATACATATCAATAATTACCTTAAATGTAAATGGATTAAATGCTCCCACCAAAAGACACAGACTGACTGAATGGATACAAAAACAAGACCTTTAAATATGCTGTCTACAAGAAACCCACTTCAGACCTAGGGACACATACAGATTGAAAGTGAGGAGATGGAAAAAGATATTCATTCAAATGGAAATCACAAGAAAGCTGGAGTAGCAATTCTCATATCAAACAAAATACACTATAAAATAACACTATTACAAGAGACAAAGAAGGACACTACATAATGATCAAGGGATCGATTCAAGAAGAAGATATAACAATTGTAAATATTTATGCACCCAACATAGGAGCACCTCAATACATAATGCAAATACTAACAGCCATAAAAGGGGAAATCGACAGCAACACAATCATAGTAGGGGACTTTAACACCCCACTTTCACCAATGGACAGATCATCCAAAATGAAAATAAATAAGGAAACACAAGCTTTAAATGATACATTAAACAAGATGAACTTAATTGATATTTATAGGAGATTCCACCCCAAAACAACAGAATACACATTTTTCTCAAGTGCTCATGGAACATTCTCCAGGATAGATCATATCTTGGGTCACAAATCAAGATTTGGTAAATTTAAGAAAATTGAAATCATATCAAGTATCTTTTCTGACAACAATGTTATGAGACTAGATATAAATTAAAGGAAAAGATCTGTAAAAAAATACAAACACATGGAGGCTACACAATACACTACTTAATAATGAAGTGATCACTGAAGAAATCAAAGGGGAAATAAAAATATACCTAGAAACAAATGACAATGGAGGCATGACGACCCAAAACCTATGGGATGCAGCAAAAGCAGTTCTAAGAAGGAAGTTTATAGAAATACAATCCTACCTTAAGAAACAGGAAACATGTCAAATAAACAACGTAACCTTGCACCTAAAGCAATTAGAGAAAGAAGAACAAAAAACCCCCAAAGTTAGCAGAAGGAAAGAAATCATAAAGATCAGATCAGAAATAAATGAAAAAGAAATGAAGGAAACGATAGCAAAGATCAATAAAACTAAAAGCTGGTTCTTTGAGAAGATAAACAAAATTGATACACCATTAGCCAGACTCATCAAGAAAAAAAGGGAGAAGACTCAAATCAATAGAGTTAGAAATGAAAAAGGAGAAGTAACAACTGACACTTCAAAAATACAAACAATCATGAGAGATTACTACAAGCAACTCTATGCCAATAAAATGGACAACCTGGAAGAAATGGACAAATTCTTAGAAATGCACAGCCTGCTGAGACTGAACCAGGAAGAAATAGAAAATATGAACAGACCAATCACAAACACTGAAATTGAAACTGTGATTAAAAATCTTCCAACAAACAAAAGCCCAGGACAAGATTGCTTTACAGGTGAATTCTATCAAACATTTAGAGAAGAGCTAACACCTATCCTTCTCAAACTCTTCCAAAATATTGTAGAGGGAGGAACACTCCACAACTCATTCTACGAGCCCACCATCACCCTGATACCAAAACCAGACAAAGATGTCACAAAGAAAGAAAACTACAGGCCAATATCACTGATGAACATAGATGCAAAAATCCTCAACAAAATACTAGCAAACAGAATCCAACAGCATATTAAAGGGATCATACACCATGATCAAGTGGGGTTTATTCCAGGAATGCAAGGATTCTTCAATATACGCAAATCAATCAACGTGATACACCATATTAACAAATTGAAGGAGAAAAACCACATGATCATCTCCATAGCTGCAGAGAAAGCTTTCAACAAAATTCAACACCCATTTATGATAAAAGCCCTGCAGAAAGTAGGCATAGAGGGAACTTTCCTCAACATAATAAAGGCCATATATGACAAACCCACAGCCAACATCATTCTCAATGGTGAAAAACTGAAACCATTTCCACTAAGATCAGGAACAAGACAAGGTTGCCCCCTCTCACCACTATTATTCAACATAGTTTTGGAAGTGTTAGCCACAGCAATCAGAGAAGAAAAATAAATAAAAGGAATCCAAATCAGAAAAGAAGAAGTAAAGCTGTCACTGTTTGCAGATGACAGGATACTATACATAGAGAATCCTAAAGATGCTACCAGAAAACTACTAGAGCTAATCAATGAATTTGGTAAAGTAGCAGGATACAAAATTAATGCACAGAAATCTCTTGCATTCCTATACACTAATGACGAAAAATCTGAAAGTGAAATTAAGAAAACACTCCCGTTTACCATTGCAACAAAAAAGAATAAAATATCTAGGAATAAACCTACCTAAGGAGACAAAAGACCTGTATGCAGAAAACTATAAGACACTGATGAAATAAATTAAAAATGATACAAATAGATGGAGAGATACACCATGTTCTTGGATTGGAAGAATCAACATTGTGAAAATGACTCTACCACCCAAAGTAATCTACAGATACAATGCAATCCCTATCAAACTACCACTGGCATTTTTCACAGAACTAGAACAAAAAATTTCACAATTTGTATGGAAACACAAATGACCCCGAATAGCCAAAGCAATCTTGAGAACAAAAAATGGAGCTGGAGGAATCAGGCTCCCTGACTTCAGACTATATTACAAAGCTACAGTAAACAAGACAGTTTGGTACTGGCACAAAAACAGAAATATAGGTCAATGGAACAGGATAGAAAACCCAGAGATAAACCCACACACATATGGTCACCTTCTCTTTGATAAAGGAGGCAAGCATATACAGTGGAGAAAAGACAGCCTCTTCAGTAAGTGGTGCTGGGAAAATTGGACAGATACATGGTAAAAGTATGAAATTAGAACACTCCCTGACACCATACACAAAAATAAACTCAAAATGGATTAAAGACCTAAGTGTAAGGCCAGACACTATCAAACTCTTAGAGGAAAACATAGGCAGAACACTCTATGACATAAATCACAGAAAGATTCTTTTTGACCCAGCTCCTAGAGAAATGGAAATAAAAACACAAATAAACAAATGGGACCTAATGAAACTTAAAAGCTTTTGCACAGCAAAGGAAACCATAAACAAGACCAAAAGACAACCCTCAGAATGGGAGAAAATATTTGCAAATGAAGCAACTGACAAAGGATTAATCACCAAGATTTACAAGCAGCTCATGCAGCTGAATAACAAAAAAACGAACAACCTAATCCAAAAATGGGCAGAAGACCTAAATAGACATTTCTCCAAAGAAGATATACAGATTGCCAACAGACACATGAAAGAATGCTCAACATCATTAATCATTAGAGAAATGCAAATCAAAACTACAATGAGATATCATCTCACACCGGTTAGATTGGCCATCATCAAAAAATCTAGAAACAATAAATGCTGGAGAGGGTGTGGAGAAAAGGGAACACTCTTGCACTGTTGGTGGGAATGTAAATTGATACAGCCACTATGGAGAACAGTATGGAGGTTCCTTAAAAAACTACAAATAGAACTACCATACGACCCAGCAATCCCACTACTGGGCATATACCCTGAGAAAACCATAATTCAAAAAGAGTCATGTACCAAAATGTTCATTGCAGCTCTATTTACAATAGCCAGGACATGGAAGCAACCTAAGTGCCCATCATCGGATGAATGGATAAAGAAGATGTGGCACATATATACAATGGAATATTACTCAGCCATAAAAAGAAACCAAATGGAGTTATTTGTAGTGAGGTGGATGGATTTAGAGTCTGTCATACAGAGTGAAGTAAGTCAGAAAGAGAAAAACAAATACAGTATGCTAACACATATATATGGAATCTAAGGGAAAAAAACAAAGAAAGGTCATGAAGAACCTAGTGGTAAGACGGGAATAAAGACACAGACCTACTAGAGAATGGACTTGAGGATATGTGGAGGGGGAAGTGTAAGCTCTGACAAAGTGAGAGAGTGGTATGGACATATATGCACTACCAAACGTAAAACAGATAGCTACTGGGAAGCAGCCGCATAACACAGTGAGATCAGCTCGGTGCTTTGTGATCACCTAGAGGGGTGAGATAAGGAGGGTGGGAGGGAGGGAGATGCAAGAGGGAAGAGATATGGGACAATATATATATGTATCACTGATTCACTTCGTTATGAAGCAGAAACTAACACACCATTTTAAAGCAATTATACTCCAATAAAGATGTTAAAAAAAAAGAAAACCTATTCCAGTTAGCACCGCTGGAAAAAAATGAGAAAGTTATGGGAGGAACAAATCCAGGAGGCAAAGATGATGATAGGTTTGTTGTTATACCAAGTGCATCTCTACAGTGGTGTATTGGAGCTCTGGAAAGGCAGGAAGACCAGGAAGAAATATTTGGAAGCCACTCACTTAGCAATGACAGCAGAAAGAAAATGAATAAAGAAAAAAAAATGAATGAGGTTATGGTACATAATTTCCTATAGATCTTTTTGGAATGAGATTATGAAATGATTTCTCAGTGAAGTTCTTTTTATATATGTTCATTTGCACTAAATGTAGATGCTTCATTTCTCTAAAACCCTAATTCTTCATATGAGATACATTTTGCATCTTAAATTAGCGTAAATATTGAAGTGTTTTAAATAAGCAATTTAAGTTTTTAAAAGTAAGAATTGTTATTTTACTTAGATCCTTTAAAATAACATAATCTCGCTGGAGCTGATGGAATCTTAGCCACAGCAGTTGACATGAAGCGATATAGATCTTTAAAAACATCTCTCTGGCTATTATGTTGAGAATAAATTAGAGTGGCTATAAGATGATGGGCTAGAAATGTGTTGCAGTAATACAGGTGAGAGATGATGGCAGTCTAATCTAAGATTACATCAGTGGAGAAGGAGAGAAATGAAGGTGTTATGGGCTAAATTGTATTCCACCAAAATTCGTATGTTAAAATCCTATCCTCCAGTACTTCAGAATGCATCTATATTTGGAGAAAGGACTTTTAAAGAGGCAATTAAGTTAAAATGAGGTAATATGGGTGGACCATAATTTAATATGATTGATGTTCTTATAAGAAGAGGAGATTAAGACATAGAGGCATGGAAGAAAGAACATGTGAAGACAAAGAGAGAAGGCAGTCATCTGCAAGCCAAGGAGAGAGACTTCAGAAGAAAAATAACTCCACTGTCACCTTGATTCTGGACTTCTGGTCTCCAGACTGTGAGAAACAAATATCTCTTGTTTAAGTCACCCACTCTGTGGTCCTTTGTTATGGCAGCACTAGTAAATTAATACAGGATGCATTCAAGATATATTTTGAATATAGAATTGCTAGAATTGGGGTGAATCCCCAATTAGATGTTGAAGAGGATGAATTTAAGAGAGATATGTTAAGTTTCCTACTTTGAACAATTGCCTAAATGGTATTTCAGTGATTATACCTCTAAATTGAGGTATAACTTGTCAAATTCCCTCAGCTAGGAAGGAGTGGAACTGGGTCTGACTCTAAAACTACAGTCTTAACCTCTATGTTGTTATATTCCTCACATATAAAAAAAAATTGTATTTAGAGCTATACAAATTTTAAAGCAAAAATGAGCCCCAGTCGTCATTTAACTTCTCCTCTTCATTCTATAGCTAGAAAACTGAGGTTAGAGAGAAGTGACAGACCTCTTCATTTTAAGAGAATAATTACAGTTTATCTTTGTATGGTAAGAAGAACTAGAGTAAGCATTCTACCTACTATCTATATAAGAACAGAACAAATTTTCTCTGCTGATTAAGGGTGCCCCTTTGAATAGTGAAAGTCAAAGTTATTAGCATTTCAAATAATATATTTAACTAAACTTCTCTTCATCTGGTCTTTTATGTTTAATGAAATACTACCTTTGTAGCATAAAACTATACATGATTGGTATTAGCTGAATTTAATTTTAAATCTTGACTTATTTAATTGTAGAACACTGTAACTTAGAATAGTGCTTATGCTTTTTTCTTCCTTATACAATCTCACTTCATTTTTCTCCAAACGTCTTTCTTATTTTCAGAAATTTTTTAATCTGCACACCTAGAGAACAAGCATACACACTCACAAACCAAGAAGCATCTCAAGCAATACCTCTTGGAAATGACTACTAATATCAAAGTCCTGTTTAGAACTTTGACAACCGAGGTGAAAATTAGAGCTAACATTAAAACCTGTGAAAGAAGGGGCTACATTAAAAGGATCAAGGTAGAATAACTACCTCCTATCTCATTCCCTCCCCACTACCAACAGCATCATCACTATCAATCACCATCACTATCTTCTCTACCACACACAAAAAAAACTCCACCAGATCTCAGTCTTACAATTTCGTCTTTGGACCCTCTTACAAGGCGCCATGATAGGATATGAGACAGATGAGAAATAAAATATTGCCTGTCATATCAGTAAATAAAGGATGTCACAGCTATGCCCAACGGTGAGCCCTGAAGGAGTTCAGGATGGAAACAAGGAATGCCTACCATCTAGCAGCCATCAGACTGCAGCCATCCTCAACTATGCAGCCTGAGGACACTCAGGGTGAGAAAACATAGGATACTGGTTCCAGAGGCTGAGGTGCATATCAAAGGAATGATTTCAGTGAGCCCAGACTCTTGCATCTTCCCATACATAGAAAAGTGCTATATTCATCAACTTGAGATGTCTGGTTTCCTTTAATTATCAGTAGACTTTTGATGTTCCAACTACCTGGTTTTCTGTTGCAAAACTATATATCCTGGCTTCCCCCCTTCCTCTTCAGAACAGTTTTCTCAGTGTTAGCCTCTGAGAGGCTATTTCCTAGGCTTGAAGTCCTAAGAATGTCTACTGAATAAAAAACTCTCAACTTTCAGTTGTGCATTTTTTTTCAGTCATGTAGAGTTAGTGGGAAACATCATTCTTATATTATTTCCCATGGAAATCCAGTGGGGTTGTTAGTCTGGAAACTGGAGTTTTAGTAATGAACAACATTAAACAGTCATCTGGCTCTTGTCACCTCATAATTATCTCTAATCATAAATTTTCTTGCCTATAAAATCAGAGAAATTATTTTTAAGAGAAATGGGACAATACTGAGGAAAACCAAACCTTTAGAGTTAAACATACTTGACTCAAATCCCAGCTCTGTTAGTGTTACATACTTAAGCTCCTCTGAACTTGTTTTGTCACCTATAGAATGAACCTTACATTATTTAAATAAGGCTTTGTGGAAGAATTAATTGGGATTACACACATAAAGCACCGGTTACTAGGTAGAGTCTCATTAAATATTCATCCTATCAATGTGTTCTCAAGCTCTATGACCTTAAATAAGATTTGAATGAACAATCAGGAAATGTCCTAGGAAGTAAAATAAAAGAGAAAGTCAGTGCCCCTGAAACAGTACACCACATGGTAAAACTTCATAGTTGATTAATTGAGAAACATTTACTGAGTGCTGTACATTTTCCTTGGCATCAGGATACAAAGATGCCTGTTATATAATTCGTGCTCTCAGGAACTCAGTCTACTCAGGGAAATGAATACAAACAAGAGTTATAAAGTAGTGTGACAAGGTTAGTGACAGAGCTCAATACAGGATATTACAGGCACATCTATGAGATCTGCAGTCAAACTTAGGATGGATTCCATGCACTTGAATCTCTGGTCTCTTCTTGCCGTCATCTGATATAACAACTTCCTCTCTCGGAAGATGTTAAGCTATGAATGTCTTGTTGAGGGATGATAGCCCCACAACTGAAAAAATAAAGAACCAGGTAATATCTCAATTTGAAGCAATATTCTTGGGGTGCTTTCATGCTTAGCTCTGTTTTGGAGCCCTGATTTAGAGACTCTCATTATTTGTAATTATCGAAGATTTTATTTTCACCTTTTAGAAGGTCTTCTTAAAGACCACATTTCAACACCACTTTGCAAATTTCCTTAAGAGATATAAGGCTCCATTGCACCTAGTTTAAAAATGGCTTAATTATCATTATAGTACAATGGAAGGGGATCTTATGCTGACTAAAAAGAAAGGGAGAGAATGTTGAATGGCTTTGACTTCTGCATGATATTAAGGGATGATATTTTTATACAGAGGTGTGGCACTGAGAGTCATTTAACCAGTGAGATATGGATGGCTCCTTCTCTGGAGGTCTTTTCATTTTTTTTTTTTTTTTTTTAAAGAGCTCCTGACTTATTTATTTATTTATGTATTTTATTTATTTTTATTTTTTTGGCTGTGTTGGGTCTTCGTTTCTATGCGAGGGCTTTCTCTAGTTGTGGCAAGTGGGGGCCACTCTTCATCACGGTGCACAGGCCTTTCACTGTCACGGCCCCTCTTGTTGCGGGGCACAGGCTCCAGACGCGCAGGCTCAGTAGTTGTGGCTCACAGGCCTAGTTGTTCTGCGGCATGTGGGATCTTCCCAGACAGGGCTCGAACCCGTGTCCCCTGTATTGGCAGGCAGATTCTCAACCACTGCACCACCAGGGAAGCCCCGTCTTTTCATTTTTTAATGAACTGTTCATTCTGAAGCAGTACATCTCTGAGCTGATTACTTTGTTCTATCTTCTTGATCTTCCTCATTCTGGAAAAGGAGTAACTGAAAACAAAAATTTTTTTCCTGGCCTGTGCTACAGGATGTGGTAACTACATTGTATTTTCAGAAAAAATAAACAATCTGGGAGGAGAGGATCAAAATAGCAGAGTAGGAGAATGTAGAGCTCACTTTCCGCCCCGCCCCAAACACATCAAAACCACATCTGCAATGTTTTGTGAGAAACAATTCTCACAGAAAACCAACTGGAAACTGAGAGAATATCTGTTATACAAACAAAGCTGCAAGAAATATCCCCATATAACTGGATAGGACAGAAAAAAGGCATTGGGATGGGTTTTGCTACCCTGGGAGGGAGCTGTGAAAGAAAGATCCACATGCGTGGCCCCCTACCCTGGGATCACTCACTTCCCTGTTTGGAGGTCTTCCAGGACAGATAGAGGGGCTGGAGGGGCCTGAAATCTTCTCAGGAGGAATGTGTGCATGCTGACTTGCTAGCAATCATGATGGAGAGTGACCTGGTGCTGATGACTGCCACTTTGCTGCATTTCTCAGCCTGAAAATCACACCAAGTGGGGCTGCCAGTACACACAGTGACTAGGCATTGCATTTTGGGTAGAAGGGCCCTGGGAGAGGACTTGGTCTAACTGTGCTGAGATGGGGGGAGAGCCTAAAGTGTGATCTGGTCCAAGGCTTGAAGTCCATTGTCAGTGCTCAAAAGGAGGGGATGGGTCTGGAGGTGGGTCCTGCAGCTGTGGACTTTGTTGATGAGCACACCTGGTACCATCACAGAATTGCACATCTCAGGTGGATAGCCCATGGGAAGGAGTACACAGTGATTCCTTTTCCTGTGGGAGTGCTCTGGTTCCACCCACCACATACCATGGTTTGGAGCCAGATGTGAGGTGGAGAGGTCCTGGGAAATCTCTGGCACACAGGCAGCCCAGGTCACAGGAAACAGCACAACAATCTCAATCTCCACAGACACAGTGCCCTGACCACAACACTAGGTCTGGGACAAACACAATGGAAAAAGGAATGTGACTTTGGACTGCTTCTGGGGAGAACCACTGACACATGCATGGTAGGTGTATACGTTTGCTGTGACCACATGGGCTTCACTTGCTTTAGTGCTAACCTCCTTTGGGACAGAGTACACCCTTAAGGGCAATAGAGCCTTAATGAACCTGACCCTTAGGGTTTCTACACCAACACCTGGGGAGCAGACTCTACCCTTGAAAGAGCTATGACAGCTATGGAACAAAGAAGATGTCCCACCTCACATCCAGTTCAGGTTTCAGACTTCATAACACCAATCACACCATCAAAGGGATAATGACCAGCACACTCTGAGGAAAGACATGGCTGACATACATACCCAAAACAGCCCTTGCACCAAAAATATTGGACTCACACAGTCTACACAGGGATGCTCCCACATAAAAACACCCCTTCAGGGCTTCCCTGGTGGCGCAGTGGTTGAGAATCTGCCTGCCAATGCAGGGGACACAGGTTCGAGCCCTGGTCTGGGAAGATCCCACATGCCACAGAGCAACTAGGCCCGTGAGCCACAACTACTGAGCCTGCGCGTCTGGAGCCTGTGCTCTGCAACAAGAGAGGCCACGAGAGTGAGAGGCCCGCGCACCGCAATGAAGAGTGGCCCCCGCTTGCCACAACTAGAAAAACCCTCGCACAGAAACGAAGACCCAACACAGCCAAAAATAAATAAATAAATAAAAGATATATTCTAAAAAAAAAAACAAAAAAAAACAACAAAAAAACACCCCTTCAAGACCACAGTAGACAACTGTTTTTCTAAATTCATAGAGACAGAGTAAGTTAAGTAAAATTAAAAAGCAGGGTACTCCCAATTCAAAGAACAAGAGGAATCCCCTGAAAGAACAAATAACAAAGTAGACCTCATCTGTCTACTAGACCCCAAGTTCGAAAAGGAGGTAATAAAAATGCTAAAAGAATTAAGAAAGATTATTGATAGAAATGCAGATCATTGTAACAAGGAACTCAAAACTATAAAGAGGAACCAATCAAAATTAGACAACTCAAGTGTCAAGATACAAACCAATCTAGAAGCAATAAATAGCAGACTAAATAATGCAGAAGAATGAATAAGTGATGTGGAAGATAGAATAATTTGAAATCACACAATCAGAAGAGCAGACAGAAAGACAAATGAAGAAAAGAAAAGAAAACAACATATGAGATCTATTGGATAATTTAAAGCATGCCAACTTACATACAATAGGAGTTCCAGAAGGAGAAGAGAGAGAGAAGGGGATCAAAAATGTATTTGAAGAAATTATGGCTTAAAACTTCCCAACCTGAAGAAGGAAACAGATATCCAGGTATAGGAAACACAGAGGGTGCCAAGCAAGGATGAACCCCAATAGATCCACATCAAGACATATCATAATTAAAGATAAAGAGAGGATTCTAAAGGCTGCAAGAGAAAAACAAAGACTCAGTTACAAGGGAGGGCCCATAAGGCTATCAACTGATATTTCTGCAGAAAGTTTGCAAGCCAGAAAGGAGTGGCATGATATATTCAGAGTCCTGAAAGGGAAAAGCCTGCAACCTAGGATACTCTACTCAGTAAGACTATCATTTGCAATAAAAAGAGAGATAAAGAATTTCTCAGACAAGCAAAAACAAAAAGAATACAGCAATACTAAACTTAACCTAAAAGAAATATTTAAAGATCTTCTCTAAATAGAAAAAAAAAAAAACAAGAATCTATAGGAAAGGCAAAATAACAATAAGGAAGGCAGATATATAAAAGGAAGATCACTTTAAAAAGCCAGCACACAGACTAAAAAACAATCAAAAAATGTTTGTAAATGCAAATATAACTACAGTAAACGGCAAAATGATAAACATGAAGTTGTAAAATAGGACATCAAAATCACAAAATATGGGGTGAGGGGAATAAAAAAATGTAGACCTTTTAGAATGTGTTTGAAATTATATGATTATCAGTCCAAAGCAAGTAGTTAAAGTTATGAGTTAACACACTTGAAAACCAGATTAACCACAAATCAAAACCACAATACATTCACAAAAAACAAAAGAAAGGAAATCAAGCATAATACAGAAGAAAACCATCAAACCACAAAAGGAAAAATAGATAGAAGAAGAAATGAACAAAGAATAACTACAAAATCAACTGGAAAATAAGACTTAAAATGGCAATAAGTATATATCTATCCATAATTACTTTAAATGTCAATAGACTAAATACTTTGATCAAAGGACATAGAGTAGCATATTGGCTTTAAAAAAAAAACAAGATCTTACAATATGTTACCTATAGGAGATTTACTTTAAGATGAAAGACTCACACAGATTAAAAGTGAGGGGAATGAAAAAGATATTTCATACAAATGGAAACAACAAGAAAGTGGAGGTAGCAATAGTCATATCAGGTACAATAGACTTTTAAAAAAGTCCATAATGAAAGACAAAGAAGGGCATTATATAATGAAAAAGGGATCAATACAAGAAGTGGATAATACACTCATTAACATATATGTACCCAATATAGGATGCCTAAATATTAATACTAGGGGCACCTAAAAAATACTAACAGACATAAAGGGAGAAATTGACAGGAATACAATAAAAATAGGAGATTTTAGCACCCCATTGACCTCAATGGTCAGATCTTCCAGACAGAAAATCAATAAGGCCACAAAGATCCTAAATAATGAAGTAGGCCAGTTGGACTTAATTGACATTACAGGATAGTTCATCCCTCACAAGACAGAATACACATTCTTTTCAAGTGCGCATGGAACATTCTCTAGGATAGACCACATACTAAGTCACAAAAAGAGCCTCAACAAATTTTAGAGGATATAAATTATTTCAAGTATCTTTTTCTGACCACAATGATATGAAACTAGAAATCAGCAACAGAAAGAAAAATGGGGAAAAAAAGAACATGTGGAGACTAAACAAAATGCTACTAAAAACCAGTGGGTCAAAGATCAAATCAAAGAGGAAATAAGAAAATACCTTCAGACAAATGACAATGAAAACACAACCTTACACAATCTATGGGATATGGCAAATGCAGTTCTAAGAGGGAAGTTCATAGCAATACAGGCCTTCCTCAAGAAACAAGATAAATGTCAAAAAACAACCAAACCTACCACCTAAAAGTATTAGAAAAAGAAGAACAAACAAAACCCAAAGTCAGTAGAAGGAAGGAAGTACTAGATCAGAGAGGCAATAAACAAAGTAAAGATCAATTAAATAATAAAAGATCAATAAAACTATAAGAGATAGCTTTTTGAATAGACAAACAAAATTGAAAAATCTCTAGCCAGGCTCACCAAGAAAAGAGAGAAAACCCAAATAAACAAAATAAAAAAAAAAAAAAATGAAAGAGGAGAAATAACAACAGATATGGCACAGATACAAAAAATCATAAGAGGATACTATGAATAGTTATATGCTAACAAATTGGACAACCTAGAAAAAATGGATAAGTTTCTAGAAACCTACAGGCTGCCAAAATTGAGTCAAGAAGAAGCAGATAATTTGATGAAACCAATCACTAGAAGTGAAATAGAATCTGTGATTTAAAAAAACAAACTGGGGAAAAAAGTCCAGGACTGGGTGCCTTCACTGGGGAATTCTATCAAACATACAAAGAAGAACTTATACCTATCCTTATCTAACTATTCCAAAAGATTGAAGAGGAGGGAATACTCCCAAATTCATTCTATGAAGCCACTATTACCCTGATACCAAAACCAGACAAAGACTCTACAAAAAAAGAAAGTTACAAGCCAATATCTTTGATGAATATAGATGCCAGAATTCTTAACAAAAGATTAGCAAACCAAATTCAACAATACATAAAAAGGATCATACACGATGATAAACTTGAATTCATTCCAGGGTCACAAAGATAGTTCAACATATGGAAATCAATAAGTGTGATACACCACATTAAGAAAATAAAAAAATCACATGATCATCTCAATAGGTGCAAAAAAAGCACTTGATAAAATTCAACAGCGATTCATGATAAAAACTCTCTCCAAAGTGAATATAGAGGGAATATATCTCAATATAATAAAAACTATTTATGACAAACCCACAGCCATCATATTACTCAATGGTGAAATCCTGAAAACCTTGGTGTTAAATTCAGGAATAAGGCAAAGAGGCCGACTTTCACCATTTTTATTTAACATAGTATTGGAAGTCCTAGTCACAGGAATCAGACAAGAAAAAGGAATAAAAAGAATCCAGATTGGAGAGTAAGTGGTAAACTGTCACTGTTTGCAGATGACGTGATACTCTGTATAGAGAATCCCAATGACTGCATAAAAAAACTATTAGAATAAATAAATGAATTCAGTAAGATAGCAGGATATAAGATCAATATACAGAAGTCTGTTGCAGTTTTCTTTTAACTTTTTATTTTATATTGGAGTATAGCCAATTAACAATGTTGTGATAGTTTCAGTTGCACAGCAAATGGGCTCAGCCATACATATACATGTATCCATTCTTACCAACAATGAAATAATAGAGAAAGAATGTAAAAAATATATCTCAATTAAAATCACATAAAAAATACCTAGGAATAAACTTAACAAAGGAGGTAAAAGATCAATACACTGAAAATATTAGAAGAGGGTTGATAAAGGATATTGAAGATGATTCAATGAAATGGAAAGATATCCCATGCCCTTGAATTGGAAAAAATAATCTTGTTAAAATGACCATTGACAAAGAAATCTACAGATTTAATATGGTACCTATGAAAATACTTATGACATTTTTCACAACGTTATAGAACAAATAATTCTAAAATTTACATGGAACCACAAAGGCCCAGAATTGCCAAAGCAATCCTAAGGAAAAAGAACAAAGCTGGAAACATAACCCTTCCAGAGTTCAGATAATTCTACAAAGCTACAGTAATCAAAACAACATGGTATTGGCACAAAAACAATATATAGATCATTGGAATAAAATAGGGAGCCCAGAATTAAACTGATACATCTAAGATCAATTAACCTATGACAAAGGAGGCAAGAATATAAAATGATGAAAAGACTGTCTCTTCAGCAAGTGATGTTGGGAAATGGACAGCTACATGTAAATCAATGAAATTAAAACACTCCCTCACACCATGTACAAAAATAAATTCAAAATGGTTTAAAGATATTAAAGACTTTTAAACATTATACCATTAAACTCCTAGAAGAGAACATAGGCAAAACGTTCTTGAACATAAATTGTAGTGATATTTTCTTAGATCACTCTCTCAAGGCAAAAGAAATAAAGGCACAAATAAAGGGGACCTAATCACACTTAAAAACTTTTACACAGCAATGGAAATCATAATAAAACGAAAAGACAACATACAGAATAAGATAAAATATTTGCAAATTATGCGATTGACAGGGGGTTTATAACCGAAATACACAAAGAGCTCATACAACTGAATAACAAAAAAACAAACAACCCAATAAAAAAATGAGCTGAAGACCTAAACAGACATTTCTCCAAAGAAAACATATGAGGGCCAACAAGCACATGAACAGATGCTCAACATCGCTAATTATTAGACAAATGCTAATCAAAATCACAAGGAGGAATCACCTCACACCAGTCAGGATGGCTATCATCAAAAAGTCTACAAATAATAAAGCTGGAAAGAGTGTGGAGAAAAGGAAACACTCTTACATTGTTGGTGAGAATGCAAAGTGGTGCAGCCACTATGGAGAACAGGTTTTTTATGGAGGTTCCTTAAAAAACTAAAAATAGAATTACCATATGATCCAGCAATTCCACTCTTAGGCATATATCCAGAAAAGATGAAAACAAATTTGAAAAGATACATGCATGCAAATATTCATAGCAGCAGTATTTACAACAGCCAAGAATGAAAACAACCCAGTGCCCATCAACAAATGATTGGTTTAAGAGATGATTGGTTTAAGAAGATATATATATATATATATATATATATATATATATATATATATATATATATATATAATATATAAAATATATATATAATATATAGGAATACATATAGGAATATTACTCAGCCATGAAAAAAGAATGAAATATTGCCATTTGCAGCAACATGGTTGAACCTAGAGAATATCATACTAAGTGAAGTAAATCATAGAGAGAAAGACAAAATATTATATGATATCACTTATTTGTGGAATCTAAAAACTAATACAGATGAACCTATATACAAAAACATAAACAGACTCACAGAAATAGAAAACAAACTTATCGTTATCAAAATGAAAAGGGTGGGTGGGAGGGAGAAATTAGGAATATGAGATTAACAGATACAAAGTACTATAAATAAAATAGATACACAACAAGGATTTACTGTATAGCATAGTGTATTCAATATCTTGTAATATCCTATAATGGAAAATAATGTGAAAAAATATATAACTGAATCACTTTGCTGTACACCTGAAACTAATACAATACTGTAAATCAACTATACTTCAGTTAAAAAAATCTGGGCTTGTTAATAACCAAATTAATACCATGAGATACCTGGGATTGTTAAACTGGAAACCTGTAAATTATAGAATGTGTAAACAAATTAATAAAATATTTGAATGAATGTGTTTATGTAAAAAGCCCTGACATAAAATATTCTGGGGATATTTTTATTTAATGCTATATAAAATTCCTAAGGTGATGAGACTTTCATAACAGAAAATCTGTAAGCACGTATAACAGGAATACACTAAAGTTTTCTGGTCATAATACTATCCAATCCAATTTTTAAAAATCTGTCCTTCTTTTCTTGTGTGTGTGTCTGTGTTTGTGTCTATGTGTGTTTCAGTGGAGAGAGAGGGAGAGAAACAGAGAGAGAGAGGCACCTGGGAAAGAAGAAATTCACCAATTCTTGGTTATTGAATGCCAACCACAGAATTCCACATTAAATGCCCACCATCAGGGGTAGTTAATTCCCACTGCATTGATTTTTGGTGTCAAGTGATAAGAGATGAAACCTTAAGCTTTTAGCATCCAGTATCTGTAGCTCTGTCAGAGGATTCAAAGTATACTCATCTTAGCTGAGATTTAGCAGAGACTATGGAAATGTAAGGGTCAAATGCAGCACAAAGCCTGGGGTGGGGGTGGAGTCTCCCTCTCTTCTTAAGACATTATAACATATGTAACACATGTTAACAACAGATATTATTCTCAAAAAACTATTACTTTCTCTACCTTGATGTTATTTATATTGTAGAAATGAGTGGAAAATAGGCCCCAGTTTTCAAGTGTGTGGTAAAAGATATAATTAGATCTTATAAAAACCATAATTATGAAAATTTTGGAAATCATATTAAACAAAGGCAAGCAAGTTTATTTACTGCAGGGATTTATTAAAGCTATTAACATGCATCACCAGACTGTAAGGTGGTAGGGGAGAGAATGTTTGTCATTTTTAGTTAACTAGGATAAGTAGCAAAATAGAGGAAAATAAAGAGTAGTATCTAGCAAGTAGACCTCCATTCCCCTTAAGACAAGCTGCATTTTCTGACTTTTTCTTGGCAAGCAGTTTCAATGGATTTGGCTAAGTGAGATTTAGATTGTTGAGTGCATGGATGTTTTAAGACCTTTAAAGCCTTGACACTATTTCTTTTGGAGACCCCATTCCACTTCTTATCAAAAATTTTAAATGTAATCAAATGTTTTATTAAATAAAATGCGTTGTTGTAAAAAATAATTTTAAAGCACTTTAGAAGTTTACTTTTCTGACAGCAACATAATAAATTGAAGAAACAAAGGCAATGCAATGCAAAACTTGAAAAATAAATGGCCTATCATAAAGAGTTGGCAATCAGTGGAAATGCTAAAAAAAATGTCAAGGGAAAAGAGATTGGCAGTGCACATTAAAATACCTTAGGAAAAAGAGTCCATCATGACCACTCTGCAAAACTCCAGGAGGCATCATTTATATAGACTGTCATGTGAATAGCACTTGCTAAAATTGTGCTACATGGCAGCTCTGTCGCTGCTTGATACAAGAACAGACTTGTCCTGTTTAGAAGGCAGGCATATTTGTGGGAAAGAGCACATCCACCTGTCAGAACTGAAGACAATTAAGCACTGCAATCAGAAACAGGATTCCAGGATCACTGTGCAATTTTCTGATTACAATTTCACTTCCCATGCAGCTTCCTACAGGGAAAGAATATGATGGTAAGAGAAATGAGTATCTATTCCCCTCGGCAATTATTTTTCTCATTGTAAGTGAAATCAGCACTTTCGCATTATCAAGTAGTTCACTGTAGTCTTTTTTAGAGTGAATAAATATTTCCAAATTTGATCTAGTCCAGGAGGCAAAGAAGACCAAGTTTTGAGTTTGGAAATATGAAGATCAGACTCTGGCCTGGTATGATTTTGCAAATATAGTACAATTTTGTAATACTTTTTAAGGACAGTCAGTGGGCCAAAACTGGAATTGCAGTGGCTCAAACATCCATACATTTGAACTTAAAATAGGGTGAGATTCTGGGTAATAATTACTAGACTATTTTCAAGCAGAGAAATAAAGATAGTTGATAAAGAAAATAAAATCAATGTTAATTGCACATACAAAAATCTTGTAATTAGATAATTTAATTTAAATCTCAGAGCCTTGTGAAGTAAGTTAATGTTAAACCCAATTTAATTAAGAGAGAACGAATGCTCAGTGAGATTCCTGTATATCTAAGGCCACATAGAAATTGGGAGGAGCCAAAACTGGATCAGAGAATTAATGGATTTTAATTGCATACATGTACTATAACATCATGTAAGTTAAGTGACTGGATGAAATAGCCTAATATGACTGACTGGAGAATGGAGAAATATCTTAAAAAAAAAAACAAAGAAGAGAACTGGAGAATACTCAAAAAGCTAAGGCTTGCTGAGGAGGATATTGATATAATTAGCGAGGAGTTTAGACTATGCTAATGAATGACAACAAATGGTGAACACTGTAAAGAAATAATGTCCTTCTCCATCAAGAAGTCAACAAATGTGCAAAGACTAATTTATTTAATGTATACAATTTGAGTTAGACGGTTGGCATATTTAGCCACATCTGTGGGTTTATCTATTTCTTTAAAAATAATAATTTGCTTGCAAATAGCTGGAGATACATCCATATAAAACAACAGTATGAGATTTGTGGATAAATGGACTTTGTAAGGCATGCAATTATGTACATCAAAAGGAATTGTCGGGACTTCCCTGGCGGCACAGTGTTTAAGAATCCGCCTGCCAATGCAGGGGACACGAGTTTGATCCCTGGTCTGGAAAGATCCCACATACCGCAGAGCAAGTAAGTCCGTGCGCCACAACTCCTGAGCCTGCATGTCACAACTACTGAGGCCTGCAAGCCTAGAGGCCGTGCTCTGGAACAAGAGAAGCCACTGCAATGAGAAGACTGTGCATTGCAATGAAGAGTAGCTCCTGCTCGCCACAACTAGAGAAAGCCCGCGCACAGCAACGAAGACCCAACACAGCCAAAAATTAATCAATTAATCAATCAATTAATTAAAAAAGGAATTGTCCAGCCTACAAGAAATAATTTTTAGTAGGAATTCAAGATATACAAGCTAAAAGAAGTCATGAAATTTCATACATTACTGTAATGGATAGCTAGTCAGTCATATGTTGATTTCAAAGGAAATGTATGGCATTTTCAGTATCAGAGGATCAGATATAAAGGATTCTACACCAACTGGATCTGTATTGCTATCCAACAATAAGAAATTTGGCAAAAGTGTGTTCACGCTGATCACAGTGTGTTTGCTTTTGATTAGAAACACGACTGTGGTAGTTTTAATTAGAGAGATGTCAAATAATTTAGTGTTAACAGTGGTATGGATAAACCAGCTTTGGTTACCATCTGAAAAACTCTATGGACATTTACTCCATGTACGGGAGTCTCTTTGCAACATTTTTTATGAGCTGAAAATAATTCATATTATGTCTGCTGGTCATTAAGTCATGTCCTATTGTGTTAATGCCATGACTAAATGGGGAAAAAAACAGATGTGGCAATTAAAAATGAAAAGTGATACCCATTTATTTTTGGCTGGAGAATTACTACAAAAAAAGAATTTTTTTTCTTCCTTAGCCTAAGAGATGGTATGGACAGAGTTACTGTTATTTTCCTGCTGCTTATAAATAGTTCATGAACCATAACCAACACCCAACCACCTGCAGTTTTCTATTCTAAAACTATTTAAACATATGCTTCTTATATTCATTTACTTAAATTTCTCTGAACTCCAGAATAAAATGTAATATGTGTGTTACCCTTTTTGTGTGTGTGGTAGCCAATTTGGTGAGAAAAAAGCGGTTAAATAACTAAAATAAAATAGCAGTCTGAACAAGACTTGTATGCAAAGTGAAATTTGCAAGTATAGAGATAGAGCATATAGAATGCCATTTCTTAAATCTATAGCACACTATTGTAAGACCAAACTGGTCATGCCTTTGTTTGACAATAATTGACTAAATTAGCTATACAAAGCCAATTTTAAGAAGATCAAAAATATTATATTAAATAAATTTTTAAAGATTTCTATAGGTTAAATATTTTTAAATAGCATTTTTGTAAAGATTTTTGAAGACTTTTAGAAAATTAAAGAATAAGAGACAGCTTCTGTTGTCATCAGGCTTATAATCTAGTAAGGGACAACATAAGTAACTATACTTTAAAACAAAGTATTTTAAGTATGTGAAACTCTATAGGACTATGGTAATAAAACTGTGAATAAACACAATTCCCTATAAAAATCCCAGCTGAGTTGTTTGAATAAATTGGCAAGCTGATCCTAAAATTCGTATGAAAATTCAAGGCACCAAATCTTGAAAGAGAAGAAAAATTTGAAGGAAAACTTTATGATTTCAATACTTAATACACAGCTACATTAATGAAGATGGTGTGGTACTGACATGAAGAGAAACATGTAGATCAGTGTGATAGAACTGAGAGTTCAGAAATCCTTTCATTTATGTTCAGTTAATTTTTTTCCATTGAAGTATAGTTGATTCACAATGGTATATTAGTATCAGGTGTACAACATAGTGATTCAATATTTTTATAGATTATATTCCATTTAATGTTATTACAAAACAAAGGCTATATTTCCCTGTGCTGTATAATATATCCTAGTTGTTTTTCTATTTTAAACATAGTACTCTGTATCTCAATTCGATACCCCTATCTTGCCCCTCCCTCCTTCCCTCTCCTCACTGGTAACCACTAGTTTTTTCTCTATATCTGTGGGTCTGTTTCTGTTTTGTTTATATTTTCATTTCTTTTATTTTTTAGATCATCAAAACAGTTTGGTACTTGCACAAAAACAGGAAAATAGATCAATGGAATAGAAGAGAGAGCCCAGAAATAAACCCACTCACCTAAGGTCAATTAATCTATGACAAAAGAAGAAAGACTATACAATGGAAAAAAGATAGTCTCTTCAATAAATGGTGCTGGGAAAACTGGACAGCTATATGTGAAACAATGAGACTAGAACATTTCCTCACATCATATACAAAAAAAAAGTCAAAATGTTTTTTTCTCAAGGATTTTTTAAAATTGTATTTATTTATTTATTTATTTGGCTGCATCATGTCTTAGTTACAGCACGTGAGATCTTCATTGTGGCATGCAGGATCTTTCATTGCTGTGCACGGTCTCTTCATTGTGGAACTCAGGTTTCTCTAGTTGTGGCACACAGGGCCTAGAGCAGGCAGGCTCAGTAGTTGTGACATGCAAGCTTAGTTGCCCCACAACATGTGGGATCTTATTTCCCTGACCAGGGATTGAACCCATGTCCCCTGCATTGGCAGGTGGATTCTTAACCACTGGACCATGAGGGAAGTCCCCCAAATGGTTTAAAGACCTAAATGTAAGATCAGAAACCATAAAACTCCTGGAAGAGAACATAGGCACTCTTTGACATAAATTATAGAATAAATTTTTTCAATCTGTCCCTAAGACAAAAGAAATAAAAGTAGAAATAAACAAATTGCACCTAATAAAACTTAAAAGCTTTAGCACAGCAAAAGAAACCTCTAGAACAAAAAGACAACCTATTGAATGGGAGAAAACATTTGCAAATGTTATGACTAATAAAGGGTCAATATCCAAAATATATAAACAGCTCATACAACTCAATATCAAAAACCAAAGGCCCCAATTAAAAACTGAGAAGAAGACCTGAATAGGCATTTTTCCAAATAAGACATACAGGTGGCTAACATGCACATGAAAATTTGCTCAACATTTCTAACCTTTAGATAAATGCAAACAAAACCACAATATCACCTCACACCTGTCAGAACGGCTATCATCAAAAAGTCTACAAATAAGAAATGTTGGCAATGATGTGGAGAAAAGTGAACCTTGTACATTATTGGAGGGAATGTAAATTAGTTCAGCCACTATGGAAAACAGTATGGAAGTAACTCAAAAAACTAAAAACAGAACTACCATATGATTCAACCATTCTATTTCTGGGTATATAGCCAAAGAAATGAAAATACTGACTTGAGAAAACACTTGTACCGCAATATTTATAGAAGCATATGTACAATAACCACTATTGGAAGCAACCTAAGTGTCCATCAACAGATGAATGGATAAAGAATATATATATATAATATAATTATATCTAATTATATTATATATAATATATATAATTATATATACATAATCACACACACAAAAAAAACTAATGAAATTCTTCCATTTGTAAAAATATGGATGGACCTAGATAGTATTCTGCTTAGTGAAATAAGTCATATAGAGAAGCACAAATACTCTTATGTTAGCGGTCCCCAACCGTTTTGGCATCAGGGACCAGTTTCATGGAAGACAATTTTTCTACAGATGGGGTAAGGGGTGGATGGTTCAGGTGGTAATGTGAACCATGGGGAACAATAGGGAGCAGCAGATGAAGCTTCACTCGCTCACAGGCTATTCACCTCCAGCTGTGTGGCCTGTTTCCTAAAAAGCCACAGGGGGTTGGGGACCCCTGCTCTATGTTATTCTTATATGCAGAATCTATGGTCAGTTGATTTTGATAAAAGTGCCAAGACAATTCAATGGAGGAAACTGTTTTCAAAAATTTGTGCTGAGATAAATGGAGAGCCACATGCCAAAAAAACTCTACTTTACATTAAATGCAAAATTAGTCCAAAATGGATCAAAAAATCAAAAACTAGTGCTTCAAAGGATACCACTGAGAACGTGAAAAGACAGTGGAGTGATGTCGTCAAGATGATGACAAGGCCATTCCAAATTTCAGTCCCCCTCTTAAGAACACCAACTAGCAACTATCTACTGTGAAAATCCCAGAACCTGGGGATAAGCCTGAAGTACATCCCTGGCCCTCAGACACCAAGAAGGTTGGCATTAGAAAGGCAAGAAAACAGCTACATTCTAACTGCATCTGTCCTCCCCCAGGTTATCACAGTTCCCACCAAGAGGGACCCTGTGGGCCTACTTTTTCCCCAGTGGAAAAATGAGAGCCCAAGGTGGATACCCAGATCTCCCAACATTGCAGGATGCTTTTCAGGATGCCAACTCAGGTCTTGCCTCATGGGGATCACTGGAGAAATCTGTGGAGCTCAACCACTGAGGATCAGATAGAGACAGAGAAGAGGGGTGGGACTTACAGCAACCAGTGTTCATAACTTGATGGACCACATTCCTGCTTTCAGTGGTACAAAGCCATAGGTCTCAGCCACTGGATCTGCCCATTTGGCCAAGAATCTCAGTTGGCAGTTCTACCTGATTTGGGTCCCCAGCCAAAAAGACATACTAACCATGAAGCCTCTTTTATGACCCCACCAAGGCAGGGAAGCAAATTTGGAGCCTTATCCAACTGCTAAATATTGGCTTCAGTTGCACCCAACCAGTAAGTCTGGACAGAGAATCTGGACAGTTTCGGGGTCTATCATACAGCAGCACTTGGGTGGGGAGATAAGCTAGCAGCCCTGTCCAACTGTTAAGTATAACCTTTGGCCTGGCATAAATGGTGAGCCTGAGCACTGACTTTAGGCAGGCTTCTAGGACAGCTATGCTACTGCTCAGCCATGGACTCAACCCTACAGAACTTCTCTGCAGGAGAGATCAGACCTTGCCCAATTGCTGAAGATTACCTGCAGCTTCACCCATACAGTGACCCCAGCCAACTGCAGAGCAAAGCCTCTAGCCCCACCCAAATGCAGAATATAAAGATGTCCCCTCCTGATCATAGAACCCAGACAGTGAATTTGCCCAAAAGTGGAGTGCAAGCAGAAACCCAGCCCAACTACAGGGCACAGCCTGTGGCCCCACCTGATTGCAAACTACAGCTTGAGGCCCCATCCAATAGTGAAGCACTGCTTGCAGTCCCACCTGAACACAGAGTTCAGCCAGTGGCACTATACAGTCTGGGTGCACAGCCTGAGACTCCACTTGAGCAAGGGCAATTGTAGAATACAGCCCATAGACCTACTCAATCATGGAGTCCAACCTGTGTCATCACCCTGCCAGGAAACACAGTCTGCAAAGTTGCCCAACCAGAGGTGATTTCAGAGCCCAGCTACTGGTCCTACCTGATGATGGAGCACAGCTGGTAGCCATGCCTAATCAGAGAGCCCACCCAATAGCCCTGCATGAATGCAGAACCCAGCCAGCTGGCCACTCAACCACAGAGTCAGGCCAACAGCAACCCACTGACTTCAGAGCATCAACAATGACCTCACCCAACTAGACACGCTGATAGCCCACAGATGCTATCAGATGACCCACCCACTACCCCAAGCTGAGCTGACTGGTGAAGATTTTTTTGTGCCAAAGTGAACCTGGAAGAGGAGACTGCTTCCTCAGATGCACAGACCAGTTCAAGGCCTCAAGGATCATGAAGATTCATGTTAACGTAACACCATAAAAGGAAACTAATACATCTCCAATAACTGAACCAATAAAATGGAGATCTATGAAATCTCTGACAAAGAATTCAGAATATTCTTCTTAAAGTTTAGTGAACTACAAGAACACATAGACACACAACTAAAGGAAATAAGGAAAACAATGTATGAAAAAAATTGGTTCAACAAAGATATTGAAACCATAAAAATAAAACCAAACAGAAATCTTAGAGATTAAGAACAAAATGACTAAACTGAATAAGTAAATTCAACAGTGGACCTGACCAAACAGAAAAAAAATAACCAGTGAATTCAATGATAGATCATTTGAAATTACCCAATGAGAGAAGTAAGTGGGTGAAAGATCTGTACACTGAAAACTACAAGACATTGATGAAAGAAATTGAAGAATATAAAATCAGTTGAGGGCTTCCTTGGTGACACAGTGGTTAAGAATCCGCCTGCCAATGCAGTGGAAATGGGTTTGATCCCTGGTCCGGGAAGATCCCATGTGCCACAGAGCAACTAAGCCCATGCACCAAAACTACTGAGCCTGTGCTCTAGAGCCCGCTAGCTACAACTACTGAAACCCACGCTCCTAAAGTCCATGCTCCACAACAAGAGAATCCACCACAATGAGAAGCCCGTGCACTGCAACGAAGAGTAGCACCCGCTCACTGCAACTAAAGAAAGCCCCCACACAGCAATGAAGACCCAATGCAGCCAAAAAAAAAATGTAAAAAAAAAAAAAATCAGTTGAAAGATTTTCGATGTTCATTTTTTGGAAGACTTAACATTGTTAATATGTTCATACTACTCAAAGCCATCTATAGAGTCAATGCAATCCCTATCAAAGTTCTAATGGCATTTTTCACAGAAATAGAAAAAGCAATCATAAAATTTGTATAAAACCACAGAAGATCCAGAAGTCAAAGCAATATTGAGAATGAAGAACCAAGCTGGGGGCATGATGTGTCGTGATTTTAAACTATATTACAAAGCTATAGTAATCAGAATGGTACCAGCATAAAAACAGATACATAGAGTAATAGAACAGAATTAAAAACCCAGAAGGAAACCCATGAATTAATCAAGTCAATTTATATTTGACAAGGGAGCCAAGAATACTCAATGGGGAAAAGATAGTCTCTTGAATAAATGATGTTGGGAAAACTGGATATTCACATTCAAAAGAATGAATCTGGTATCCTATCTTATAACATTCACAAAAAATAACATGAAATGGATTAAAGACTTAAATGTAAGACCTGAATCCATAAAATTCCTAGAAGAAAACAGGGAAAAAACTCCTTTATGTTAGTCTGACAATGATGTCATGGATATGACACAAAAAGCACAAGCAACACAAACAAAAATAAACAAGCAGGACAACATCAAACTTAAAACCTTCTGCAGAGCAAAAGAAATAATCAATAAAATAAAAAGGAAGCCTATGGAATGGGGAAAATATCTGCAAATCACATAACTGACAAGGTTAATATCCAAAGTAGACATAGAACTTATACAAATCAATAGCAAAAACACCAAATAATCTGGGTAAGAAATGGGCAATGTACCTTAATATACATTTTTCCAAAGAAGATATTCAAAACCCAGCAGGTAAATGAAAAAGGTCCTCAACACTACTAATCAGAAAAATGCAAATCAAAACCACAATGAGATATCACCTGACACCTGTTAGAAAGGTTATCCTCAAGAAAACTATAACAAGTGTTGGCAGGATTTGGAGAAAAGGGAACCCTTGTGCATTGTTGGTAGGATTGTGAACTTGTTCAGCCACCATAGAGAGCAGTATCAATGTTCCTCAAAAAATTAAAACTAGGATTACCATGTTATTCAGTAATCCTATTTCTGAGTATATATTCAAGGAGTATGAAAGCAGGATACTGAAGAGACGTGCACATCCATGTTTATTGCAGCATTATTCACAATAGCTAAGATATGGAAGCAACCTAAGTGTTCATTAATGAATGAATAGATAAAGAAAATGTGGTATATATATACAATGGAATACTATTCAGTCACGAGAATAAAAGGAAACTTTGCATTTGCAAAAACATGAATGGACACTGAAAACATTATGCTAAGTGAGATAAGTCAGAGCAATACAAACACTGTATGATATCTCTTATATGTGGAATCTAAAAAAAAAAAAATAGACACAAAAATTATGGTTACCAGGGCCTGGGGTGGGGTGGGGGTGAATGGGAGAGATGTTGTTTAAGGGCACATACGTGCAATGAGTAGATAAATAATTCCTGGATAGCTAATATACAGTACAGGGATTATAGACAACAAAACTGTATTATTAACATTAAACTTGCTAAGGTACTGGACTTAATTGTTCCCAATACTAGAAGAAATGATAATTATATGATGCAATAGAATGTTAGCTAATGCTACAATGGCAATCATATTACAATATAAATGTATCAAATCAGTATGTTGTACAGCTTAAACTTACACAGTATTGTATGTCAAATACATCTCAATAAGAAAGAAAGGAAGGAAGGAAGGAAGGGAGGGAGGAAGGAAGGAAGGAAGGAAGGAAGGAAGGAAGGAAGGAAGGAAGGAAGGAAGGAAGGAAAAGTAAGGAAAGAAAAGAAAGGAAAGAAGGAAAAGTACAAAACTATTAAATTGGTTTGTACTGCAATAGTCTTTGGAGAAAACTAAGAAGAGCCAACCAAAATAAATTATTAGAAATAATGTAGCTGAATCATACAACAACTGAAGTGAGCTAGAAAATACAATGGAATACAAAATATTCCATTCTACATAATCCCCACAGTGTTAAATATCTAGGAATCGACTTACAATAAATATGTAGGACTTATTTGAATAAAATATAAAATTTTACCAAAGTCCTAAAAAGACTTGGATAGAAAGGCTGACCACTATAAAGATTTCAGTTCTCATTAATTTGGGTAGCTTAATGTGAAGTCCCATGATTTTTTTTTTTTTTTTTTGGTAATTTAATAAAATATTAAGTTCATTGGAAAGAATTAATTGTTAATATGAAAAATAATTCCTCTCCTGAAGAGATATTAAGGGACACTAAAATAATAAAATATATTGTAATATTGTAATATTTTTAAATACTATATTCCTGTGATAAAAATAATTATATGAATGAGTCAAATTGGAAAGCCCCCAAATAAATCCTAGAATGTAAAAGATTTTACATTCTGATTTTGATAAAGATGGAAATTCAAATGATTAGCATAAATAAATGGTTCTTGTCAATTTATTAATTAAATTTTAAATTAAAAAAAATTTAAATGCCAAGTCAGCATTGTAGGATACACCACTCTTTTATATACTGCTAAGAGAAAAAAAAAGCAGATAAACTAAAACAAAAAGTTTTCTTATCACACAGACACATTACTCTTGTTACCAGGGCAAACATGACCCGCCACCTGCTTTTGTAAATAAAATTTTGTTAAACATAGACATGTCCATTTATTTACATATTGTCCATGACTGTTTTTGTGCTACAATGACTGTATTGGATACTTGTGACAGAAACTGTCCCACAAAGCCTAAAATATTTACTATCTGTCTCTTCAAAGGAAAGTTTGCTGGCTCATTTGCTACAGTTTTTGAGAATTATTTTAGACTTCCTTAGATACAGACTTTTAATCATATACCATTTTTGTCTGTAAGTTTAATGCAAGAAATTAGTTAAGGTACAATAAAACTTCTTCCCAAAGTCCAGGTCTTTTAATTCACTTTTTTACTCAGGTTATCCATATATATGTATATATATATATATATATATATATATATATATATATATATATATATATATATATATATATATATTTATTTATTTATTTATTTCATACTGTAGTGTTCTCTGTTGAATCTAGGACTTTGGTGATATGGCATTTCTTAAAATCATGTTCTAACTATTGTTTCTTCTGTTTTCTTCCACCACTCCAACACCCATTCTCAAGTAAGATGATGACACTGTCCTGATCTTACCAGAGAGAATCAGACAAGGAGTATGGCTTTACTGCAGTGATAGTAAGACTTCATTGGTTGTAAGAGGGATTCTGCTTTCAGAGACATTAAACTGTGAAAATTGTGTCTTAGAATTAATGAAATATAGTTGATAATTTCCTTAAACCATATGAGAATAAATTATGGATGAAATAAAAAGTTAAATATAATAATAAATGCATAAAAGATCTAAGGGAAACAAGGGCAAGTATGTATATAATCTGGTAGTGAGAGAATCTTTTCTAAAAATAATAGCATAAGGAGAAACCATGATGGAAAACATTGATAGACTTACTTGCACTGGGATCTTGGGCAGAAACTTTTATCTGAGTCTCACTTTTCCTATCTTTAATATGAGGAAAACTATAGTGACTACCTCATAGATTGTTTTGGGAATTAAATTAGGTGATATATAACTCATTTAGAATAATGTAAATTACAGTGAATTAGACAGTTCATAACTATAAGAGACATCAACTGGTCAGTGTTTAACATGTCTCATTAACCTCTATTCATTTTGAAACCCAAATTATATCAGATATTCTTTTTTTCTTTTTTTTTTAAAGACAAGTATTTTAATCTAATGTTTAAAGTAACTGAATTGAACCAAATATAATTTTGAAATATCAAACTTAAATGCATTTACAAATCTTTGTAGACATTGCTTTAAAAACAGTTATGCCACTCAAGACACACAGGCTTTCTGGTTGTTTTGCAGATACAGCAAGTTCATTTCCTCTTCAGGGCTTGGTACTTGTTAATCTTATTGTCTGAAATGCTCACGTCCTGTACCTTTAAATACACACTCCCTCCTTTTACTCAATGTACTGTTTATATGTCGCTTTCACTAAGACATCTCTATAATTATAATCTTCCAGTAAAACAAACAAACAAACAAACAAACAAACAAACAAACAAAAAGACCATGCCTCCTTTTTTTTTCCACAGGAAAAAAACCCCACCATAAACAGAGTCAAAAGTCAATGGCAAACTGGGGAGAAATATTTTCAAATTATATTACAGATAAAAGGTTAATTTTTTCTTAAAATGTAGGGAAAAATTATCAAAAGTTTCATGAAAAAGAGGACAAAACATAATTAGACTATGCTTAGCTGTTAACAGGGGAAGTATAATGAAGACTACACCAAAACACCATTTCTTGTCAGATTGGCAAAAATTAAAAGGACTGGCAGCAATGTGAGAAAACAGGCCCTTTCATATATTGCTCCTGAATAAACAATGCGATAGAGTTTCTGTGGAATTAGGAAATACCTTAACAAAATTCTTACGCATTTTTCTTTTGAATCACAATTATAGAAATTTACCTTTCAAATATACCTTCATAGGTATAAAACAACATACACACAAGGTTAGTCATTATGGCAAAGTTTTTGTAGTACTAAAATATTTGAAACAACTTCACTAGAGTCTGAATTCCTGGATTCCAAATCCACACCCATATGTTTACTGGGAGGGTAACTGTCCCCAGGCTACACAAAGGCTTTAGAGTCTCTCAGACTTGGGTCAGAATTGCACTCATCATATTCAGTACATACTAGCTATATGTCACTGGGAAATATATTTAACCTCTTAAAGGCTTGGTTTCCTTCTTTTTAATAAAAAAGATAATAACACCTACTTCAGAGTAGTTTTGATTATTAGTGAGATTACCTACATATAACAAAATAAATAACAGGAGTTTTAATGGACATTTTGTTCCTCTCAATGTTTCACTATTATAAAAGAGGTGGAATATATTCAGGTATGTTTGTGTGCACCTCAGGGAGGACTGTATTTCTATAGGTTAAATGTCTAAAAGTGGAATCTTTAGGTAATAGGTTATGCATTCTTGAAATTTTCTTTTTGAATTTTATTTTATTTATTTATTTATACAGCAGGTTCTTATTAGTCATCCGTTTTATGCACATCAGTGTATACATGTCAATCCCAATCTCCCAATTCATCACACCACCACCCCCTCCCCCCACCGCTTTCCCCCCTTGGTGTCCATACGTTTGCTCTCTACATCTGTGTCTCAATTTCTGCTCTGCAAACCTGTTCATCTGTACCATTTTTCTAGGTTCCACTTATATGCATTAATATACGATATTGGTTTTTCTCTTTCTGACTTACTTCATTCTGTGTGACAGTCTCTAGATCCATCCACGTCTCTACAAATGACCCAATTTCATTCCTTTTTATGGCTGAGTAATATTCCATTGTATATATGTGCCACATCTTCTTTATCCATTCATCTGTCGATGGACATTTATGTTGCTTCCATGACCAACCTATTGTAAATAGTGCTGCAATGAACAATGGTCTGCATGTGTCTTTTTGAATTATGGTTTTCTCTGGGTATATGCCCAGTAGTGGGATTGCTGGGTCATTAGGTAATTATATTTTTAGTTTTTTGAGGAACGCCCATACTGTTCTCCATAGTGGCTGTATCAATTTATATTCTCACCAACAGTGCAAGAGGTTTCCCTTTTCTCCACACCCTCTCCAGCATTTGTTGTTTGTAGATTTTCTGATGATGCCCATTCTAAGTGGTGTGAGGTGATACATCATTGTAGTTTTGATTTGCATTTTTCTAATAAGTAGTGATGTTGAGCAGCTTTTCATGTGCTTCTTGGCCATCTGTATGTCTTCTTTGGAGAAATGTCTATTTAGGTCTTCTGCCCATTTTTGGATTGGGTTGTTTGTTTTTTTGATATTGAGCTGCATTAGCTGGTTATATATTTTGGAAGTTAATCCTTTGTCCGTTGATGTGTTTGCAAATATTTTCTCCCATTTTGAGGCTTGTCTTTTCATCTTATTTATGGTTTCCTTTGCTGTGCAAAAGCTTTTAAGTTTCATTAGGTCCATGTGTTTATTTTTGTTTTTATTTCCATTACTCTAGGAATTAGGTCAAAACAGATCTTACTGTGATTTATGTCAAAGAGTGTTCTTCCTATGTTTTCCTCTAAGAGTTTTATAGTGTCCGGTCGTACATTTAGGTCTCTAATCCATTTTGAGTTTATTTTTGTGTATGGTGTTAGGGAGTGTTCTAATTCCATTCTTTTACATGTAGCTGTCCAGTTTTCCCAGCACCACTTATTGAAGAGATTGTCTTTTCTCCATTGTATATCCTTGCCTCCTTTGTCATAGATTAGTTGACCATAGGTGCATGGGTTTATCCCTGGGCTTTCTATCTTGTTCCATTGATCTATATTTCTGTTACTGTGCCAGTACCATATTGTCTTGATTACTGTAGCTTTGTAGTATAGTCTGAAGCCAGGGAGTCTGATTCCTCCAGCTCCGTTTTTTTCCCTCAAGACTGTTTTGGCTATTCGGGGTCTTTTGTGTCTGTACACAAATTTTAAGATTTTTTGTTCTAGTTCCATAAAACATGCCATTTGTAATTTGATAGAGATTACATTGAATCTGCAGATTGCTTTCGATAGTATAGTCATTCTCACAGTATTCATTCTTCCAATCCAAGAACATGGTATATCTCTCCATCTCTTGGTATCATCTTTCATCAGTGTCTTAGAGTTTTCTGCATACAGGTCTTTTGTCTCCTTAGATAGGTTTATTCCTAGGTATTTTATTCATTTTGTTGCACTGGTAAATGGGAATGTTTCCTTAATTTCTCTTTCAGATTTTTCATCATTAGTGGATAAGAATGCAAGAGATTTCTGTGCATTGATTTTGTATCCTGGAACTTTACCAAATTCATTGATTAGCTCTAATAGTTTTCTGGTGGCAACTTTAGGATTCTCCATATATAGTATCATGTCATTGGCAATCAGTGACAGTTTTACTTTTTCTTTTCCAATTTGTATTCTTATTATTTCTTTTTCTTCTCTGATTGCCATGGCTAGGACTTCCAAAACTGTGTTGAATAATAGTGGTGAGAGTGGGCAACCTTGTCTTGTTCCTGATATTAGTGGAAATGCTTTCAGTTTTTCACCATTGAGAATGATGTTTGCTGTGGGTTTGTCGTATATGGCCTGTATTATGTTGAGGTAGGTTCCCTCTATGCCCACTTTCTGGAGAGTTTTTATCATAAATGGGTGTTGAATTTTGTCAAAAGCTTTTTCTGCATCTACTGAGATGATCATGTGGTTTTATTCTTCAATGTGTTAATATGGAGTATCACATTCATTGATTTACATATGTTGAAGAATCCTTGCATCCCTGGGATAAATCCCACTTGAACATGGTGTATGATCCTTTTAATGTGTTGTTGGATTCTGTTTGCTAGTATTTTGTTGAGGATTTTTGCATCTATATTCATCAGTGATATTGGTCTGTAATTTTCTTTTTTTGTAGTATCTTTGGTTTTGGTATCAGGGTTATGATGGCCTCATAGAATGAGTTTGGGTGTGTTCCTTCCTCCGCAATTTTTTGGAAGAGTTTGAGAAGGATGGGTGTTAGCTCTTCTCTAAATGTTTGATAGAATTCACCTGTGAAGCCATCTGGTCTTGGACTTTTGTTTGTTGAAAGATTGTTAATCACAGTTTCAATGTCATTACTTGTGATTGGTCTGTTCATATTTTCTATTCCTGGTTCAGTGTTGGAATATTGTACCTTTCTATGAATTTGTCCATTTCTTCCAGGTTGTCCATTTTACTTGCATAGATTTGCTTGTAGTAGTCTCTTAGGATGCTTTGTATTTCTGTGGTGTCTGTTGTAACTTCTCCTTTTTCATTTCTAATTTTATTGATTTGAGTCCTCTCCCTCATTTTCTTGATGAGTCTGGCTAATGGTTTATCAATTTTGTTTATCATCTCAAAGAACCAGCTTTTAGTTTTATTGATCTTTGCTGTTGTTTTCTTTGTTTCTATTTCATTTATTTCTGCTCTGATCTTTATGATTTCTTTCCTTCTGTTAACTTTGGTTTTTGTTTGTTCTTCTTTCTCTTGTTCCTTTAAGTCTAACGTTAGATTGTTTATTTGAGATTTTTCTTGTTTCTTGAGGTAGGCTTTCATAACTATAAACTTCCCTCTTAGAACTGCTTTTGCTGCATCCCATAGGTTTTGGATCATCGTGTTTTCATTGTCATTTGTCTCTAGATATTTTTTGATTTCCTCTTTAATTTCTTCAGTGATCTCTTGGTTATTTAGTAACCTATTGTTTAGCCTCCATGTGTTTGTGTTTTACGTTTTTTTCCCTGTAATTGATTTCTAATCTCATAGCGTTGTGGTCAGAAAAGATGCTTGATATGATTTCAATTTTCTTAAATGTACTGAGTCTTGATTTGTGACCCAAGATGTGATCTACCCTGGAGAATGTTCCATGCGCACTTGTGAAGAAACTGTAATCTGTTGTTTTTGGATGGAATTCTTATAAATAACAATTAAATCTATCTGGTCTATTGTGTCATTTAACGCTTGTGTTTCCTTATTAATTTTCTGTTTGGATGATCTGTCCATTGGTGTAAGTGAGGTGTTAAAGTCCCCCACTATTACTATGTTACTGTCGATTTCCTCTTTTATAACTGTTAGCAGTTGCCTTATGTATTGAGGTGCTTCTATGTAGGGTGCATATATATTTATAATTGTTATGTCTTCTTCTTGGATTGATCCCTTGATCATTATGTAGTGTCCTTCCTTGTCTCTTGTAACATTCTTTATTTTAAAGTCTATTTTATCTGATATGAGTATTGCTACTCCAGCTTTTTTTTGATTTCCATTTGCATGGAATATATTTTTCCATACCCTCAATTTCAGTCTGTATGTGTCCCTAGGTCTGAAGTGGGTCTCTTGTAGACAGCATATATATATGGGTCTTGGTTTTGTATCCATTCAGCAAGCCTGTGTCTTTTGGTTGGACCATTTAATCCATTTGCGTTTAAGGTAATTATTGATATGTATGTCCCTATGACCATTTTCTTAATTGTTTTGTGTTTGTTTTTGTAGGTCCTTTTCTTGTCTTGTGTTTCCCACTTGGAGAAGTTCTTTTATCATTTGTTGTACAGCTAGTTTCGTGATGCTGAATTCTCCTAGCTTTTGCTTGTCTGTAAAACTTTTGATTTCTCCATCGAATCTGAATGAGATCCTTGCTGGGTAGAGTAATATTGGTTGTAGGTTCTTCTGTTTCATCACTTTAAGTATATCATGCTACTCCCTTCTGGCTTGTAAAATTTCTGCTGAGAAATCAGCTGTTAACCTTATGGGGCTTCCCTTGTTTTTTTGTGGTTTTTTTTATTGTTTTTTCCTTGATGCTTTCAATAATTTTTCTTTGTCTTTAATTTTTGCCAATTTGATTAGTATGTGTCTTGGCTTGTTTCTCCTTGGGTTTTTCCTGTATGGGACTCTCTGCACTTCCTGAACTGGGGTGGCTATTTCCTTTCCTATGTTAGGGAAGTTTTTGACTATAATCTCTTCCAATCTTTTCTGGGGTCCTTTCTCTCTCTCTTTTCCTTCTGGGACCTCTACAATGTGAATGTTGTTGCATTTAATGCTGTCCCAGAGGTCTCTTAGGCTGTCTTCATTTCCTTTCATTCTTTTTTTTTTTATTCTATTCTGTAGCAGTGAATTCCACCATTCTGTCTTCCAGGTCACGTATCCATTCTTCTGCCTCAGTTATTGTGCTATTGATTCCTTCTAGTGTAGTTTTCATTTCAGTTATTGTATTGTTCATGTCTCTTTGTTTGTTCTTTAATTCTTCTAGGTCTTTGTTAAACATTTCTTGCATCTTCTCGATCTTTGCCTCCATTCTTTTTCCTAGGTCCTGGATCATCTTCACTATCATTATTCTGAATTCTTTTTCTGGAAGGTTGCCTATCTCCACTTCATTTAGTTGTTTTTCTGGAGTTTTATCTTGTTCCTTCATCTGGTCCATAGCCCTCTGCTTTTTCATCTTGTCTACCTTTCTGTGAATGTGGTTTTTGTTCCAGAGGTTGCAGGATTGTAGTTCTTCTTGCTTCTGCTCTCTGCCCTCTGGTGGATGAGGCTCTCTAAGAGGCTTGTGCAAGTTTCCTGATGGGAGGGACTGGTGGTGGGTAGAGCTGGCTGTGGCTCTGGTAGTCAGAGCTCAGCAAAACTTTAATCCACTTGTCTGCTGATGGGTGGGGTTGGGTCCCCTCCCTGTTGGTTGTTTGGCCTGAGGCGACCCAACACTGGAGCCTACCTGGGCTCTTTGGTGGGGCTAATGGTGGACTCTGGGAGAACTCATTCCAAGGAGTACTTCCCAGAACTTCTGCTGCCAGTGTCCTGTCCCCGTGGTGAGCCACAGCCCCACCCCTTGCCTGTGCAGGAGACCCTCCAACACTAGCAGGTATGTCTGGTTCAGTCTCTGTGGTTTCACTGCTTCTTCCCCTGGGTCCCGATGCTCACACTACTTTGTGTGTGCCCTCCAAGAATGGAGTCTCTGTTTCCCCCAGTCCTGTCCAAGTCCTGCAATCATATCCCACTAGCCTTCAAAGTCTGATTCTCTAGGAATTCCTCCTCCCATTGCCGGACCCCCAGGTTGGGAACCCTGATGTGGGACTCAGAAGCTTTTCTCCAGTGGGTGGACTTCTGTGGTATAATTGTACTCCAATTAGTGAGTCACCCACCCAGCAGTTGTGGGATTTGATTTTATTGTGATTGCACCCCTCTTACCGTCTCATTGTGGCTTCTCCTTTGTCTTTGGATGTGGGGTATCATTTTTGGTGAGTTCCAGTGTCTTCCTTGATATCATATATTCACATTGCCTTGAATGCAGAAAATTTTAATTGTCTGTATTCCTATTTCTTACTCATATTTGGATTGACTGACAGTTTAAGGGAGGTGTTGTGTGCCATGTGGATCTGTGTTATATGAGTATATGTGTGCATATGTGGATACAGGCAGAAGCCTATAACTAAGCTCCTTCTCGTGCAACTAGAGAGGCTGCTATAATCCCTTTCTTAGACATTTCACAGAGTGGGAGGGAAGAGGAGGTTGTGACTGATAATAAAATCCACTCAGACCTTTCATAGGGATTAATTCCATTATATTATGCAAAGTTCCTATCTGGGTAATCCTATCAGAAAGTGAAGGAATCCTTCCTCTAAACAGATCTAAACAAAGCATAGAATATGCATATTTTATTCATGCTCCTCAATGTAAACATGCAACTATGTTAACATAGGGAACAATGCTCTTTGGCAATCATTACCTAGAAAAATAATTATAATGTAATATTGTGTATTCCCATAAGTAGGAAAAAGCTTTCATGTTCTGGCCTAAAGATAATTTTAGTTCCCATAAGGCGGGGGTGGGTGGGGAGTGGTTCTGGAAGAATCTATCCTGGTACCGTGCATTAATTTTGTTTTTTCGTTTAGTTTCATTGAGGTATAATCGACATACAGCACTGCATAAGTTTAAGGCATACAGAAAAATGATTAGATTCACATAAATCATGAAATGATTACCACAATAAGTTTAGTGAACATTCATCATCTTGTAAAAATACAAAATTAATTTTAAAAATTTGTTTCCTTGTGATGAGAACTCTTGGGATTTACTCCCTTAACAACTTTCAGATATAACTTACAACAGTGTTAATTATACTTATCATGCTGTACAGTACATCCCTAGTCTTTATTGACCTTATAACTGGAACTTTGTAACTTTTGACTGCCTTCATCCAGTTCCCACTCTCTCCACACTCCACTTTGGTAAACAAAAACTGATCTCTTTTTGTATATGTTTGCTTGATTGTGTGTTAGTCTTTGATATATAAGTGACCTACAACACTATGTTGGTTCCTGTTACATGACATAGAGATTTTATATTTTTATACATTTTAAAATGATCACCATGGAAATTCTAGTTACCATGTGTCATTGTACAAAGATATTAAATAATTATTGACTACATTCCCTACACTGTACATTTCATACCTGTGATTCATTTATTTTGCAACTGGATATTGGTACCTCTTAATCTCCCTCACCTACTTTAATCCTCTCCTTACTCTGACAATGGACTGTTTGTTCTCTGTTCCAATGAATCTATCTCTGTTTTGTTATGTTTATTCATTTGTCTTGCTTTTTAGATTTCACATATAAGTGAAATCATACAATATTTGTCTTTTTCTGTCTGACTTATTTCATTTAGCATAATACACTCTAGGTTAATCCATGTTGTTGCAAATGATAAGATTTTATTCTTTTTTATGGCTGAGTAATATTCCATTATACATCTTTATATATTCTCACATTTAGTAGTCAATCTTTTCATTTTGTTGATAGTCTCCTTCACTGTGCAAAACCTTTTTTGTTTTATGTAGTCCCATTTTTACTTTTGTTTCTCTTACCTGAGGAGACAAGTCCAAAAAAAAAAGGGGGGGGCTTCCCTGGTGGTGCAGTGGTTGAGAATCCGCCTGCCAATGCAGGGGACACGGGTTCGAGCCCTGGTCTGGGAAGATCCCACATGCCACGGAGCAACTGGGCCTGTGAGCCACAACTACTGAGCCTGCGCTTCTGGAGCCTGTGCTCCGCAACAAGAGAGGCCATGATAGTGATTACACTGCGATGTAAGTGTGGCCCCCACTTGCAGCAACTAGAGAAAGCCCTCGCACAGAAACGAAGACCCAACACAGCCGAAAATAAATAAATAAATAAATAAATTTAAAAAAATTGGGCCTGTCAAATTAAAAAAAAAAAAGGGCATATTGCTTATGTTTTCTCATAGAAGTTTTATGGTTTCAGGTTCCACATTTAAGTCTTTAATTCATTTTGAATTTTTTTTGTGTGTGTGTGCATGCTGTGAAAATGTAGTCCAGATTGATTTTTTGCATATAGTTGTCCAGGTTTGCTAACGCCATTTATTGAAGAGGCTGTCTTTTCCCATTGTATATTCTTGCCTCCTTTGTCATAGATTAATTGTCTGTATAAATGTGGGTTCATTTCTGGACCCTCTATTCTCTTCCATTGAACTATGTCTCTGTTTTTGTGCCAGTACCATACTGTTTTGATTATTGTAAATTTGTAGTATGGTTTGAAATCAAAGTGCATGGCACCTCTAGCTTTGTTCTTCTTTACCAAGATTGCTTTGGCTATTCAGGGTCTTTTGTCGTTCCATACAAATTTAAGAATTATTTGTTCAGTTCTGTGAAAAATGTCATGAGTATTTTGATAAAGATTGCATTAAATTAGTAGATTGCCTTAGGTTATATGGTCATGTCAACAATATTAATTCTTCCAATCCACGAGAACTGTATATCTGTCCATTTGTTTGAGTCATCTTCAGTTTCTTTCATCAGTTTCTTATGGTTCTACAAATACAGGTCTTTTACCTTCCTGGTAAAATTTATTCTTAGGTATTTTATTCTTTTTCATGCAATTATAAATGGGAGTTTTAAAATTAATTTCTCCTTTTCATAATCATTGTTAAAAGAGTTTAGACAGGGAATAGATATATTAATTTTATATCCAGCAACTTCATCAAATTTATTGATGAATCCTGTAGATTTTTGGTGGTGTCTTTAGGATTTTATATGTATAGTATGATGGAATCTGTGAACACTGGAAGTTTTACTTCTTCCTTTCCACTTTGGATTTCTTGTATGTCTTTTTCTTGTCTGATTGTTATGTCTTGGACTTCCAATAGAAGTGGTGAGTGTTGGCGTCCATGCCGTTTTCTTAATATTAGAAGAACTGCTTCCAGATTTTCAACATTGAGTATGGTGGTAGCTGTGTGCTTGTCTTTTATGGCTTGTCATATACGTTATATATAGAGATATGTTCCCTCTATACCCATTTTGTTGAGAGTTTTTATAATAAATGGATGTTGAATTTTGTCAAAAGCTTTCTGCATCTGTTGAGATGGTCATATGATTTTTATTTTTCAATTTGTTAATGTGGTGTATCACCTTGTTTGATTTGCAGTTATTGAACCATCCTTGCAACTCAGGATAAATCCCACATGATCATGGTGAATGATTCTTTTAAAGTATTGTTGACTTTGGTCTGACAATATTTTTGGAGGATTTGTGCATCTCTGTTCATCAATGATATTGGCCTGTAATTTCCTTCTTTCAGATATATTTGTCTGGTTTGTGTATAAGCATGATGTTGGCCTCATAGAATGAGTTCAGAAATATTCCTTCCTCTGCAAGTTTTTGGAATAATTTGAGAAAGATAGGTGTTAACTCTTCTCTAAAAGTTTGGTAGAATTTACCTGTGAAGTCATCTCATCCTGGACTTTTGTTTGTTGGGAGTTTAAAATTTTTTTTTGATTCATTTTTATTACAGGTAATTGGTCTGTTCATAATTTCTTTTTCTTCCTAGTTCAGTCTTGGGAGATTGTACATTTATACGAATTTGTCCATTTCATCTAGGTTGTCCATTTTATTGGCATATTGTTGTTCATAGTAATCTCTTATGATCCTTTGTATTTCTGTGGTGTTGTTTGTAACTTCTCCCTTTTCATTTCTGATTTTATTGTTTTACACCCTCTTTTTTAAATTGATGAATCTGGCAAAAATTTTATTAATTTTGTTTTTCTCTTCAAAGAACCAGGTCTTAGTTTCATTGATCTTTTCTATTTTTTTTAGACTCTATTTCATTTCTGTTCGATCTTTATGATTTTTTTCCTTTTACTAACTTTGGGTTTTGTTCATTCTTCTTTTTCTATTTCCTTTAGGTATAAAGTTAGATTGTTTATTTGGGATTTTTGTTTGTTTGTTTCCTGAAGTAGGTTTATAGCGCTTCCCTCTTTGAACTGCTTTTGCTGAATCCCATAGATTTTGGATCATTGTGTTTTTCATTTTCATTTATCTCAAGTTATCTTTTATTAATTTCCTCTTTGGTTTCTTCAGCGATCCATTGTTTGTTTAGTAGCATATCGTTTCACCTCCAGGTGTTTGTGTGTTTTTTGCATTTTTTTCCCTTCTAATTGATTTCTAGTCTCTTAGCTAGTGGTTGGAAAAGATGCTTCATATAAGTTCAATGTTCTTAAATTTGCTGAGACTTGTTTTGTGGCCTAGCATGTGATCTATCCTGGAGAGATTCCATGTGCATTTGAAAAGAATGTGCATTCTGCTGCTTTTGGATGAAATGTTCTTTATATATCTATTAAGTCAACTTGCTCTAATGTGTAGTTTGAGGTCAGTGTTTCCCTATTGATTTTCTCTCTCAAGGATCTGTACATTGATGTAAGTGGAGTGGGAAAGAACCCTACTGTCATTGTGTTACTGTCAATTTCTCCCTTTATGTTTTTTAATCTTGCTTTATGTTTAGGTGCTCCTATGTTTGTTGCATAAATATTTACAATTGTTATATCTTCTTCTTGGATTGATTCCTTGATCATTATATAATGTCTTTCTTTTGTCTCTTGATACAGTCTTTGTTTTAAAGTCTATTTTGTCTGATATAAGTATTGCTACCCCAGCTTTTATTCCTTTTCCATTTGCATGGAATACCTTTTTGCGTGTCCCTGACTTTCTTTAGCTCTGAAGTGAGCCTCTTGTAGGCAATATATATATATGAGTCTCGTTTTTGTATCCAGTCAGCCACTCTGTCTTTTCATTGGAGCATAACTCCGTTTACAATTAAACTAATTATTGATAGGTATGTACTTATTGCCATTTGAGGGGTTGCTGTTTTGTAGTTCTTTTTTGTTCCTTTCTACTTTTTTTGCACTCTTCCTTTCTGATTTGATGACTGTCTATAATGTTATGTTTGCATTCGTTCCTCTTTCTTGTGTGCGTATCTATTATAAATTTTTGGGTTTTATGGTTACCTTGAAGTTTATATATAGCAATCTCTATGTATACATGATTATTTTTATATCTCTTAACTTTGAATCCATTTTAACAACGCTGAATTTTTACTCCCCCATCCCATGTTTATTGTTCCTGACATCATATTTTACATCTTCTTGTTTGTGCATCCCTTTACTACTTATTATAGATGATTTTACTACTTTTGTCTTTTAACTTTCCTTCAAGCTTTATAAGTGGTTAATTTATGACCTTTACTGCATATTTACTTTTATCAATAAAACTTTGCCTTTTGTACTTTTCATATTTTTAGTTGTGCCCTTTTCATTTCTGCTTAGAGACATCACTTTAACATTTCTTGTAAAGTTGTTTTCATGTTTTCTGAATTCCTTTACCTTTTTCTAATCTGTAAAACTTTTGATCTCTTTATAAAACCTGAATAGGGCTTCCCTGGTGGTGCAGTGGTTGAGAATCTGCCTGCCGATGCAGGGGACACGGGTTCGAGCCCTGGTCTGGGAAGATCTCACATGCCGTGGAGCAACTAGGCCCGTGAGCCACAACTACTGAGCCTGCGCGTCTGGAGCCTGTGCTCCGCAACAAGAGAGGCCACAATAGTGAGAAGCCCACGCACCGTGATGAAGAGTGGCCCCCGCTTGCTGCAACTGGAGAAAGCCCTCGCACAGAAACGAAGACCCAACATAACCAAAAATAAATAAATAATAATTAAAACCTGAATAAAAACCTTCCTGGGTATTGTACTTATAGTTGTAGGCTTTTCCCTTTCAATATTTTAAGTATATTGTGCCACTCCCTTTTGGCCTGCAGATTTTCTGCTGAAAACTCAGCTGGTAGCCTCATTGGAGTTCACTTGTATATAACTTGTTGCTTTTCCCTTGTTGCTTTTAATATTCTCTATCTTTAATTTTTGCCGTTTTAATTACAATTTGTCTTGGTGTGGTCTTCTTTGGGTTGGACCTTTTGGGACTCTTCTGTGTTTTTTGGACATGGATTTTTGTTTAATTTCTCAGGTTAAGGGAGTTTACATATATTATGTCTTCAAATATATTCTCTGCCCTTTTCTCTCTCTCTTCTTCTGGGATCCATATAATGTGAATGTTAGTGTGCTTGATATTATCCCCAAGGTTTCTTAAATTGTCCTCACTTCTTTTAATACTTTTTTTTCTTTTTTTTTGTTCTGATTGAGTGATTTCCAAAACTCTGTCTTTAGGTTTGGTGATCCTCTCCTTAGTATCATCTAGCTACTCTTGATTTCTTCTAGTGTATTTTTATTTCAGTTATTGTATTCTTCAACTCTGTTTAGTTCTTCTTTATATTTTCTAACTCTTATTTAAAACGTCTAACTTCTCTGCTCATCCATTCCTGTTGCCAGTTCTTTGAGCATTATATGATCATTACCTTGAACTCTTTATTGAATAGATTACTTAGCTTCACTTATTTCTTCTGGGGTTCCATATGGTTCCTTCATTTAAAACATATTTCTCTATCACCTCATTTTGCCTAATTCAATGCTCTTATTTCTATGTATTTGGTAGTTTGGTTATATTTCCCGATCTTGGAGAAGTGGTCTTTTGTAGGAGATGACTTATGCATTCCAGCAACACATTCCTCTCTAGTCACTACGTATATGCTCTTGGTGTACCCCTTATGTGAGCTCGTGGGCTTTTCTGTTGTGGCAGGCTGACCACTGTGTGAGTTTTGCTAGTCATGGCTGGCCCCTGGTCCAGTTGTTTGCCAAGCCCTGCCTTGTGCAGAGGCTGACAGCTGCTGGTGGCTGGGGCTGTGACATGAGATGGCTGGCTGCAGAGCTCTGGGTGTTACTGGGGCTAGTGCTGGCCCACCATGGGTAGAGGTTGATTCTGGGTTGGCTGCTTGGGGGGCAAGGGTTCACAGATCTTGTTTTGTCTTGTTAGTGGGTGAGTCTAGTTCCTGACATGGCTGGTTTTTGGCTCGATGATGTCACAAAGGTGGTGTCAGCCCACTGATGAGTGGAGCTGAATCCTGGAGAGCTAGTTGTGGGGCCGAACCTATTAAACTTCTGGTAAGTGGGGTTGGGGCAGGGGTCCCGGGGCTGGTGTCAGCCTTGGTTTCTAGGAGCAGGCCCCAGAGTTGGTGTCTGCCCACTGGTGTGTAGAGCTATGGATTATGAGGTCCCTGGGCTAGTGCTGGCTAAATGGTGGGTGGAGCTGTGTCCTGGCATCTCTGGCTGTAAGAATCTGTTGGTCCCATAGCTGTATTTGGCCTGCTGGTGTGTAGGGTCAGTTTCTCATATGCTGGCTGCAGGGTCTTCCTGAAGCTGATGTTGTCCCTTTGCTGGTGGGTATCTGGGTGGATCCAAGATTGCCTGGCTGAAGGTCCCAAGGTGTCCTAGAGCTGTTGTTGTTCTACTGGTGGCTGGGGCCAGGACCCAAGTGGTCTCAGGGTTGGTATAAGCCTGCTGATGTGTGGGCTGGTTCTTGACACTGCAGGCTGTGGTGTTGTGGTTGCCCTGGGACTGTTGGCGGCCTGCTGATGGATGGTGCCAGAGTCCAGGGGATCCTGAGGCTAGTTCCACATGCTGGTGGGCGGAGCTGGGTCCTGGGATCTCTGACTGCAAGCCCTGGGGTTCCTAGAGTAGGTGTCAGCCTGCTGGTGGACATGGCTGAGGCTCAAGGGGTTCTGTTTCTAGTACTGGCCTGTTGGTTGGCAGAACTAGGATCCAGGGAATTTGGCTAAAGGGCCTGGGATTCCTGGAGCTGGTGCTCACCCACTAGTGGGTGAAGCTGGTGCTGACCCACTGGTGGGCAGGGTCAGTGCTGACCCACTGGTGGGCAGGGTCAGTCCCCAGGTCTCTAGTTGCAGATTCCTGTGGGTGGCAGAGTTGGTGTAGGATCACTGGTAGGCAGAGCCATGTCCCAAAGCTGTGGGGCCCAGGTTCCCAGTGATAGTGAAGTCCACCTGTGGGCAAAGCCAGGTTCTGGGTCCTCTGGTGAGTGGTGCCTGGTCCTGAGGCAGCTGGGGGCTCAGGGAATCCTATGGTAGCCAGCTTGCAGGTGAGTGGGACTGTGTCCTCACCCAGCCAGCTGCTTGGCCTGAGGCATCCCAATTCTAGTGCTGACAGGCTGGTGTGCAGGACTGAGTCCTGGTGCTAATAAGTTAAAAGGAGGATTCCAAAATGGTGATTGCCAGCACCAGTGTCCTCATGGTAGAACAAGCTCCCCAAAATGGCTGTCACCAGTGTCTGTGTCCCCAGGGTGAGCACCAGTTGTCTCTTGCCTCTCTCAGTGGCTCTCCAAGATCAGTGGTATGTCTGACCCAAACTTATTTCAAATTGCTTCTTCTGACCTGGCTCTCAGAGCACATCAGATTTTGTGTGTGTCCTTTATCAGTGGAGACTCTTTAGAAATACACTGTAAAATAATAAAAGGTAACATAATAAAAAAAAAAAGTGGAGACCTTTATTTCCTACAGTCCTCTGGCTCTCCCAAAATTAAGTCCTGATGCTTTCAAACCCAAATATTCTTGGGGTTCATTTCTCAGTGCAGGACCCCAAAGCTGGGGAGCAATTTGTGGGGCTTGGGCCCCTTGTTCTTTGGGGAGAATCTGCAGTTCAGTTTTACTTCCCTTTGTGGGTCACCCATCAAGGGTTATGGGTCTTGACTATTCTATATCTCTGGCCCTTCTACCCAACTTGTAGTTTCTTCTTTATGTCTCTATTTCTAGTTCTTTTCTGCTAATTTTCAGGTATTTCTCGTCAATAGTTGTTCTGTTAATGGTTGTAATTTTGGTGTGCCAATAGAAGGGGTGAGCTCAAGGTCTTCCTGTTCTGTGTTCTTGGCCACTCCCTCCCCCATGCATTAATTTTAAATAAAAATAACAAAAAAAAGAAATCTTAGAAAACAATAGAAGGCAAATTACAAGTTAAGAAACATGTTTAAAATATGTGTGACATTTAATCATGTTATTGTTATTTCTTGTTATAATGTCTTATTCTCCTTAATATATGAAGATATCATAAAAGCGACAGAATGAACACCATATCAAGGACAATATGAGGTCACATGTCTAAGATGTTTGAGAATACACCTTTGAAAACTAATAGGAAAATTAGACCATATATGTATACAGGAAAATTTATTTCAACATTATATGCAATATTAAGTTATTAGAGATAATCTAAATTCCCCATCAATATGGACTTGTCAAAATTTGTCACATATTCTGAGTGCTCTGTTCCTTTTCTTCTCAGGGAGCTTAGGGTTTAGAGATGGGATTGGGTAGGTTCAGAAGAATAAAAAAATAACTGCCTAAATACCTGAAATCACATTCATAACACCATTATAATCACATCTCTCAACCTAGGCCTGGCTGATAGAATTCCTTTTTCATGGTGATTTTCTTCATTTTATAGTTATTCATTTTTCCAGGTCACTTCTTTCAATCATTTAAAATAAGTAACAAATATATACATATATGTAAATATAATATTCTAGGGGGTGTAGAAGGCTGTACACATAAGCAGCCCTATGCATTTGCCAGGAAAGACCTCAAAGAGCCTTAATCTCTTACCTCTGGTTAAACGTGTTTCTGTGTAAGCAGGAAGTGAAGACTAATATTGTAAATAGACTTAGCATTGAACTTATACTCCAACACATACAGATTTCTTCAGCAAAGTGCAGAGGACTAATTTGTCCAAAGAATTTAAGGACATCACTGACCGTGTTGAAAAGCATTAAAAAAATGAAAGTGAAGATGTAACATTAGCAAGATGGTGGAATAAGGAGCTCTGAACACTCCTCCTCATGGACACACCCCAATTCAACAATAATACATGAATAAATTCCCCTTGTGAGAAACCCAGAAACCAGTTGAGAGGTTCCTGCATCCCAGGGAAGCACGAAATCAGCCACATTGAAACCAGTAGGAAAATTTGAAATAGCCTGTTGCCATAACCCCCACCTCCAACACAACACTGGTACCTTATGATTAGGAGGAAATCTCCATCCTCAAGCTTCTCCCTGGGGAGGAAAAGAGCTGGGCTGTGCACCAAATGTTCCAACTTTTCTTAGGGTTACACAAGGGACTTGTTTCTGTCTCACCTATCACAACACTGGTAGAACCTAACATACACTAGACCTCTGGGGAGTACAGAGAACAAACAGTGGCTTGAACTAGCACATGGGCACTTGCCATAGCTCATTCTCTGGCTAACTGCAGAGAAAGTGGGTGAAAATAACCCCCAGTGCCCAGCTTCTCCCTGGGGAGAGAAAGGACTAAACTGTGCATCCAACATTTCAATTTTTCTCAGGGTTACCCAAGGGACTTTCTTCTGCCTTGCCTGTTTCAGAACACTAAAAGAACACAACATACACTAGATTCCTGGGGGCTCCAGAGACCAAAGATAGTGGTCCAAATAAGCACAAGCACTTGCCACACCTCCTCCTCCTGGCTCAATGCAGAGAAAATTGGCAAAAACCTAGCTCCTGACTTTTCCCTGGGTAGGGAAATAGTTGGACTGCACATCTAAAGTCTTAACTTTTCTGGGAGCTGACTGAGGGACTGACTTCTGTCTTACCTGTCTCAGTGTGCTGACAAAACCTGGCATGCTCTAAATGACTAGGAGCTACCAAGAATAAGGACAATGTTTTGGACTAGCACGACGTCTTAAGAGGCTCACAGAATCTCTGCTCTGGCTGATTGGTGAAGGTTTTCTCCTGCATGAGGCCATTCCATGAAGACTAGGAGAAGTTGCAGTTCTTTCTAATGTGTGGATAACACACAAAGAGTCAAGGAAAGTGAAGAAACAGGGAAATATGATCCAAACAAAAGAACGAAATAAAACTCCAGAAACTGACTGTTATGAAACAGAGATATATGAATCACCTAAAGGAGATTTGAAAATAACCACCATGAAAATGCTCAATGAGCTCAGGAGAACAACTTCTGAATAAAGTGAGAATCTCAACAAAGAGATAGAAAAAGTTTAAAAAACAGAAATCTTAGAGCTGAAGAATAGAATATCTGAACTGAAAAATTCAGAAGAGAAGTTCAACAACAGACTAGATCAAACATAAAAAGAATCAGCACACTCTAAGACAGGTCATTTGAAATTATCTACTCAAAGAATCAAAAAGAAAAATAAAAAGAAAATAGTAAAGAAAGCTCAAGGGACTTAGGGAACACCTTCAAGGGGACCAATATTTGCATTATGCACATCCCAGAAGAGGAGAGAGAAAGGATCAGAAAGCTTATGTAAAGAGATAATGGCTGAAAACTTCCAAATCTAGGGAAGGAAATGAACAATCCAGATTCACTGAGATCAACATTACCTTGATAACAAAGCCACACCACAAGAAAAGAAAAGAAAACTACAGGACAATATCCCTGATGAATATCAATGTAAAAGCCTCAACAAAATAATAGAAAACTGAATTCAACAACATGTTAAGAGTCCTACACCATGACCAAGGAATTGAAACCAGGATCTTGAAGAGACATTAGCGTTCCCATATTCAATGCAGTTTTATTTTCTATAACTAAGATATGGAAACTATGTAAATGTCCATTGACGGGTAAATGGATAAAGAGAATGTGGTATATTCAAACAATGGAATGTTATTTAGCCTCAAAAAAAATGGAAATCTTGTAATAGGCAACAATATGGATGAACCTTAATGACATTATGTTAAGTGAAATATGCTAGTTATAGAAATGCTAATACTGTATGATTCTACCTATATGAAGTATTTAAAATAGTTAAAGTCATAGAAGTATAGGATAGAGTGGTAGTTACCAGGGACTTGGGGGAGAGGGAAGTAAGGAGTTGCTATTCAACAGAGAAAAGTTTCAATTATGCAAGTAACTGGATAATTTCCTGAGAGCTGCTGTGAAACATTGAGCTTATAGTTAATAATACTATATTGTACATTTAAACTTTTGTTATGGGGGTAGATCTTATGTTGTGTTCTTGCCACACACACAAAAAAGAAATAGAATAAAAAGAAAGTGAAGAAAATTGGTGCTGAGCATGTTCCCTATAGGCACCATTTTATTATCTATTATTATTATTTTCATTTTAACTTAGCAAAATATTAACTTATACTTAATTTTTTCATTTCCTCTTTTCCCATTTACTCCTCAAACTAGACCTGCCTGACTTCTCTCCTCACCCCTCCAACAAAGAACAAACAAAATCCCTACCAATAAAAAATAACCAATGGGCAATTCCATCTCTATCTTGACCTTTCAACATCATAGGGCAGGTTGTTTTTTCTCTTCTTGAAAAAAATCCCTTTTTGCCCTGTATACATTGGCTTCACACCATCTAGTTTTCTTCATATTTCTGTAATAGTTTTTAATTGTTGTTATTTTGTGGGTTACATTCTTCTATGACTCTGTTTTAGTAACGTTTTCCCAAAGGTTTGTTCTTGGTCCACTGCCTCAGTTCCTTGAGTGATTTCATGAACTCTCATCATTTTAGTTACTACTGAGAGTGTAGAATAGTAGTTTAGAGTTCAGGCTCTGGAACAAGTTTTTCTGATATCAAATTCCAGCTCTAAGCAATTTGCTTAATCTTTCCATGCCTCAGATTCCTCTTCTCTTTAAGAGGAAACAGTAGTATCCATCCCACGTTTGTTATAAGAACTAAATTAATACATGCATTATTTGCTTAGAAAAGTTAGTAATATATAATAAAACACCATAAATATTAGACTTTATTGATACTAGTACATTTATGTTTATGAAATTCATATGTCTATATATACCTACCCCAAATTCTATGTTTTGAAATTTTTCCTTTATTCCTTTTTGTATTATTATGCTTTCTATTAGAAAACATTTAAAAGGTAATGTGACATATAACAATTATCTACTTCATCATTTAATATTTATGTCATTTTTTATGAGGCATATTCCTAGTCACAAATTACAAATCCATAACCTCATTTTTAAATGAATGAACAGTATTCTTTTAAATGGCATACTGTATTTTAATTAATCTTCCTATAGTTGAACATTTTTATTGTTTCCAGTATATTTCTATAATAATACATATTTGATTAGAAAGCATTTGTTATAAATTAATGTTTAAAATTGGATAAACTAGAGAGCTATTCAGTTGTTTACTGTTCAGGCATGTGGTTTACAATTTAGAACTCAAAGATCAAGAAAAGTACTAGTACTGAACGGCAGCACACTTTTGTGGGCTAGTGATATTGATTGGGAAGCCAGCACTACTGTTAAGATTTGCTTGGTCAAACTCCCAGCTGTCTTTTATCTCTGAACCACTAATATCCATCCTTCCCCTCTGGAAAAAATATAGCATTAAGTGGAATACAACAACTTAACGATTTTCTTCTTTGTTTTTGTAGCAGGGGTGCCTGGGAAAGAAAGAATAAGCCATAACACATAAATATTTTAATAACCTTTCAGAGATCAAAGCAGACTCCTCTCAAGGACATTTCCTGTCTTCAGAGATGAACTGGTCAATCAGGTAAGTAGATAAATTCAAAGAAGTTATTTAATATAACTTTTTGAATTAGATTTTGAGAGTTTCAAAGGGTTGGCAGAGGCCTGCAGTATTGGACTAAGCCATGTCTCACAAACAAAGCATTGACTTATTTCTTAGAATACACAAGGCAGATATCTCAGCTAGACTGCCTGGGGTGACTGCAGAAGTCCCACAGGCAGTAGCAAGATATCCTGCATGGTTTTATAGCTTCTAGATATGAGTGACTAAGCTATTCCCAGTAATATAAGGTTGAAATATAATTACTTTTCTTCTTTATAGATTGACTACTTGCCAGGTGCCATATTGACACTGAGGATTGAAATATATAAGGCATAGATTTTAATGTCACAGAGCTCATGATCAAGCAGAAAATGTGGACATGTAAGTATCTAACAAGAGTGGAGGCACCATAGAGCACTGTGGAACTGTATTGCCTTGAGCCAAATCTTCACATGAGAAGAGCACAGACTTGAAAACATCAATAGGAGTTCCCACTTTTAGAAAAGTAGAGGAATAGCATTTCTGAGAATAGGAATAATGTGCATAAGAGCACAAGGACAAGACGATGTTATAATTTATGTGGTAACAGGACAGACATATTAGCACGCTGGAAGTGAAAGACAATGTAATAAAATAAATCTGAAAAAAATAACCCTAACCACCCAACATTCTGTTTGAGGATCCCTTCTCCTACTGCCCACATACTCCTTAAAGCAACCCCAGATAATAGGTGAGAAGCCAGTATTCAAGGATCTCTTCCTCCTTCTGGAAGTCTTTCTCAAATTATTATATTAGTACAATTTCTGATAATCCCTCATATTTCAACAATTATATATTACTTAAAATTTGCAGACTTTTAAAAATGTTTAATTTTTACTAAATTACCCTTATTGTAAGAATTTTGTTGGTAGTGTAATATTGATTGGTGCTATATAGACTGAAAATTTGTGTCCCTTCTGTCTCCCTAATCCATATGTTGAAACCTAATCTCCAACGTGATAACATTTGAAGGTGGGACCTTTGGGAGGTGATTAGGTTACAAGGGTGAAGCCCTCATGAATAGGATTAGTGCCCTTATAAAAGAGACCCAAGGGAGATCCCTCATCCCTTCTGCCATGTGAGGTTACAGTAAAAAGATGTGGTTTATGAACCAGGAGGGGAGACATCACCAAATACAGAATTTACTGGCACCCTGATCTTCAAAACTGTGGGAAATAAATTGTTGTTGTAAGCCATCCAGTCTAAGGTATTCTGTTATACAGCCCAAGTGGTCTAAGACAGTTGGATATCCAGGGCAATATTACAAAGATCTAAGTGCTTGTGTTTTTATTGATTTTGGTAGGAAATGGTTACTCTGTGAGATGCTTAGAGCAATTTCTCAACTCCTCACTTAACTCTCACTCATTCTTCATGCCTCACCTTAAAAGTGACTTTTCCTGGGAAGCCTTCCCTGACCTCCTAGACTGTATTGCTAGATTATACTGTGTTTTTCATGTCATGATATGTATCACACTTTCTTATAATTCTTCACATGATTGCCTCTTGACTCTGAACTATAAACTATGAGGGAAAGATCCATGTCGCTTTTGCTTTCCTTTGTATACTCAGCATCCAGCTCCTGCTCTCTAATATCATTAAATGATATATCAGTTATGACCTTTAAACAGCACAGTCTATTTTCTGGGAAAAGAGTTAAAATAAAACTGTATATTCAATTATTAAATCCAATGTTTTTAACATTGTGATCAAGGTAACTGAGTTAACCAGTCACAGAAATGTCAGTCATACTGCTTGGGCAATATCTCAAGGGAGGCCAGTGGTGACATTTCAAAATAGATCGACTCAAACAGTAGAGCATTAGTCTGGCTGTGATTCTGTCCTGGAAGGAGGATGAACTGGAACACTATCAGAGCACTATATGATTTGAAAAGAATCTCTATTATAATGCAAGATTTTTAAACTTTATGCAATATCATCATCTTAAAACACTAAAAATACAGATGTAAGGAGATTTGAATGTTAACATCCTCCTTCAACTTCTAACCCACAACCTCAAGTTACTAGCCGTCTCTGAAGTAGTTGCTGTAAATTATTTGTTGTGCATACTTTAAATTGTTTTAAATATATTTACATATGTGGAGGAATTTATTTATATATAATTGTTTATTCATTACATAAGTGGTTTCATACTATATTACTTGTTTTATGACTTGCTTTTTTTCACTTTTCACAATACTTTGGAGGTATATTCATATCACTGATATAGATTTAATACCTTATATTTTAAATAACTGCTGTGTATTTTATATAACAAATGTCTAGAATTTAACCATTTCCCCGTTATTCAAACTTTGGGTTATTTCAAGTTTTTTGCAGTTGCAGAAATACTAGAGTGAAAACTTTGGATGTACAAGTATCTTTGTGCACAGAAATAATGGGTTTCTTTTAGATAACATGGAATGGAACTCCAGATGGAAAGATATGTGTGTATTTAAATTTTGCTGGAATTATTACAAAAGGTCTTTATTTTCCACAGTTGCAACAGAACATGGGTATCTATATTTCACACACTTCATCAATATGAATATTACTAATCTTTTAGAGGTTAGAATGAGATATTTTAACCTATTTCTATTTTGTGTTTTCATAATTATGAGTATAAATGTTTTTATATGTTTTCTATTTCTTTTTCTGTAAATGGCTTATTCATAAACTTTGCCCATTTTTTTTTCCTGTTAGATTTTCTTATTGATTTGAATGAATCCTTTATATATTCTGGGTATTCATTGCTTATATATGTTATATATGTTATACATACTTGTATGTTATACATACTTTCTCTCAAGTTATTTATTTTCCATAACCTTGTTATGATGCCTTTTATTATATGTTGTAAATTTCCCTTTTATAATTCTAAGTAATTTTGCTAACAAAGTCATTCTTCCCCACAAGATAATAATAGTGTTCTCATTATTTTCTTCTAATGTTTTCCTTTTAAATTTTCAACTGGATTTTTTTATTTCTTACATCACAGCTAGATATTAAGGGAAAGCTAAAATTCTTTTCTTACATTTAATTAATAGAGGAATTCTGCCGTGTTTTCTCTGGTACTTGATAAGTCTTTTTTTTTTTTTTAAGCATCTTTAGTGGAGTATAATTGCTTTAAAATGGTATGTTAGTTTCTGCTGTATAACAAAGTAAATCAGCTATAGATACACATATATCCCCATATCTCCTCCCTCTTGCATCTCCCTCCCACCCTCCTTATCCCACCCCTCTGGGTGGACAAAAAAACACCGAGCTGATCTCCCTGTGCTATGCAGCTGCTTCCCACTAGCTATCGGTTTTACATTTGGTAGTGTATATATGTCCAAGCCACTCTCTCACTTCATCCCAGCTTACCCTTCCCCCTCTCCGTGTCCTCAAGTCCATTCTCTACACCTGCGTCTTTATTCCTGTCCTGCCCCTAGGTTCTTCAGAACCATTTTTTATTTTTAAGATAAAATATGTGTATGTGTTAGCATACGGTATTTGTTTTACTCTTTCTGACTTACTTCACTCTGTATGACAGTCTCTAAGTCCATCCCCCTCACTACAAATAGCTCAATTTCATTCCTTTTTATGGCTGAGTAATATTCCATTGTATATATGTGCCACATCTTCTTTATCCATTCATCTGTTGATGGACACTTAGGTTGCTTCCATGTCCTGGTTATTGTAAATAGAGCTACAATGAACATTGTGATACAAGACACTTTTTGAATTATTGTTTTCTCAGGGTATATGCCCAGTAGTGGGATTGCTGGGTCATATGGTAATTCTATTTTTAGTTTTTTAAGGAACCTCCATACTGTTTTCCATAGTGGCTGTATCAATTTACATTCCCACCAACAGTGCCAGAGGGTACCCTTTTCTCCACACCCTCTCCAACATTTATTGTTTGTAGATTTTTTGATGATGGCCATTCTGACCGGTGTGAGGTGATATCTCATTGTAATTTTGAATTGCATTTCTCTAATGATCAGTGATGTTGAGCATCCTTTCATGTGTTTGTTGGCAATCTGTATATCTTCTTTGGAGAAATGTCTGGTTGGGTCTTCTGCCCATTTTTGGATTGGGTTGCTTCTTTTTTTGATATTGAGCTGCATGAGCTACTTGTAAATTTTGGAGATTAATCCTTTGTCAGTTGTTTCATTTGCAAATATTTTCTCCCATTCTGAGGGTTGTCTTTTAGTCTTGTTTATGGTTTCCTTTGCTGTGCAAAAGCTTTTAAGTTACATTAGGTCCCATTTGTTTATTTTTGTTTTTATTTCCATTTCTCTAGGAGGTGGCTCAAAAAGGATCTTGCTGTGATTCATGTCATAGAGTGTTCTACCTATGTTTTCCTCTAAGAATTTTATAGTGCTTGACCTTACATTTAGGTCTTTTTTCCATTTGGAGTTTTTTTTGTGTATGGTGTTAGGGAGTTTTCTAATTTCATTCTTTTACATGTAGCTGTCCAGTTTTCCCAGCACTACTTATTGAAGAGGCTGTCTTTTCTCCATTGTATATTCTTGCCTCCTTTATCAAAGATAAGGTGAACATAAGTGTGTGGGTTTATCTCTGGGCTTTCTATCCTGTTCCATTGATCTATATTTCTGTTTTTGTGCCAGTACCATACTGTCTTGATTACTGTAGCTTTGTAGTAGAGTCTGAAGTCAGGGAGCCTGATTTGATAAGTCTTTTTAAATTTTTAAGAATTTCAATATCTGATTTGTTTTGAATGTGGATCAATTTGATCTTTTTAGAATACTTATCCAAATGTCCTAATATTTGTTAAAAGTTCATTTTTCTCACAGGAATATGAGATTTACCTTAGTCATATACTTACATTCTGAATAATATTATATCATATACTGATTCTATTTCTGAACTTTGTATTCTATTTCATTGGTCTATTTATTGTACCAGTACCACAATGTTTTAATTATAAAACCTTTGTTGTATGTTTGATATATGGTAGGTATACTTTCTCCCTTATGGCTTTTCTTTTTAAGTATTTTCCTAGCTTTTTGTGCATGTTTATTTTCCTATGTCAAATTTCATATCCACTTGTCCAGCTCCAAAACAAAACTAATTAGTATTTGATCAAAAAGCATTACATTCATAAATTCATATAGAGAACACTAATCTATTGATATTTTTGAGATATTCTCCTTATTGCAGTGTCTTCCATTTACTCCAGTCAACTTTTTGTGTTTGGGAAGTTTTTTATAGCTTTCTTTTATAAGTTTTGAAAAGTTTATTGTTTTACCTATTTTCAAGATATTGTAAGTTTCCCATCCATTATATCTTCTACCTTGTTACTATTTATGTGTATGGTGCTATTGTTTTATTATATATTGTTTTATTATATATAATACATATATATTTTTTACATAATATTACATTTTCAGTTTTCTCTTGGTATTAACTTCCTCCAAAAGAATGTTAAATAGTGGTAGATGTATCTTTACCTCTAATATGTCACCTTAAGTAACATGCAAGAGTTTTCAATATTTATATATTCAAAAGCTGAGGAAGCAACCATTCATTCTATTTTCTTGAGAGATTTTATAAGTAATTGGTATTCAATTTTCTCAAATTGTTATTCATTGTCTATAGAAATAATCTTTTTTTTTTTCTCTTTAGTCCTAGTAATATGATTATATACAGTATTGAACTATCCTTAGATTCATTGTGTAAATTCTACTTGGTCATTGTGCATTGTTTTCTAATGTGATATTAAAATCAAATAGTTAATATTTTATGTAGTTATTTTGACTTAATATTCCTAAGAGATGTTGATCTATAATTTTCTTTACTTTTGTGCTATCTTTGTTAGGTTTAGATGTCAACATTGTATTTGCTACATAAAAATGATGGGAAAGTTTTCTCTTTTTTCTGTGTTCTAAAAAATTTTTACCTAACATTTGAAATATCTGGAGTTAAAGGTTAGAATTTACCTTGAATACATCTTGGCATGTGCTTTTCTCTCAGTTGGATCTTTGATAAAATTGCTTAATCTGTGGGAGTTAGTCTTTTTCAAGCTTTCAGTCTTGGTAAGGTATATTTTCCTGAGAAATTATACATTTCATTTAAGATTTCAAATTTACTTGCATGTGGGTGCACATAATAATGTCAATCTTTGTCTTTTTTTTTTTTTTAGCTTCCTCTGTATCAATACAGAGATTAGGAGGTAGACATCTTGGGAGAGGGTGATGTCATTAATCAGCCTACCACTGTCTGTTCTCTACAACTACATTTGGTATCAGAATCTGTATCAGCCAATGTTCAACCAGGGGAACAGAAAGAGTGGGAAATACATATTAAGGGATTTATTGAGAATAAACTATTGTGCAGGCTAGCTTGGGAAGTTTGTAGTCCTCTGGAAATCTCAGGAGTAGGCTGAAGTTGGAATTTCTTCTTCTAGGGAGGCTCAACTATTTTCTTAGGACATTTCAACTGGTTGAATCAGTTCTACCCAGATTATCTAAAGAATCTCCCTTACTGAAATATTAGACTTTAATCACATCTACAAAATATCTTTAAATAGAGACCTGGAATCTCCTTCAATCTAGGAGTTTTTGATCTATAGACTCATATATAGGAATTTCTTGAGAGGTCACAGATCTCTGTTTCAGGTTCAAGTTAGACTTCTGTTCACTAGACTTAAAACTCTGCTTTTACATATCAAGTTAGAATATAGTAGACTGTCCACCTATTTCTTTTATAGGGATATCATGATCAACTAGCACATGCCATGGGGTCTCTGTGAGTCAAACTATTCTGATAACTGCTTTTTCTCTACTCTCTGTTATAGTAAACACACTCACTTTGGGTTTGGTGATTAAGTGCTGTCACTTGGCCTTTGCCCAGGACTCCGTTATTTCCATTGCTTTTAGGAATTCCAATCTGACAGTTGATATTTCCACTATAATTTCTGACCTACAGAATATAGTGACCACAGACTTCTTCAAGAATGCTGAGACTTGCCTTACAAATTTATTTCTCACAATCATGGTAGAAGTTGTGTCCTCTGTACCCAGGCCTTACATAATAAATATACTTTAATGTTTCAATTTCCTTAAGTTTTGGATATCTTCTTCTACGTATACCAAGGCAGTTCTGGCATTTAAACTTAGTTTACTGTAGGCCACTTTGGGGCCTGTGTTTTGGCCAATCAATCTTTTTTCACCTTTTGAGCTAAAATATTGAATGTCGAGTTTTGGCTTAGTGTGTCTATACCAATAAATTCAGCCTGATCCAACTTTATATTCCTTCCACTGTGATCCCAAAACTTTAAGATCCATCCCTACACTTTTCCCACAGATTTCTGCCCGTGTAAGTTGGAAAAGTCATGCAGTTCTTTAGTGTGTAACACACCTCTTCATGTGTTATACTTTATATCTCAATTTTTGGTGGCCTGCTTGAACTTGCATTTAGCTATAGGCCTAGAAGCAAAGAAGAGGGAGAGGGGTTGGTCTGGCGGACAATGAACAGTTCCTTTTAAGGCAACTACCTGAGGGAAGCCATTACAAATTTTTCAGGCAAATCAGGGTTAACCTTCCCAGGCACGAGTGGAAGGACCTCTTCTATTGAAAAAGAAGACTCAGCTGAATTTAGGGGTTTAATGCCCCCAGCTTCAATGGAAGAAATATGCCCATATGTCCCCATTCCAATTTTCAAGATCCTGTCCCTTCTCAATCAATACTCTCCTTAACAGAAAACACCTGTGAGGTGAGGCATTCAATTTGCCTTGTAGTTCAGTCAGTTACAAGCATGAGACTCTGGATTTGGTTTTCAGAAATTTTGGCCCTGTAGCAAAAGGAGATAAGAGTCTCTTTTTAAGGGCATGTATAGAAGTTTCAGATCATTAATTCAGAGCTGGAACTGGAAAATTGAAGCCCTGAGATAATTTATCTCTGAACCACAGGGAACTCAATTTTAACAACAATCTGAATGAGCTTAGAAAAGGACCCAGGACATTCAGATGATAGCACAGTCCTGGCTGACACCTTGATTGTGGCTTTGTGAGACTTGAGGTGGATCCAATAAAGTCATGTCAGTTCCTATGGACTCTTGATCCATAGGAACTGTGAGGTAATAAATATATAATCTGTTAAGCTACTAAATTTGTGATAATTTTTTACCCACCAATAGAAAAAGAATCCAAGTGTTTAATCCACATTTAGAGTATTAATACTCTTGGATAAGCAACATTTTTATCACAATGAGATATCTCTCCTTCTCCCTACATTTTTTTTTTACTTTGAAATTTCTTTTGTCACATACTAATAATCTTAAGTCTCTTTTAAAAATCAACATGTTTGTACCATTTCCTCTTTTGTACCTTTGTTTACAAACATTTTGTTTCAATTCCTGCTAGGTGAATGCCTTGCATATGATATATAGCTAGAATATTTTTAAAACACATCCTGAGAGTTCTGTTTTTTTAATAAAGAAATTAAAAGATTAATATTTTATGACTTGTTAATTATTTTGAACTGCTAATATCTTGACCAACTTATGCTATCATACTTTACGTTTTGTATTTAGAATACTTTCTTCTACTTTTAATTCTTTTCCTTCCTCTTGCTTTTTATTAATCTAGGATTTTTGCTCCATTGTTTTCCTCTGGTAGTTTAGAAGATTGATTTGTTAATGATAGCCATATCCCACTTACTTAATATGTAATATAAGTTCATCCATTACAATTATTATGGACCGAATTGTGCGACTGCAGACATAATAGAGGAAAGAGTATGTAAAGACACTGGGAGAAGATGGCTATCTACAAGACAAGGAGAGAGGCCTCAGAAGAAACAACCCTGCTGACACATTGATTTTAGGTGTCTAACATCTAGAATTGTAAGAAAATAAATTACTGTTGTTTAAGCCACCCAGTCTTTAATATATTGTCATGGAAACCCTAACAAACTAATAAACCAATGATAATTAGTCTTTATATTCTCTACTAATAAAATGGTGTTAGTATAATTCATTTTCTTCAGCTCAGTATCTCTTTATAAAATCTGAGAGTTAAACAACATTTTTTTTTTAATTTTTAATGTTTATTAAGCATTTTTTAACATCTTTATTGGAGTATAATTGCTTTGCATTTTTATGTTAGTTCCTTCTGTATAACAAAGTGAATCAGCTATACGTATACATATATCCCCATATCCTCCCTGTTGCATCTCCCTCCCACCCTCCCTATCCCACCCCTCTAGGTGGTCAAAAAGCACGGAGTTGATCTCCCTGTACTATGTGGTTGCTTCCCACTAGCTATCTATTTTACATTTGGTAGTGTACATATGTCAATGCCACACTCTCACTTCGTCCCAACATACACTTCCCCCTCCCTGTGTCCTCAAGTCCATTCTCTACGCCTGTGTCTTTATTCCTGTCTTTCCTCTAGGTTCGTCAGAAACATTTATTTTTTCTTAGATTCCATATATAAGTGTTAGCATAAGGTATTTGTTTTTCTCTTTCAGACTTACTTCACTCTGTATAACAGACTCTAGGTCCATCCACTTCACTACAAATAACTCAATTTCCTTCCTTTGTATGGCTGAGTAATATTCCACTGGATATATGTGCCACATCTTCTTTATCCATTCATCTGTTGATGGACATTTAGGTTGGTTCTATGTCCTGGCTATTGTAAATAGTGCTGCAATGAACAATGTGGTACATGTCTCTTTGCGAAATATGCTTATCTCAAGGTATATGCCAAGTAGTGGGTCATATGGTAGTTCTATTTTCAGTTTTTTAAGGAACCTCCATACTGTTCTCCATAGTGGCTGTATCAATTTACACTCCCACCAACAGTGCAAGAGGGTTCCCTTTTCTCCACACCCTCTTCAGCATTTATTGTTTGTAGATATTTTGATCATGGCCATTCTGACCGGTGTTAGGTGATACCTCATTGTAGTTTTGATTTGCATTTCTCTAATGATTAGTGATGTTGAGCATCTTTTCATGTGTTTGTTGGCAATATGTATATCTTCTTTGGAGAAATGTCTATTTAGGTCTTCTGCCCACTTTTGGATTAGGTTGTTTCTTTTTTTGATATTGAGCTGCATGAACTGCTTGCATATTTTGGAGATTAATCCTTTGTCATTTGCTTCATTTGCAAATATTTTCTGAAATTCTGAGGGTTGTCTTTCATCTTGTTTATGGTTTCCGTGGCTGTGCAAAAGCTTTTAAGTTTCATTAGGTCCCATTTGCTTAGTTTTGTTTTTATTTCCATTTCTGAAGGAGGTAGGTCAAAAAGGATCTTGCTGTGAGTTATGTCATAGAATGTTCTGCCTGTGTTTTCCTCTAAGAGTTTTATAGTGTCTGACCTTACATTTAGGTCTTTAATCCTTTTTTTTTTTTTTTTTGAGAGTGAGGGCCTGCTTTAATTGGGGTCAAGGGTGGGGACCTAGGGTTTCTCAGGCTCTCTCTTTCTTGGCAAATTTGAAGCATAAGCGTGGGAATTTTTTTTTAATTAATTAATTAATTTATTCATTATTGGCTGCACTGGGTCTTTGTTTCTGTGCGAGGGCTTTCTCTAGTTGCGGCGAGTGGGGGCCACTATTCATCGTGGTGCGTGGGCCTCTCACTATCGTGGCCTCTCTTGTTGCAGAGCACAGGCTCCAGATGCGCAGGCTCAGTAGTTGTGGCTCACGGGCTCAGTTGCTCCACGGCATGTGGGATCTTCCCAAACCAGGACTCGAACCCATGTCCCCTGTATTGGCAGGCAGATTCTCAACCACTGTGCCACCAGGGAAGCCCTTTAATCCATTTTGAGTTTATTTTTGTGTATGGTGTTAGGGAGTATTCTAATTTCATTCTTTTACATGTAGCTGTCCAGTTTTCCCAGCACCAGTTATTGAAGAGGTTGTCTTTTCCCCATTTTATATTCTTGCCTCCTATATCAAAGATAAGCTGAGCATATGTGCGTGGGTTCATCTCTGCACTTTCTATCCTGTTCCACTGCTCTATATTTCTGTTTTTGTGCTGATACCATACTGTCTTGATTACTGTAGCTTTGTAGTATAGTCCGAAGTCAGGGAGCCTGATTTTTCCAGCTCCGTTTTTCTTTCTCAAGATTACTTTGGCTATTCGGGGTCTTCTGTGTTTCCATACAAATTGTGAAATTTCTTGTTCTAGTTCTGTGAAAAATGCCACTCGTAGTTTAATAGGGATTGCATTGAATCTGTAGATTGCTTTGGGTAGTACAGTCACTTTCATAAGGTTGATTCTTCCAATCCAAGAGCATGGCATATCTCTACATCTGTTTCTATCATCTTTAATTTCCTTCATCAGTGTCGTAGTTTTCTGCATACAGGTCTTCTGTCTCCTTTGGTAGGTTTATTCCTAGGTATTTTATTCTTTTTGTTGCAATGGTAAATGGGAGTGTTTCCTTAATTCCTCTTTCAGAGTTTTCATCATTAGTGTATAGGAATGCAAGAGATTACTGTGCATTAATTTTGTATCCTGCTAAATTACCAAATTCATTGGTTAGCTCTAGCTGTTTTCTGATAGCATCTTTAGGATTCTCTATGTTTAGTATCATGTCTCCTGCAAACAGTGACAGTTTTTCCTTCTTTTCCAATTTGGATTCTTTTTATTACTTTTTCATCTCTGATTGCTGTGGCTAAAACTTCCAAAACTGTGTTGAATAATAGTGGTGAGAGTGGGCAACCTTGTCTTGTTCCTGATCTTTTTGAAAATGGTTTCAGTTTTTTACCATTGAGAAGGATGTTGGTCCTGGGTTTGTCATATATGGCCTTTGATATGTTGAGGTAAGTTTGCTCTATGCCTACTTGCTGGAGAGTTTTTATCATAGATGAGTGTTGAATTTTGTCAAAAGCTTTTTCTGCATCTATTTAGATGATCATATGATTTTCCCCCTGCGATTTGTTAATATGGTGTGTCACATTGATTGACTTGGGTATAGTGAAGAATCCTTGCATTCTTGGGGTACACCTCACTTGATCATGGTGTATGATCCTTTTAATGTGCTGCTGGATTCTGTTTGCTAGTATTTTGTTGAGGACTTTTGCATCTATGTTCATCAGTGATGTTGGCCTGTAGTTTTCTTTCTTTGTGACATCTTTGTCTGGTTTTGGTATCAGGGTGATGGTGGCCTTGTAGAATGAGTTTGGGAGTGTTCCTCCCTCTGCAATATTTTGGAAGAGTTTGAGAAGGTTAGGTGTTAGCTCTTCTCTAAATGTTATATAGAATTCGCCTGTGAAGCCATCTGGTCCTGGGCTTTTGTTTGTTGCAAGATTTTTTTATCACAATCTAAATTTCAGTGTTTGTGATTGGTCTGTTTATATTTTCTATTTCTTCCTGGTTCAGTCTCAGAAGGTTGTGCTTTTCTAAGAATTTGTCCATTTCTTCCAGGTTGTCCATTTTATTGGCATATAGTTGCTTGTATTAGTCTCTTATAATCCTTTGTATTTCTGCAGTGTCAGTTGTTACTTCTCCTTTTTCATTTCTAATTCTATTGATTAGAGTCTTCCCCCTTTTTTTCCTCGTTGAGTCTGGCTAATGGTTTATCAATTTTTTTTATCTTCTCAAAGAATCAGCTTTTAGTTTTATTGACCTTTGCTATCATTTCCTTCATTTCTTTTTCTTTTATTTCTGATCTTATGTTTATGGTTTCTTTCTTTCTGCTAAATTTCGGGTTTTTTTTGTTGTTGTTCTTGTTCTTCTTTCTCTAATTGCTTTAGGTGTAGTGTTAGGTTGTTTATTTGAGATTTTTTCTCGTTTCTTGATGTAGGATTGTATTGCTATAATCTTCCTTCTTAGAACTGGTTTTGCTGCATCCCGTAACTTTTGGACTGTCATGTTTTCATTGTCATTTGTTTTTAGGTATTTTTTGATTTCCTCTTTGATTTCTTCAGTGTTCTCTTGGTTATTTAGTAACGTATTGTTTAGCATCCATGTGGTTTTTTTTGTTTGTTTGTTTGTTACAGTTTTTTTTTTCCTGTATTTGATGTCTAGTCTCATAGCATTGTGGTCAGAAAACATACTTGATACGATTTCAATTTTGTTAAATTTACCAAGGCTTCATTTGTGACCCAGATATGATCTATCCCGGAGGATGTTCCATGAGCAATTGAGAAGAAAGTGGATTCTGTTGGTTTTGGATGTAATGTCCTATAAATATCAGTTAAGTCCATCTTGTTTAATGTGTCAGTTAAAACTTATGTTTCCTTTTTTATTTTCATTTTGGCTGATCTGTCCATTGGTGAAAGTGGAGTGTTAAAGTCCCCTACTATGATTGTGTTACTGTCAATATTCCCTTTTATGGATATTAACATTTGACTTATGTATTGAGGTGCTCCTATATTGGGTGCATAAATATTTATAATTCTTATATCTTCTTCTTGGATTGATCCCTTGATCATTATATAATGTCCTTCTTTGTCTCTTGTAATAGTTTTAATTTTAAAGTCTATTATTTTCTGATATGAGAATTGCTACTCAAGTTTTCTTTTGATTTCCATTTGCATGGAATAAAATTTTCCATCCCCTCTCTTTCAGTCTGTATGTGTCCCTAGGTCTGAAGTGGGTGTCTTGTAAACAGCATATATACAGGTCTTGTTTTTGTATCCACACAGCAGTCTACGTCTTTTGGTGGAAGCATTTAATCCATTTACATTTAAGGTAGTTATCAATATGTATGTTCCTATTACCATTTTCTTAATTGTTTTGGGTTTGTTATTGTAGGTGTTTGCCTTCTCTTGTGTTTCCTGCCTAGAGAAGTTCCTTTAGTATTTGTTGTAAATCTGGTTTGGTGGTGCTGAATTCTCTTAACTTTTGCTTGTCTGTGAAGGTTTTAGTTTCTCTGTTGAATCTGAATGAGATCTCTGCTGGGTAGAGTAATCTTGGTTGTAGGTTTTCTCCTTTCTTCCCTTTAAATATGTCCTGATACCCACTTCTGGCTTGCAGAGTTTCTCCTGAAAGATCTGCCATTAACCTTATGGGGATTCCATTGTATGTTAGTTGTCACTTTTCCCTTCCTGCGTTTAATATGTTTTCTTTGTATTTAATTTTTGAGAGTTTGATTAATATGTGTTTGGCATGTTTCTCCTTGGATTTATCCTGTATGGGACTCTCTGCACTTCCTGGACTTGATTGACTATTTCCTGGTCCATATTAGGGAAGTTTTCAACTATAATCTCTTCAAATATTTTCTCAGACCCTTTCTTTTTCTCTTCTTCTTCTGGAACCCCTAAAATTTGAATGTTGGTGCGTTTAATGTTGTCCCAGAGGTCTCTGAGAAGTCCTCAATTCTTTTCATTCTTTTTTCTTTATTCTGCTCTGTGGTAGTTATTTCCACTATTTTACCTTCCAGGTCACTTTTTGTTCTTCTGCCTCAGTTATTCTGCTATTGATTCCTTCTAGGAAATTTTTAATTTCATTTATTGTGTTGTTCATCATTGTTTGTTTGCTCTTAAGTTCTTCTAGGTCTTTGTTAAATGTTTCTTGTATTTTCTCCATTCTATTTCCAAGATTTTGGATCATCTTTACTATCACTACTCTGATATTATTTCATTATTTTGGTGTGGTGGGTTTTTAACTTGCTCTTTCATCCGCTGCGTATTTCTCTGTCTTCTCATTTTGCTTAACATACTGTGTTTGGGGTCTCCTTTACGCAGGCTGCAGGTTCGTAATTCCCGTTTTTTTTTCATTTCTGTCCCAGTGAATGTGGTTAGTTCTGTGGCTTGTGTAGGCTTCCTGGTGGAGGGAACTGATATCTGTGTTCTGGTGGATGAGGCTGGATCTTGTCTTTCTGGTGGGCAGGACCAAGTCCACTTGTGTGTTTTGGGGTGTCTGTGAGCTTATTATGATTTTAGGCAGACTTTCTGCTAATGGGTGGGGTTGTGTTCCTGTCTTGCTAGTTGTTTGGCACGGGGTGTCCACCACTGTAGCTTGCTGGTCTCTGAGTGGAGCTGGTTCTTAGCATTTAGACAGAGATCTCTGGTAGAGCTCTCACTGATTGATATTATGTGGGGCCAGGAGGTCTCTGGTGGTCCAATGTTCTGAACTTGGCTCTCCCACCTCCAAGGCTCAGGCCTGACACCTGGCCATAGCACCAAGACCCTGTCAGCCACATGGCTCAGAAGAAAAGTGAGGAAAAAAAGAAAGAAAAATTAAAATAAAGTTATTAAAATAAACATTAAAAAATTATTATTAAAATAAAAAAATTAAAAAGTAATGAAAAAAGAAGAGAGCAACTAAACCAATAAACCAATCCACCAATGATAACAAGCACTAAAAACGTAACGAAGATAAACATATAAATCAGAAACTAGTCAGTCACATACAGCAAACCCCAAGTCTACAGTTGCTCCCAAAATCCACCGCTTCAATTTTGGGATGCTTCGTTTTCTATTCAGGTATTCCACAGATGCAGGGTACATCAAGTTGATTGTTGAGATTTAGTCAATTGCTCCTGAGGCTGCAAAGTGAAATTTTCCTTTCTCTTGTTTGTTTGCACAGCTCCTGGGTTTCAGCTTTGGATTTGGTCCTGCCTCTTCATGTAGGTTGTCCTCTGGTGTCTGTTCTTCACCCAGACAGGAGGGGGTTAAAAGAGAAGCTGATTAGAGGGCTGTGGCTCACTCAGGCCAGGGGGAAGAAGGGTTACAGAATGTGGGGTAAGCCTGCAGTGGCAGAGGCTGGCATGACATTGTAACAGCCTGAAACGTTCCCTGTGTTCTCCTGGGGAATTTATCCCTGGATCATGGGACCCTGACAGTGGTGGGCTGCACAGCCTCCCAGGAGGGGAAGTGTGGATAGTGACCAGTCCTTGCACACAGGATTTTTGGTGGCTGCAGCAGCAGTGTTAGCGTTTCATGCCTGTCTCTTTTATCCACACTGATAGCCACAGCTTGTGCCTATCTCCGAGCTTGTGCCCAGCTCGTTTAGGCAGTTCTCTGAATCTCCTCTCCTCACGCACTCCAAAACAATGGTCTCTTGCCTCTTAGGCAGGTCCAGAGTTTTTCCCAGTCTCCCTCCTGGCTAGCTGCGGCACACTAGCCCTCTTCAAACTGTGTTCACACAGCCAAACCTTGTTCTCTCCCTGGGATCTGACCTCCGACGCCTGAGCCTCAGCTCCCAGCCCCCACCTGCCCTGGCGGGTGAGCATACAGCCTCTGCACCCCTGTTGCTGTGCTCTCCTCTGTGACGCTGAAGCTTTCCCCTTGCTCAGCCCCGTCTCCACCAGTGAAGGGGCTTCCTAGGGTGTGGAAACTTTTCCTCCTTCACAGCTCCCTCTCAGAATTGCAGGTCCCATCTCTCTTCTTTTGTCTCTGGTTTTTCTTTTTTCTTTTGCCCTACCCAGGTACATGGGGAGTTTCTTGCCTTTTGGGAAGTCTGAGGTCTTCTGCCAGCATTCAGTAGGTGCTCTGTAGGAGTTGTTCCTCATGTAGATGTATTTTTGATGTATTTGTGGGGAGGAAGGTGATCTCCACGTCTTACTCCTCTGCGATCTTGAAGGTCCTCCTCCTTTAATTAAACTTGAACACACGTTGAATTGCTTTATTTTCTTAAATTTTTTATTGTCTATCACATGTTCCTTATTCTTGGCTTTATTTTTTAATTCTTCTATAGTATATACTGTATTAATTTCTTGAAAGAGTTTTGTAGAAAATATCTTCATCTATCATATAAACATTTTTAAAAATTTTGTCACCTCACTAATTAGGTGGATATAGATTTTATGCTAAAATAATTGCTCCTCAGAACTTGAAGTTACTGTACAATTACTTTCTATCATCAAATGTTTTCAATGAAAAAAAAAATGTTATCAATGAGAACTTTCATGCTAGGTCTTATTCTCATTCTTTTGTGCGTATATTTTATTTATTATTTATATATTTTTATTTATCTAGAGCAGCTTTTAAAATTTCATTTTTATTCCTGGAACTCTGAAACTTAACCTATGTGTGTTAAAATCTTTTTTTAGCCACTGCTCACATGATTTAAAGAGCATTTCTCTTTGAATAACTACATCTACACTATGCATAGAATTTTTTTCTATTTTATTATTTACTCCTGTTCATTCTGTTTGAATTCTGTATTTATTTTTGGATGGATTTTGGAACTTCTGATTTTGTCCACCATGTTTATAACACTTTGTTTTACACCATCAATCTATACATTTTCACCTTGTGCAGGGAAAAACCTTTATGTTTATTTCAAGATACTTTATTCTTTAGCTATATCCATATTTGTGATTAAGGTCAACTAATGAGGCTTTTAAGATCATAGTTTTAATTTCTTTACCTTTAGTTATTTATTTTTCATGACTTTAATATCTATTCAAGTATCTGTTATACTTAATTTAAGTTCTCTTTTGTTCTACTCTTTCTTTGGTATTAGTTCTTTGGTTGGCTAATTTCTTTTCCTGGGAACCAAATATTTGGTGAAATTTTCTCTCTCTGCTCATTTGAGTGTTTGAGAGTCACTGTTCACAAGTCTATTGCTACTAGTTCTGATTAAAGGATGTTAGCTACAGTGATGGTGGAGAGAGAGTAGGAAAAGGATATGCTGTCAGAGAGGGTTTGCAAGTTTCAATTGATCTTTGTTCTCTCTTCATTGTATAAATATTAGTGTATAAGGAGCATATACTATATTCCTCTCAAGAGAACATGTGTAAATAAAATTGAAAATAAAGTTTGAAAAGATCAGGAGAAATGGTTTAAATATTAAATATGTGGATCTTGCAGATCAATTAAAACAAACTGACAACTCCTAATATCTGTTACTTATCTAGAAACAAATGAGGTAGTATTTGTAGAGTTCTCTTGGCACCAGTTCAGTATTAGTATTTCAAGCAATTCTTTCTAAAGTCAAACATTCTTCCAAATAGGACACCATGTAGGGAAATTTATACAGAAAATAGAAGCTCCCAACCATCCTAATAAATGAATGTAGTATTATTCTGAGTATAATGAATAGATTATTCTTACAATGCTGGGAAATATGTTAATTTTAGTAGTTTTTAATGTAGTAAAATGGGATCAGTGTTGCCTCATAAATTTGTTAGGCTTATCTTCCTTGTGTTTTTGTCTATGGTAAATTTTTTATTATAACTTATGGTTAAGAATATACTGTTATAAATTACAAAACTAATTGGCTTAACCAGACCCTGAAATCATAAAACTGATTATAATTAACTGTGGTCATATAATGCAACTAACTTTTATCTACCATGTATTCATTCAACTAGTATTGTGCTGTGTGATATACCTAATTGCTTTTATTATTATAAAGAATCTGTGGAAAATTTAGATAGCCATATGTGGCTACTGGTTCCCTATGGGACAGGGTAGTTCTAGAGGGAGTAGACCAATGATAAATAATTTAACAAATAAACATATACTATATTAGTCAGTAAAAGAATATATTATGAATAAAGTGAAAGAGGTAAGGGGATCAAGCATTATGAGTGAGCGAGTTAGGTGAATAAGGTAGAGTTCTCTTGTTTCTCTGGTATTTAGGAAGAAACCTGAAATAATAAAAAATGATGTGCCTAATATAGTACACAGCATTAGTGAGTATCAAATAAATGTTCATGCTTATTATTAGCTAAGAGGAATCTTGTTATTCACTGTACTCAAACTATATCACAGTAGACTTATTTTAGAAGAATTTTTTCTGTATTTTTAAACAAACAGAATTTTTTACTGTTACCTTAAAAGATTAAATTCTAGTCATGGTTTTGTAAGAATGAATAGTTTCATTACAACACCAACAGAGAGAAAATAGCTAACTACATACTATCATAAAAACTCAGTAGAGGAGAGAGAACAATTCATTGGTCTCTCTTTTTAAATGAAAAAACAGTAAAGTTCAGTCTTAATCTAAGTTTTCCTGCCAGGTTGTCAGATGAACAATGGGGGAAGTTGTTGCTCAGAAACACAATAAGACCAATCTCCTATGATAAGTTCTTACATAATTTCAAAACAGTACATTAGATAACAATGCTATTCGTGTAAGTAGTGAGCTTTTTTTAAATGAGTCAGTAAGCATTTTTGAAATTGTTCTTAATTAAAAGTCAAACACTAATACTCTTACAGTGAAAATTTTATGACACAATGTCTCTACTAATGTTTTAGCACTTTACCATATGCTAGAAAAATGTATTGTGACATTTCTATTGGGAATTAAATTCTATTTCTAATGTAGGATCTTCTTTATGATTCTGTCAGGACTAGAATAAGATGATATCAATTAATGAGTTTAATTTGTGTGATCCTCAGACCTTTTCTGTTTTCTGTTTTAAGTCTTTGACAAGTTACAGATATATTTGGTCTGAGTCCCACCTAATAAGAGTTTCTGTTACACTTTCCAGGATGGTGTAAATATGCAGTGTTTGATTAGACTTGAAATGAAAATGAGCATATCTAACTTTTATCACCATATTTCATTATTCATCCAGTTTTAGCTATCCTTCTTTTACAAATATCAGATATAATGCTCCCTATTCTTTTCCTGTCATTTTCCAAGCTCATTCTTAATAGCTGCCTTACATTTTAGTATTTCACTTTCTTAACTTCTAACCTTTCAATCTATTCTTTTTTTAACATCATTATTGAAGTATAATTGCTTTACAATATTGTGTTAGTTTCTGCTGTATAACAAAGTAAATTGGCTATATGTATACATATATCCCCATATCCCTCCCTCTTGTGCCTCCCTCCCACAGTCCCTATCCCACTCCTCTAGGGGGTCACAAAGCACCAAGCTGATTTTGCTGTGCTATGCAGCTGCTTCCAACTAGCTATCTCTTTTACATTTAGTAGTGTATATATGTCAATGTTACTCTCTCACTTTGTCCCACTTTACCCTTCCCCCCCAACTGTGTCCTCAAGTCCATTCTCTACATCTGCATCTTTATTCCTGTCCTGCCCCTAGGTTCATCAGAACCTTTTTTTTTTTTTTTAGATTCCATATATATGTGTTAGCATACGGTATTTGTATTTCTCTTTCTGACTTACTTCACTCTGTATGACAGACTCTAGGTCCATCCACCTCACTACAAATAACTCAATTTCGTTTCTGTTTATGGCTGAGTAATATTCCATTGTATATATGTGCCACATCTTCTTTATCCATTCATCCATCGATGGACACTTAGGTTGCTTCCATGCCCTAGCTATTGTAAATAGTGCTGATTTTATTCTTAAAGGGAGAATCATTTCTCCCTTAAATACTATTTTGATCACTCATAATGATATGCTACAAAATAACAAAGAATGTCCATTGCCCAGTCTATGTGGTACAGACTCATAAGCTTCTTAACCACTCCTCTTACTTTATTTTCTTGATTCATCATGTTACCTACTATAACAGCCAATAAAGCAAATCTATTCTCTCTCTATTTTAATCATTATTCTTGCTTCTTTGTCTTTTTTTGTCACATACTCTCTGTCAGCTCATAATCCTCTCTTCTTCAGTTGCTACCTTATTCAAACTTTACCTCCTTAGGAAATAATTATAACCACTACTTTGAGGACACCCAAGAACTTGTTTACATAGACTCTAAAGTGTCTTTTATATATGTCATTGTATAAATAAGCTAGTTTTCATAATCCTCATTACTGTTTAGATTATTAAATGAAGACAAGAATTATAATCTTATATTTGTTTTATATCTTCCTTAACTGCCTCTATAAAATTATCTTCAAAATATATTGTTAAAAACTGGTTTCTTGTCTTAAATGCATTCTTCTCAGGACTTTTCTGACCTTCAAACAATAATTGCCCAAGGTATCATTCAAGGTATATCAGCAGATAAAAAATAATGTTATTTATTTCTCTATTTCAAAGATTATACTGCATTAGCAGTGGAGAGCACAAGTAAGTAAAATATAACCAGAGCACTTCATGCATTTCTGTATGTTGTTAGTATGTCTGATAAAATGAGAATCTCTTTTGTACTGCCTCAATCTTTCTCTTTTTCTACAAATAACATCTATATTTCTGTAACATCAGAATAAAAACAATATGCTTGCCATGAAGAGAGGAAAGTATACACAGAATAATTAATGAAGACCAGAGTCATCTTCAAACAAAGCTGTAAAATATCTACTGGTTGACTGCAGAAGAATATGTTTAAGTAAAGCAGGAGAAAAAGACAGATATTCTATTAACCACTAGAAAAATGAAAACAAAATTTAAAGATCTTTGCTGAAAGAGTAATCAGAAGCAAAAAGAGCAAAAATTAGATGGCTTTGGGAGGGAGCATAATAACAATGATTAAATAAAAGAGAAAACATATGCAAAACTTCTGAAATGAAGGCATAGACGCATTTAGTGAGAGACTTTTATTAACTAGAATATAACTCTCACATGTATATGAATCAGTACATTTGATATGTGAAGTTGCCCTAAGGATTATACAAATAAGTTTTCTTTCTCTTTCACATTTGCTAGCTCTCTCTTTCTTCCCATCCATTTCTCCTCTCACAGGAAAGAATTTCTGATAACTTTGTTTTTCTTCTGGCTACTGTAGCTCTTTCTTTGTCCTGGTTTTACCCATCACACTATAGACAGTAGAGGTTGCCATGTGAAAGGACTTTTAGTTTCTTATATATCCATATTCAAACACATTTCATTCTAGTTCATCCACCTCTCCTTTCTTCCCATCTCAGTTCAAAGATATTCTTTCTATTTTTTCAAGATAATCATTTCAACTTAGCTCCAGATCCCATCTCCTTCCATCAACTTAAATTTCCTCATTTAACTCTACCTTTTCTCTATCTCTGCCCACTTCATCCCTACTGGATATTTTCTTTTACATCAATTCCTTCCAATTTAATCAACAGCAACAATAATATGGGAAAAGAATCTAAAAAAAAAAAAAAAAGAGTGGGTATTTCCCTGGTGGCACAGTGGTTAAGAATCTGCCTGCTAATGCAGGGGGCATGGGTAAGCCTGTGTGCCACAACTACTGAGCCTGCTCTCTACAGCCTGTGAGCCACAACTACTGAGCCTGCATGTCACAAGTACTGAAGCCCATGCACCTAGAGCCCATGATCCACAACAAGTGAAGCATGTGCACCGCAACAAAAAGTAGCCCCCACTCGCTGTAGCTAGAGAAAGCCTATGTGCAGCAACGAAGACCCAACACAGCCAAAAATAAATAAATAGAATAAATAAATTGAAAAAAAAGAGTGTATATATGTAGATTATAAATGATTCACTTTGCTGTACACCTGAAACTACAACAACATTGTAAATCAACTATACTTCACTAAAAATTTTAAAAAGTAGAATAAAATTAAAAAAAAACACACAACAGCAACAACAACAAAAAAACTGAAAAGCAACTGAAGAGCAAATAAAATCCAATACACTTTTTTTGTGCTTTATTCCTCCTATCACCCAAACACTTCTACACTCTTCAACTAAGTTATTTAATAATAATAACATCTCTGGAGTTTGGGTCAAGATGGCGGAATAAGAGGACCTGGGGTTCACCTCTCCCCACAAGTACATCAAGAATACATCTACAGAATAGGCTTAAGGACACAGGGAGGGGGAAGGGCAAGCTGGGACAAAGTGAGAGAGTGGTATTGACATAGATACACTACCAAAAGTAAAATACCTAGTGGGAAGCAGCCACATAGCACAGGGAGATCAGTTTGGTGTTTTGTGACCACCTAGAGGGATAGGGAGAGTGGGAGGGAGACACAAGAGGGAGGGGACATGGGGATAAAAGTATATGTATAGCTGATCACTTTGTTATACAACAGAAACTAACACAACATTGTAAAGCAATTATATGCCAATAAACATGTTAAAAAAAAAAAGAATACATCTACCACTGGAACATTTCATACAGAGCACTTGCTGAACACTAGCTGAGGACCTCAGACACCTAAAAGGACAAGAAAAGATCCCTGCATAACCAGGTAGAATGAAAGAGAGAAAAGGAAGAAAAGGAAAAGAGGAAACGTGATGGGACCTGCACCCCTGGTGGGGTGGGGGAGCTGAAGGGGAGGAGAGGTTACTGCACTCAGGGAAGCTCCCTCATTGGTGGCGAGATCAGCTGAAATAGAAGGGGAGATTTGGGGGCTATTGGAGGAAAGTGTAGTAGCTGGTCTGTGGCAGGCAGGACAGAGCAAGAATTACACAGATGGTCTTTGCTAAAGTCTTGTGCACCCCAGCTTGAAACGGATGTCCACCAGTGCTGGCATGAGCTGGGTGCTGAAGCATGGGGTTTGGAGAGCAGACCTGGGGAGAGTACTACTGTTGGATGCATGGAGACAGCCTAAGGGGAGGGGAGTGAGGAGCTCTGCAGATGGGAATGCTCCTCAAGGAAACATGGACTGCCTTGGAAGCAAAGCACCATTGTTGAGTGGAGCACAAAGGACACGGCTGCCATCATGGCCTCTTTCCCCACACACTAATCCCTGACTCTGCAGACACTGGGAGGGGCTCCAGACAGAGTGAGCATGCATGCTCCAATCAGTCACTGCCTCTTGCCCTTCCGATCTAAGCAAGAAGGTATGTCCCAGTCAGTTGCTCCCTTTGGCCCCTCTCACCTGGGTGGTTAGCAGATGCCACAAGTGTGGCCAAAACCAAAGCTGAGACCGAGAGATTGTGTGACTGAGGAAGAAGAACTGAAATCTCTCCTTGTAGCTGCACAAGCAGTGGATTAAACCTCCATGATCAGCTTGGTAAACCCAGCACCTGTGGAACATCTGAATGGACAATGAGTGCTCCCACAACTGAGATGGGTCTAGCTATAGAAATCATGGATTTTGTGAACATGTACATACAAGAGCTGTGTCAGGTCAGAGTCTGAGCTGCACCCACAGTTCCTACAGTGGGTCCAGAGACATACACAGAGGTCTTGGAGGGCCTCTTTGGAAGATTGGGTTTGCCTATGGCTCACTGAGGGCAAAGACACTGACAGCAGAGGCCCCAGGAAATTTGTTGTTGTTGTTTTATTGTTTTATTTTTATTAAAAAAAATTAATATATTTTTAATTTTTCTATATTTTTTGTTTTTTTGTGTTTTTAAAAACTCTTTTCCTTTTAATGTTTTGTTGTTTGTTTTCTTTGCTTTTTTGTTTTTTTTTGTTTTTATTGTTTGTTTTGGTTTTTGGGTGTTTTGTTTGGTTGTTTTCTTGTTTTGTGTTTCTTTTTTTTGTTTCTTTGGTTTTAATTTTATTGTTTGCCTTGGTTTTTGTTGGTCTGTTTGTTTTCTTTTTTTCTTTTTTTTTTGGCCATGCCACAGAATGTGCAGGGTCTTGGTTCCCTGGCCGGGGGTCGAACCTAAGCCCCCATGTTGTGAGTGTGAAGTCCTGGCCACTGGGCCACCAGGAAGTTCCCAGCCCCAGGGAATATTAATCAGCCTGAACTCTCTTGGAGTCTCCATCTTGGCACCAAGACCTGGCTCTACCCAACAACCTGCAAGCACCAGTGCTGGAACACCTCAGGCCAAACAACCAGCAAGACAGGGACACAGCCCCACCCATCAGCAGACAGTCTGCCTAAAGTTGAGCTAAGCTCACAGATACCCCAAAACACACCCCTTGATAAGGCTTTGCCCACCAGAGGGACAAGATCCAGCTCTACCCGCCAAAGGGTAGGCACCAGGAAGCCTACAGAAGCCCCTGGACCGATATCACCCACCAGGAGGCAGATCCCAGAAGCAAGAGGAGCTACGACCCTGCAGCCTGTGGAAAGGGGACCACAAACACACTAAGTTAGACAAAATGAGATGAGAGAGAAATATGCTGCAGATACAGGAGCAAGGTAAAATCCTACAAGACCAACTAAACAAAGAGGACATAGGCAATCTACCTGAAAAACATTCAGAGTAATAATAGTAAAGATCATCCAAGATCTCAGAAAAAGAATGGAGGCATGGATTGAGAAGACACAAGAAATGTTTAGCAAGGACCTATAAGAACTAAAGAGCAAACGGACAGTGATGAACAATAAAATAACTGAAATGAAAAATACACTAGAAGGAATCAATAGCAGAATAACAGAAGCAGAAGAATGGATAAGTAAACTGGAAGAAAGAATGGTGGAAACCATTGCCGCAGAAGAGAATAAAGGAAAAAAGAATGAAAAAAAATAAGGACAGTCTCAGAGATAGCTGGAACAACATGAAATGCAACAACATTCCAATTGTAGGGATTCCAGAAGAAGAGAAAGAGAAAGGGACTGAAAAAATATTTGAAGAGATTATAGTCAAAAAATTCCTTAACATGGGAAAAGAAATAGTGAATCAAGTCCAGGAAGCACAGAGTCCCATACAGAATAAACCCAAAGAGAAACACATTGAGACACATATTAATCAAACTAACAAAAATTAAATTCAAAGAATAATTATTAAAAGCAGTGAGGGAAAAACAAAAAATAACATAAAAAGGAATCCCCATTAGGTTATCAGCTGATTTTTCAGCAGAAATCCTGCAGGCCAGAAGAGAGTGGCAAGATTTATTTAAAGTGATGAAAGGGGAAAACCTACAACCAACAGTATTCTAACCCAACGAGGATCTCATTCAGATTTGACAGAGAAATCAAAAGTTTTACGGACAAGAAAAAATAAGAGAATTGAACACCACAAAAGCAGCTTTACAACGAATGCTAAAAGAAATTCTCTAGGTTGGAAACACAAGAGAATAGAACAAAAGAGGAAGGGAAGAAAAACACTTACAAAAACAAACACAAACAATTAAGAAAATGGCAATAGGACCATACATATCATAATTACCTCAAATGTAAATGGCTTAAATGCTCTAACCCAAAGACACAGACTGGCTAAATGGATACGAAAACAAGACATGTATATATGCTGTCTATAAGAGACCCTCTTCAGACCTAAAGACACATACAGACTGAAAGTGAGGGGATGGAAAAAGATATTCCATGTAAATGGAAATCAAAAGAAAGCTGGAGTAACAATACTCAAATCAGAAAAAATAGACTTTAAAATAAAAACTGCTGCCAGAGACAAGGAAGGACACTAATGATCAAGGGATCAATCCAAGAGGAAGATATAACAATTGTAAATATATATGCACCCCAAATAGGAGCACCTCAATATATAAGGCAAATGCTAACAATCATAAAAGGGGACATCAACAGTAACACAATAATAGTGGTGGACTTTAACACCCAACTTACACCAATGGAGACATCATCCAGACAAAAAATTAAGAGGAAACACAAGACTTAAGTGACCCAGACCAGATAGACTTAATTGATATTTATAGAATATTCCATCCAAAAGGAGCTGAATACACTTCCTTCTCAAGTGAACACAGAACATTCACTAGGATAGATCACAATTGGGTCACAAATCAAGCCTTGGTAAATTTGAGAAAACTGAAATCGTATCAATCATCTTTTCTGACCACTGTGCTATGAGATTGGAAATCAATTACAGGAAAAAAACTGTAAAAAACACAAATACATGGAAGCTAAACAATGCACTACTAAAAACTAATCGATCACTGAAGAAAACAAAGAGGAAATCAAAAAATACCTAGAAACAAGTGACAATGAAAACAAAACAACCCAAAACCTATGGGAAGCAGCAAAATCTGTTCTAAGAGGGAAGTTTATAACAGTACAGTCTTACCTCAAGAAACAAGAAACATTTCAAATAAACAACCTATCTATACCCCTAAAACAACTAGAGAAAGAAGAACAAACAAAACCCAACGTTAGTAGAAGGATAGAACTCATAAAGATCAGAGCAGAAATAAATGAAATAGAGATGCAAAAAACAATGGCAAAGATCAATGAAACTAAAAGTTGGTTCTTTGAGAAGATAAACAAAATTGATAAACTTTTAGTCAGACTCATCTAGAAAAAAAGGGACAGGGCTCAAATCAATATGATTAGAAATGAACAAGAAGAAGTTACAATGGACACCCCAGAAATACAAAGGATCATAAGAGATTACAACAGCAACTATATGCCAATAAAACAGACAACCTGGATGAAATGGACAAATTCTTAGAAAGCTACAACCTTCCAAGACTGAATCAGGAAGAAATAGAAAATATGAACAGACCAATCACAAGTACTGAAATTGAAACTGTGATTAAAAATCTTCCAACAAAGTCCAGGACCAAAGGGCTTCACAGGTGAATTTTATCAAACATTTAGAGAAGAGTTAACACCTACCCTTCTGAAACTCTTCCAAAATATTGCAGAGGAAGGAACACTCCCAAGCTGATTCTATGAGGCCACCGTCACCCTGATACCAAAACCAGAAAAAGGTAGCACACAAAAAAGAAAATTACAGGCCAATATCGCTGATGAACATAGATGCAAGAATTTTCAACCAAATAGTAGCAAACCAAATCCAACAATGCATTAAAAAGATCACACATCATGATCAAGTAGGATTTATCCCAGGGATGAAAATATTTTTCAATATCATCAAATCAATCAGTGTGATACACCACGTCAACAAATTGAAGAATAAAAACCATATGATCATCTCAATAGATGCAGAAAAAGCTTTTGACAAAATTCAGTACCGATTTATGATAAAAACTCTCCAGAAAGTGGGCATAGAGGGAACCTACCTCAATATAATAAAATCCATATATGACAAACCCACAGCAAACATCATTCTCAATGGTGAAAAACTGAAAGCATTTTCCTCTAAGATCAGGAACAAGAAAAGGGTGTCCACTCTCACCACTTTTATTCAACATAGTTTTGGAAGTTCTAGCTACAGCAATCAGAGAAGAAAAAGAAATAAAAGGAATCCAAATTGGAAAAGAAGAAGTAAAACGGTTGCTGTTTGCAGATGACATGATACTATAAGTAGAAAACCTGGAAGATGTTACCAGAAAACTATTAGAGCTCATGTTACTAGAAAACTACTAGCACTCAACTTTGGTAAAGTTGCAGCATACAAAAGTAATACACAGAAATCTTGAATTCCCATACACTAACAACAAAATATCAGAAAGAGAAATCAAGGAAATCCCATGCACCATCACATCAAAAAGAATAAACACCTGGGAATAAACCTACCTAAGGAGACCAAATACCTATACTCAGAAAACAATAAGATACTCATGAAAGAAATAAACATTGACACAAACAGATGGAGAGATATACCCTGTTCTTGGATTGGAAGAATCTATAGTGTGAAAATGACTATACTACCCAGTGACTATACAGATTCAGTGCAATCCCTATCAAATTACCAATGGCATTTTTCACAGAACTAGAATTAAAAATCTCAAAATTTCTGTAGTACACAAAAGACCCTGAATAGCAAAAGCAATCTCGAGAAAGAAAAACAGAGCTAGAGAAATCACGCTCCCTGACTTTAGACTATACTACAAAGCTACAGTAATCAATACAGAATGGTGCTGACACAAAAACAGAAATATAGTTCAGTGGAGCAGGATAGAAAGCCCAGAGATAAACCCATGCACCTATGGTCACCTAATCTATGACAAAGTAGGCAAGAACATACAATGGATAAAAGACAGTCTCTTCAATAAGTGGTGCTGGGAAAACTGGACAGCTACATGTAAAATAATGAAATTAGAACAAACCCTAACACCATACACAAAAATAAACTCTAAATGAATTAAAGACCTAAATATAAGGCCAGATACTGTAAAACTCTTAGAGGAAAACATAGGCAAAAGACTCTCTGGCATAAATCGCAGCAAGATCTTTTTGATTCACTTCCTAGAGTAATGACAATTTTTAAAAAAATAAACAAATGGGACCTATTTAAACTTAAAAGCTTCTTGCACAGCAAAGGGAACCATAAACAAAACGAAAAGACAACCCTCAGAATGGGAAAAAGTGTTTGCAAATGAGGCAACCAACAAGGGATTAATCTCCAAAATATACAAACAGCTCATGCAGCTCAATATCAGAAAAACAAACAAAAAATGGTTCAAAGATCTAAATAGACATTTCTTCAAAGAAAACATACAGGTGGTTAAAAGACACATGAAAAGATGCTCTACATCACGAATTATTAGAGAAATGAAAGTCAAAACTACAATGAGGTATCACCTCACATCAGTCAGAATGGCCATCATCAAAAATTCTACAAACTATAAATGCTGGAAAGGGTGTGGATAAAAGGGAACCCTTCTACTCTCTTGGTGGGAATGTAAATTGATACAGCAACTATGGAGAACTATGGAGGTTCCTTAAAACTAAAAATAGAGGGCTTCCCTGGTGGCGCAGTTGTTGAGAATCTGCCTGCTAATGCAGGGGACATGGGTTCGAGCCCTGGTCTGGGAAGATCTCACATGCCACGGAGCAACTAGGCCTGTGAGCCACAACTACTGAGCCTGCATGTCTGGAGCCTGTGCTCCGCAACAAGAGAGGCCGCAATAGTGAGAGGACCACACACCGTGATGAAGAGTGGCCCCCGCTTGCCACAACTAGAGAAAGCCCTCGCACAGAAACGAAGACCAACACAGCCAAAAAATAAATAAATAAATAAACAAATGTGGGGTTTAAAAAAAAAAACAAAAAAACTAAAAATATAGGTACCATGTCATCCAGCAATCCCACTCCTGGGAATATATCTGGAGAAAACCATAATTTGAAAAGATGCATGCATCCCAGCATTCATTGCAGCACTATTTACAATAACCAGGACATAGAAGCAGTCTAAATGTCTATCAACAGAGGAATGGATAAAGAAGATGTTGTACATATATAGAATGGAATATTACTCAGCCATAAAAATGAACAAAATAATGGCATTTGCTGCAACATGGATGGACCTAGAGATTGTCATACTGAGTGAAGTAACTCAAACAGAGAAAGACAAATATAATATGATATCACTTATATGTGGAGTCTAAAAAAAGGGAATCTAAAATGAACTTATCTACAAAACAGAAATAAAGTTACAGATGTAGAAAATAAACTTATAGATACTAGGGGGTAAGGGCAAGAGGGATAAATTGGAAGATTAGGATTGACATATACACACTACTATATGTAAAATAGATAACTAATGAGAACCTAAATGTATAGCATAGGGAACTCTACTCAATACTTTGTAATGGCCTATATGGGAATAGAATCTAAAAAAGAGTGGATATATGTATATGTATAACAGATTCACTTTGCTGTACACATGAAACTAACACAACATTGTAAATCAAATATACCCCAATAAAAATTAATAATAATTATGATAGTATCTCTAATGCTCATTAAGCAGTTACTCTATGCCAGGCATCTATATATATTAGTTCATTTAATTCTCTTAATTATTTATTACATTTTACAGATTAGAAAACTGAGGCACAGCACAATTATATAAGTTGCTCAAAGTCATGGGTCTAGTTAAAGGAGAGCTGAGATCCAAACTTAGGCAGGCTGTCTCCAGAGCGCATGCTTTCCTTTGTTTCATACGACACTGTACTTTATTTTTGGTAGAGAAGCTTAACCGCACTGTATCAACTTCCTTATTTTGGGCTTCAGTCCTCTATAATCTCTGGTGAAACTGCTCTTGCCAAATTTTACTTCTTGGAACCAATGGAAAAATTTCAACCTTATTTGATATATGTGTTGCACTCTTCCAGTTTCTCTTTATTGCATTTTTCTTTATTTCTTTTCACTTTGTCCGCTTGCTCAATAATTTTATTCATTCCCATCACTTTTTCTTACTACAAATATGTTAGTGATTGTCAGCTCTAAATCTCCAGCACAGATATCTTTTTCCTTAGTTTACATGTCTAGCTATCTACTGGGTATCTCAATATCCATGGGCACTGTGAATTTTACACTTTCATAATGAAACTCAAATCTTTCCCAAATATGACCATCCATCTAGTTTTTCAAGCAAGAAAGTTGAGTCACTAGTTCATTCACTTTCTTTTAACCTCTTACACGGTAAAGACAAATTAATCAGAAAGTCCTGTAGATTACATGTTATCATCTCATATCTATCATCTTTCTTTAATCTCTCTACTATTCTTTTAGTTCAAGGCCTTATAATTCCACGCCCATAATTATTGCAAAAATCTCTCAAGTAACCTCCAATTGTTAGTCTCATTTCCTTCTAGTCTGTTCTATAATTGGAATGATTTTTTCTAATATTCATATCAGTCATAGTACCTCTCTCTTTAAACACCTTCAAAGACTTTCTTTTTTTCTGTCCAGGATAAAAATCTATTCATGTTACCATGACATATTAAGGGCCTGTTAGATACAACCCTGCTTTTATTCTTACTGGGAGCTTTTCTTGCAATCTATTCTCTATTTATATCAAATAATTTATATCTTTCTAACCATATCATGGACTTATTCTCTATTATGCTATTGTCTAGCTATTTTGCATGCTATTGTCTCTGCCAAAAATATTTGGCAGTAAATGAAATGTTCTTTTATCCAATATTTCTATTATGGAATTGAATCAAATGTTTCCACAATCTATTATTATCCCTTCTTGAACGTCTTCATATGAACTCATACATTTAATTATGGATCCTACTTTGCTAGGTAAGCATTCTTTCTTTTTTCCTACCTATAAAATTATTTGAAGTATTTCTGAGTTTGTGAATTTCTTTTCTTTTTTTTTTTAAGCATCTTTATTGGAGTATAATTGCTTTACAATGGTGTGTTAGTTTCTGCTTTATAACAAAGTGAATCAGTTATACATATACATATGTTTGCATTTCTCTTCCCTCTTGCATCTCCCTCCCTCCCACCCTCCCTATCCCACCCCTCTAGGTGGTCACAAAGCACCGAGCTGATCTCCCTGTGCTATGCGGCTGCTTCCCACTAGCTACCTATTTTACATTTGGTAGTGTATATATGTCCATGACACTCTCTCACCCTGTCACATCTCACCCCTCCCCCTCCCCATATCCTCAAGTCCATTCTCTAGTAGGTCTGTGTCTTTATTCCCGTCTTGCCACTAGGTTCTTCATGACCTTTTTTTTTTTTCCCTTAGATTCCATATATATGTGTTAGCATACTGTATTTATTTTTCTACTTCTGACTTACTTCACTCTGTATGACAGACTCTAGGTCCATCCACTGCATTACAAATACCTCCATTTCATTTCTTTTTATGGCTGAGTAATATTCCATTGTATATATGTGCCACATCTTCTTTATCCATTCATCCGATGATAGACACTTAGGTTGCTTCCATGTCCTGGCTATTGTAAATAGAGCTGCAATGAACATTTTGGTACATGACTCTTTTTGAATTATGGTTTTCTCAGGGTATATGCCCAGTAGTGGGATTACTGGGTCGTATGGTAGTTCTATTTGTAGTTTTTTAAGGAACCTCCATACTGTTCTCCATAGTGGCTGTATCAATTTACATTCCCACCAACAGTGCAAGAGTGTTCCCTTTTCTCCACACCCTCTCCAGCATTTATTGTTTCTAGATTTTTTGATGATGGCCATTCTGACCGGTGTGAGATGATACCTCATTGTAGTTTTGATTTGCATTTCTCTAATGATTAATGATGTTGAGCATTCTTTCGTGTGTCTGTTGGCAATCTGTATATCTTCTTTGGAGAAATGTCTATTTAGGTCTTCTGCCCATTTTTGGATTGGGTTGTTCGTTTTTTTGTTATTCAGCTGCATGAGCTGCTTGTAAATCTTGGAGATTAATCCTTTGTCAGTTGCTTCATTTGCAAATATTTTCTCCCATTCTGAGGGTGGCCTTTTGGTCTTGTTTATGGTTTCCTTTGCTGTGCAAAAGCTTTTAAGTTTCATTAGGTCCCATTTGTTTATTTGTGTTTCTATTTCCATTTCTCTAGGAGCCGGGTCAAAAAGGATCTTGCTGTGATTTATGTCATAGAGTGTTCTGCCTATGTTTTCCTCTAAGAGTTTTATAGTGTCTGGCCTTAAACTTAAGTCTTTAATCCATTTTGAGTTTACTTTTGTGTATGGTGTCAGGGAGTGTTCTAATTTCATACTTTTACATGTACCTGTTCAATTTTCCCAGCACCACTTATTGAAGAGGCTGTCTTTTCTCCACTGTATATGCTTGCCTCCTTTATCAAAGATAAGGTGACCATAGGTGCGTGGGTTTATCTCTGGGCTTTCTATCCTGTTCCATTGATCTATATTTCTGTTTTTGTGCCAGTACCAAACTGTCTTGATTACTGTAGCTTTGTAATATAGTCTGAAGTCAGGGAGCCTGATCCCTCCAGCTCCATTTTTCGTTATCAAGATTGTGTTGGCTATTTGGGGTCTTTTGTGTTTCCATACAAATTGTGAAATTTTTTGTTCTAGTTCTGTGAAAAATGCCAGTGGTAGTTTGATAGGGATTGCATTGAATCTGCAGATTGCTTTGGGTAGTAGAGTCATTTTTACAATGTTGATTCTTCCAATCCAAGAACATGGTATATCTCTCTATCTATTTGTATCATCTTTAATTTTTTTCATCAGTGTCCTATAATTTTCTGCATACAGGTCTTTTGTCTCCTTAGGTAGGTTTATTCCTAGATATTTTATTCTTTTTGTTGCAATGGTAAACGGGAGTGTTTTCTTAATTTCACTTTCAGATTTCTCATCATTATAGATGAGGATGTATAGGAATGCAAGAGATTTCTGTGCATTAATTTTGTATCCTGCTACTTTACCAAATTCATTGATTAGCTCTAGTAGTTTTCTGGTAGCATCTTTAGGATTCTCTATGTATAGTATCATGTCATCTGCAAACAGTGACAGCTTTCCTTCTTCTTTTCCGATTTGGATTCCTTTTATTTCTTTTTCTTCTCTGATTGCTGTGGCTAACACTTCCAAAACTATGTTGAATAATAGTGGTGAGAGTGGGCATCCTTGTCTTGTTCATGATCTTAGTGGAAATGGTTTCTGTTTTTCACCATTGAGGACAATGTTGGCTGTGGGTTTGTCATATATGGCCTTTATTATGTTGAGGAAAGTTCCCTCTATGCCTACTTTCTGCAGGGCTTTTATCATAAACGGGTGTTGAATTTTGTGGAAAGTTTTCTCTGCATCTATTGAGATGATCATATGGTTTTTCTCTTTCAATTTGTTAATATGGTGTATCACGTTGATTGATTTGCGTATACTGAAGAATCCTTGCATTCCTGGAATAAACCCCACTTGATCATGGTGTATGATCCTTTTAATGTGCTGTTGGATTCTGTTTGCTAGTATTTAGTTGAGGATGTTTGCATCTATGTTCATTAGTGATATTGGCCTGTAGTTTTCTTTCTTTGTGACATCTTTGTCTGGTTTTGGTATCAGGGTGATGGTGGTCTCGAAGAATGAGTTGGGGAGTGTTCCTCCTTCTGCAATATTTTGGAAGAGTTTGAGAAGGTTAGGTGTTAGCTCTTCTCTAAATGTTTGATAGAATTCGCCTGTGAAGCCACCTGGTCCTGGGCTTTTGTTTGTTGGAAGATTTTTAATCACAGTTTCAATTTCAGTGCTTGTGATTGGTCTGTTCATATTTTCTATTTCATCCTGGTTCAGTCTCGGCAGGTTGTGCATTTCTAAGAATCTGTCCATTTCTTCCACGTTGTCCATTTTATTGGCATAGAGTTGCTTGTAGTAGTCTCTTAGGATGCTTTGTATTTCTGCAGTGTCAGTGGTTACTTCTCCTTTTTCATTTCTAATTCTATTGATTTGAGTCTTCTCCCTTTTTCTCTTGATGAGTCTGACTAATGGTTTATCAATTTTGTTTATCTTGTCAAAGAACCAGCTTTTAGTGTCATTGATTTTTGCTATTGTCTCCTTCATTTCTTTTTCATTTATTTCTGATCTGATCTTTATGATTTCTTTCCTTCTGCTAGCTTTGGGGTTTTTTTGTTCTTCTTTCTCTAATTGCTTCAGGTGCAAGGTTAGGTTGTTTATTCGAGATGTTTCCTGTTTCTTGAGGTAGGCTTGTATTGCTATAAACTTCCCTCTTAGAACTGCTTTTGCTGCATCCCGTAGGTTTTGGGTCATCGTGTCTCCATTGTCATTTGTTTCTAGGTATTTTTTGATTTCCCCTTTGATTTCTTTAGTGATCACTTCTTTATTAGGTAGTGTATTGTGTAGCCTCCATGTGTTTGTATTTTTTACAGATCTTTTCCTGTAATTGATATCTAGTCTCATAGCGTTGTGGTCGGAAAAGATACTTGATATGATTTCAATTTTCTTAAATTTACCAAGGCTTGATTTGTGACCCAAGATATGATCTATCCTGGAGAATGTTCCATGAGCACTTGAGAAAAATGTGTATTCTGTTGTTTTTGGGTGGAATGTCCTATAAATATCAATTAAGTCCATCTTGTTTAATGTATCATTTAAAGCTTGTGTTTCCTTATTTATTTTCATTTTGGATGATCTGTCCATTGGTGAAAGTGGGGTGTTAAAGTCCCCTACTATGATTGTGTTGCTGTTAATTTCCCCTTTTATGGCTGTTAGTATTTGCCTTATGTATTGAGGTGCTCCTATGTTGGGTGCATAAATATTTACAATTGTTATACCTTCCTCTTGGATCGATCCCTTGATCATTATATAGTGTCCTTCTTTGTCTCTTTTAATAGTCTTTATTTTAAAATCTATTTTGTCTGATATGAGAATTACTACTCCAGCTTTCTTTTGATTTCCATTTGCATGGAATATCTTCTACCATCCCCTCACTTTCAGTCTGTATGCGTCTCTAGGTCTGAAGTGGGTCTCTTGTAGACAGCATATATATGGGTCTTGTTTTTGTATCCATTCAGCCAGTCTGTGTCTTTTGGTGGGAGCATTTAATCTATTTACATTTAAGGTAATTATCGATATGTATGTTCCTATTCCCATTTTCTTTAATGTTTTGGGTTTGTTATTGTAGGTGTTTTCCTTCTCTTGTGTTTCTTGCCTAGAGAAGTTCCTTTAGCATTTGTTGTAAAGCTGGTTGCATGGTGCTGAACTCTCTCAGCTTTTGCTTGTCTGTAAAGGTTTTAATTTTTCCATCAAATCTGAATGAGATCCTTGCTGGGTAGAGTAATCTTGGTTGTAGGTTTTTCTCCTTCATCACTTTAAGTATATCCTGCCACTCCCTTCTGACTTGCAGAGTTTCTGCTGAAAGATCAGCTGTTAACCTTATGGGGATTCCCTTGTGTGTTATTTGTTGTTTTTCCCTTGCTGCTTTTAATATGTTTTTATTATATTTAATTTTTGAGAGTTTGATTAATATGTGTCTTGGCATGTTTCTCCTTGGATTTATCCTGTATGGGACTCTCTGTGCTTCCAGGACTTGATTAACTATTTCCTTTCCCATATTAGGGAAGTTTTCAACTATAATCTCTTCAAATATTTTCTCAGTCCCTTTCTTTTTCTCTTCTTCTTCTGGGACCCCTATAATTCGAATGTTGGTGCATTTAATGTTGTCCCAGAGGTCTCTGAGACTGTCCTCAGTTCTTTTCATTCTTTTTTCTTTATTCTGCTCTGCAGTAGTTATTTCCACCATTTTATCTTCCAGGTCACTTATCCGTTCTTCTGCCTCAGTTATTCTGCTATTGATGCCATCTAGAGTATTTTTAATTTCATTTATTGTGTTTTTCATCATTGCTTGGTTCCTCTTTAGTTCTTCTACGTCCTTGTTAAATGTTTCTTGCATTTTGTCTATTCTATTTCCAAGATTTTGGATCATCCTTACTATCATTATTCTGAATTCCTTTTCAGGTAGACTACCTATTTCCTCTTCATTTGTTAGGTCTGGTGTGTTTTGACCCTGCTCCTTCATCTGCTGTGTGTTTTTCTGTCTTCTCATTTTGCTTATCTTACTGTGTTTGGGATCTCCTTTTCACAGGCTGCAGGTTCGTAGTTCCCGTTGTTTTTGGTATCTGTCCCCAGTGGCTAAGGTTGGTTCAGTGGGTTGTGTAGGCTTCCTGGTGGAGGGAACTAGTGCCTGTGTTCTGGTAGATGAGGCTGGATCTTGTCTTTCTGGTGGGCACATCCATGTGTGGTGGTGTGTTTTGGGGTGTCTGTGGCCTTATTATGATTTTAGGCAGCCTCTCTGCTAATGGATGGGGCTGTGTTCCTGTCTTGCTAGTTGTTTGGCATAGGGTGCCCAGCACTGTAGCTTGCTGGTCGTTGAGTGAAGCTGGGTCTTGATGTTGAGATGGAGATCTCTGAAAGATTTTCGCCGTTTGGTATTACGTGGAGCTGGGAGGTCTCTTGTGGACCAGTGTCCTGAAGTTGGCTCTCCCACCTCAGAGGCACAGCCCTGATGCCTGGCTGGAGCACCAAGAGCCTTTCATCCCCATGGCTCAGAGTAAAAGGGAGAAAAAATAGAAAGAAAGATGATAAAATAAAATGAAATAAAATAAAGCTATTATAAAGCAAAGCTATACAGACAAAATCTCACCCAGAAGCATACACATATACACTCACAAAAAAAGGAAAAGGGGAAAAATTAATATATCCTGCTCCCAAAGTCCACCTCCTGAATTTGGGATGATTCGTTGTCTATTCAGGTATTCAACAGATGCAGGCACATCAAGTTGTTTGTGGAGTTTTAATCCGCTGCTTGTGAGGCTGCTGGGAGAGATTTCCCTTTCTCTTCTTTGTTCGCACAGCTCCCGGGGTTTAGCTTAGGATTTGGCCCCGCCTCTGCATGTAGGTCGCCTGAGGGCGTCTGTTCCCCGCCCAGACAGGACGGGGTTAAAGAAGCAGCTGATTCGGGGGCTCTGGCTCACTCAGGCGGGGGGGAGGGAAGGGTACGGATGCGGGGCGAGCCTGCGGCGGCAGAGGCCGGCGTGACGTTGCACCAGCCTGAGGCGCGCCGTGCGTTCTCCCGCGGAAGTTGTCCTCGGATCACGGGAGCCTGGCAGTGGCGGGCTGCACCGGCTCCCAGGAGGGGTGGTGTGGAGAGTGACCTGTGCTCGCACACAGGCTTTTTGGTGGCTGCAGCAGCAGCCTTAGCGTCTCATGCCCGTCTCTGGGGTCCGCGCTGATAGCCGCGGCTCGCGCCCGTTTCTGGAGTTCGTTTAGGCAGCGCTCTGAATCCCCTCTCCTTGCGCGCTGCGAAACAAAGAGGCAAGAAAAAGTCTCTTGCCTCTTTGGCAGCTGCAGACGTTTTCCCGGACTCCCTCCCGGCTAGCTGTCGTGCGCTAACCCCTTCAGGCTGTGTTCACGCCGCCAACCCCAGTCCTCTCCCTGTGATCCGACCTCCGAAGCCCGAGCCTCAGCTCCCAGCCCCCGCCCGCCACGGCGGGTGAGCAGACAAACCTCTTGGGCTGGTGAGTGCTGGTTGGCACCGCTCCTCTGTGCGGCAATCTCTCCGCTTTGCCCTCCACACCCCTGTGGCTGCGTTCTCCTCCGTGGCTCCGAAGCTTCCCCCCTCTGCCCCTCGCAGTCTCCGCCCACGAAGGGGCTTCCTAGTGTGTGGAAACCTTTCCTCCTTCATGGCTCCCTCCCACTGGTGCAGGTCCTGTCCCTATTCTTTTGTCTCTGTTATTTCTTTTTTCTTTTGCCCTACCCAAGTACGTGGGGAGTTTCTTGCCTTTTGGGAGGTCTGACGTCTTCTGCCAGCATTCAGTGGGTGTTCTGTGGGAGCAGTTCCACGTGTAGATGTATTTCTAATGTATCTGTGGGAAGGAAGGTGATCTCCGCGTCTTACTCTTCCGCCATCTTGCCCTATCTCCTTGTGAATTTGTTTTTCAATTTTTTTACAATGGTAATTTTAGATCTAAGGATCTTAATAGATTTACAATTCCATAGGTCAAAATATATTTGTGGTATTATTATTTTTTTTATAGAAGGGTGAAGAAACTTTTTGGGAAGGCATAATCTTTGTGAAAGTTTGAAACGTGTAGCTGGTGTGCTAACCTGGATTTTCTAAATTTATCTGATCAGTCTGTCATTGAAACTGACAACACCTCCCAAGGCTATGTGGATCATTTGGCACAGGCATTGCACCTAGAATAGGGTAAGCTCACAGTGAACACTCAGGTTATGAATGATGGATTTTACATAATGCCTGCATCTGCACCATGGTTCCCACAGGACCACTTTGATCCAGTGAGGCCATCCTGTACACTTAAAGAACTGAAAATCAGAGCAATACCATCTCTGTTTTTTGCTTCAGATCCCTCAGTCCTGGACAAGAAGCCCTAAAACAATTATATTTCTTAGATGTATCTGAGAACATTGGAACACTGACATACAATTTTTTTTTCTCCAAGGTAGATATTTTAAGACTAGAATGAGAAAGAGAGGTGAAAAATGGTTACTTATTGGAAAAATAAGAATTTTTTTAAAGTTCATTCTGTGCACAAAAATATTTAAAAAGTCATACAAGTTGATTTTTTTTTCCCTTTTAGGTAACCAGTAAAGTGTTCCATTTATGTGGACTGAAAGGAGCTAAATTTTGAGCAGTATTCTGGTGGTTGCCAATGAGTTTCTATTATTATTATTATTATTACTATTATTATTATTATTATTATTATTATTATTTGTCTTCTGAGTCCAAATTCAGTTTAGTTACCTTCTCCTCTTATCAAGTTACTGTATATGTCAAGTTTGTTATTTTTGAGAATTCCATAATGATACAGAAATATATAGCACATTAGCCAAGATAAACTTTCAGAAAATAGATTTTCAACATATATTCTGTCTTATTTTTTAAGATAAAATATATACCCCTTCCATTCTATCCTGTAACCCTTCTTCTTCCCTCAGGAATTTATCTAATTATAAAATATTAAGTATTTAATAATTTTCTGTTTATTTTATAATAATTTCTGTCTCCATTTTTTCTTTCTTGGTTTTGCCTACTTCTTCAACAAAGTTACGTGATATAACTTCCTTGGGAGAATTTTAGTTTTCTTAGGGAGACATAGCAAAAGGAGAGACAATGTTACAATTCAATCATTATGGAAATGCTAACATCACTATAGAAATTTCACAACATTCATTTTGAAAAAGCTCAAAAAATTTTATTATGGAAATATTTTTTTAAAAATCACTCATTTTATTCAATAAGCAGCTTTGAATGTCTTGCCTTTCAAATATTAGGCAACTGGGTCTAAATTTGCCTATTTGGTATTCTTGGGACCTTACATTTCCTGCTATCATCTTCCAGATGTTGACAGTACCTTTACATTACAGTTGACCCTTGAACAACATGAGTTTGAACTGCACAGGTCCATTTATATGTGGATTTTTTCAATAAATATGTACCACAGTACTACATCATCTGAATTGGTTGAATCTGCAGATGTGGAACTGTGGATATGGAGGACTGACTGCAAAACTAAACATGGATATTCGATTGCATGGGAGTTGGTTCCCCTAAACCCCACATTGTTCAAGGATCAACAGTACATCCATTCTTTCTATTTTACATGGAAAATGAGGTTAAGAGAGATCACTGCTTTGTCTCAGTATATAAAAAGTGTTGCACAAAACACACAATCTGATTTAGAAATAGGTAGAGGATCTGAAATAGAGATTTTTCCAAAGGAGACATACAAATGGCCAACAGGTACATGAAAAGGTGCTCAACATCACTAATTATCAAGAAAATTCAAATCAAAACTACAGTGAGATATCATCTCACACCTGTCAGAATGGCTATTGTCAAAAAGACAAGAAATAACAAGTGTTGGTGAGGATGTAGAGAAAAGAAATTCTAGTACACTTTTGGTGGGAATGTAAATTGGTGCAGCCAGTATGGAAAACAGTATGAACGTTCCTTAAATAATTGGAAATAGAACTATATATGATCCATCAATCCCACATCTGGGTATATAGCTGAAGAAAATGAAGTCAAGTTCTCAAAAAGGTACCTGTACTCCCCTGTTCATTATAATATTATTTACAATAGCCAAGACATGGAAACAACCTAAGTGTCCATTGATGGATGGATTTTAAAAATGTGGCAGAGAGTGATGTCAACATCATTTCAGAGTGAGATATTCCCTTTGTCTCTCCCTTTTAATCTATAATCAGTAAAATATTCACAACTCAACAAAGGTGCCTCTGCCCAACACTCTAGGATGCAAGAGTATTCCACATATCTGTACCTGTAAAGATGGGTGGACTAGAACACAGACAGGAGGCAGAACCAGGGGAACGGCAGATGGTGTCTGCAATTCTGGACCCGACTCATGGTGGCTGAGCCCACATCTCCAGAGAACCTGGTAGCAGCAGAGTAGGTGCCACACACAACTCTTGTCTCCTGGCTGCAGTGGGGATTGTGACACAGACAACTGAGCAGCAGTGGCAGTTGGGCTTAGGACCTTGTCTCTCTAGCCATGGAAGCACACATGACTCCAGTCCCCTACTCCCCAACCACAGTGGCAGAGTCAGCAAAACTGATAACACTGGACATGGCAGAGTTGCCCACATGACCCCAACATTCCATTCCATTCTCTCCTTACCCCTGCAACAGTGGAACTAACAACTCATGAGATCCCAGACTAAGTAGAAGAGCCTATCATTCTGGTGCCCCAGGTGGCAACACCAGTTACACTGGCAGCAGCAAGGCACAACAATCCTGAAGGCACAAACAGTGATAATGAGGGCACTGGGCAACACCTCTGACTCAGGTGGTGGAGGGTGAATAGTGCCAACCCTCAAATATAACCAGAGGCAGCTCAGGTAAGAGAAACCAAAAACTTGCACTATAGCATCATCTACTTGAAAACAAAAGAAAGACCTCCAATTTCTAACCTGTTGTATCTATAGAATCAAGTAAGAAAAACACTATTCACTGATCACTACTTCAAATGTGCCAGCAGAATAACAACTTATCAAGTACCATTAAGAATCACAGTAACACTGTACCACAAAAAGAAAATGACAATTGTCCAGAAACCAAACTTAAAGGCATGGAACATTTTGATCTAACAGAATTTAAAATAGAAACTCAACAATCTGCAAGAAAAATCAGAAAGGCAGTTTAATGAGCTCAGGAAGAAAATTAATGAACAGAAGGAATACTTTACCAAAGAGATCAAAACTCTAAAAAACAACCCAGCATAAATAATCCTGGAGCTAAATAAATCAAATGAGGTGAAGAATGGATTAGAAAATATTGAAAAGAGAGCAGAACATGTGGCAGAGAGAATTAGTGAGATTGAAGATAGAAATCTAGAAATGATGCAAGTAGATGAGAAAAGAAAATTTAAAAATGAGGAAATTCTACAAGGGTTACTTGACTCCTTTAAAGAAGGGCAACATTAGGGTAATGGGTCTCCCAGAGGGAGAAGAATGGGAGAAAGTGGCAGAGTATTTATTTAAATACAAGACGCCACAGCCTCTTCTGAGCTTTTTTCCCACCTCATCTGTAAAGAAAAGAATGTTTATAAAGGTATAGTTTTATCCTTCTAATAAATTTTAAAATTTCTTGACTAAAGGAACAGTTCTCATATGCAGGATTTTATTTAAAGTCCCTTACACATTACAATATTTCAAGAAAGTTCTCTAAATTTGTTGATTGATAATCACCTCTTGAAAAATAATGCTGATAGCACTTAAGTTTTTGCTGCTAAAAACAATTTAGGCAAGTATAGAAGAAGCCTCAAAGTTCTATTTAAATGCCTAGTTGTATGAAGTGCTTTGCAAGGTCCAAAATAAATTGAATTTCACATAAATTCTAGAAACTTTTAACTTTATATGCTTCTTATTTTAAAGATATGGAACAAAAAAAAAAGATATGGAGCTTTTTGAACACATCTTTAAATATTTTAAAACTTTTTTTGTTTAGCATAGAGCTCATTTTTCTCTTCTCCCATCCAAATAATATGAGTTTTAAGAGCCAGATGAACCCAGGCACAAATCTTGATTTTTCAACTTTCTAATGCATCAATAACATCTCCAAGATATTTTTTTTCAGTAAAAGAGAACTAATAACACCTGTCATAGTGTATCAACATAAAACAGTGGGAAAGAGGATTAAATAAAATTATAAAATGGCACTCAAAAATGTCTGTTACTTTTATTGATATAATTTGTATACACCCTTTTATATAGTTTTAAAAATTCTCTTACTGAAATTACCTTACTGAATCCCCTCCTTTACTGAGAAGTTATATAGGATAAAGAATAAACTATTAAATCCTTAGTACCAATTCTAGATGAAGAACTTATTTGAGGATAACATGAACCTAAAGTAATAGCACTGTGGGTATAAGGCAAGGGATGAGTAGACTTCATATACTTCCCAGATGTATGTATATTTTTTTCAAATTTATGTAGATCTTGTAATTAATTAAGAATAATAGTATTAGTTTCACTGGTGCTTTTGGAAATTTTGATATTTTCTGTACTAAGCAGTTGTCTTTAAAATACAAAGTAGAGGGGTGGAAACACTGTATTAAGCAGTTTGAATGTTCTTTCTGGAGAAAATGAATACCTGTTATCTTTTCTCTGGGATAAGAAATACAAAGATACATAAGATCTAGATCTTACCTTTAAAGAGATCTTTGTTTATCCTGATACTATGAAGAGTGGGATTAAAATAGTTTGATGAGGGAATCTTTCTGGTGATATTATTTTTATAGTTTCAGACAAAGTTTGCGAGATTAAAGCAGTTATTTGGAAGAGATAATTGGTGGAGATAAATTGCCACATACAATAGGGTAAGAAAAAAGAAGCAACATAGGGAAGGGTTTTGTAGCATGGCTTACTCCTAATTGTTAGGATGGATACATTTACAAAACCAGGTCAGGCATTGCTGTGGTGAAATATATCAAATTGCAATTTAGAGTGTGACCACTGAAAATGTTTTGTAAAAGTGTTGACCTGAAATATATAGATTGCCATACATTTACCCAACAAAGATGGATTTATTCAGGATCAGCAGAGAACTGCAATTCAGATCGGCAACAATGGGTAGCCACATGCAAGTTCCTGCATAGCAAGAGAAGAACAGTTTTATAGAGAGAAAAAAGAAGTTGAGAAGACTATAGTAAACAAAGAGTCCATGGCTTTTCATTGGCTGAATGCCTGCCAGGAAAGGAGAACTTCTTTCTGTTGGGCTCTGCTATTGTCATAGGGCACAAGAGCTCTCCTTCCTGGTTTCCCAACTCTATTTAGTTGAGGTTTCTGGTTACTATTAACTTTTTACATTTCCAACTTCTGGTCAAGATATTTCTCTGAAAGCATCACTCATTGAGAATTAGGTTTTCTACTTTCAGGTTTTTTTTTTTTTTTTTTTTTTCCCTCAGTGTCAGAAAGGACCTTTCCTGAATTTAGTGTCTCATGTGGGAGGGAGAGTACACAGATTGAAAACCTATTGAGGTTACATTTGAGTAACAAGGAGAGGTAGGAGGAAGAACTCTCAAGCACTTTTTATCTAAAGTCCATATGTTATCAAGATCATATACATTGGAGGTCAACAAATTTCCAACGGGCCTGCTCTCGATGTCTTTTATTTTTAATTAATTAATTAATTTTATTTTTGACTGCATTGGGTCTTCATTGCTGCACGTGGGCTTTCTCTAGTTGTGGCAAGTGGGGGTTACTCTTCATTGAGGTGTGCAGGCTTTTCATTGTGGTGGCTTCTCTTGTTGTGGAGCATGTGCTCTAGGTGCACGGGCTTCAGTAGTTGTGATTTGCGTGCTCTAGAGCTCAGGCTTTGTAGTTGTGGCACATGGGCTCAGTTGCTCCACGGTATGAGGGATTTTCCCAGTTTTGTATTTTGGGAAACTTAGGACACCATGAAGTTTATTTGGATTTAGGTGTAACCCTTGTTCTGATAATCAGATGCCCTAAATATTAAACCCGAGTTTGGGCAAACTGACATTTTTTTTTTTTTTGGCAACATTATGTGCCTCTAAGTCTAAAAGCTTTAGCAAGTGGATGTTGTCTTCATGTGAGGAGACTTGAGAAAGAGAACAAGTAAGTCATTCACATTTTGCAGCAAAGTAGAACCTTTAGAGAAGTTTATATCTTCCAGATCAGCCCTCAGGATTTGTGAGAAATAAGGACTTTTAGTAAAACCCTGAGGCATTACTGTTCAGCTAAGTTGTTTTTCTTCCCAAGTGAAGGCAAAAAGGTGTTGGCTACCTTCATCAACTGGAATACTAAAGAATGCAGTGCATAAATCAATTACAGTAAAGAATTAGATGTTAATAATGTATGAGGGTTAGGAACAATAGGGTGTCAAGGGATAACAGTGCTGTCTACTGTTCAGAGGTCCTGAAAAAATCTCCACTTTCAGCCCTTAGGTTTTCTCACTGGTAAAATGGGGGTGTTACAGGAGGTAATACAAGGTATAATGAGACCTTGAGCCTTTGTAATCTTCTATTAGGGGCTTTATGCCTTGAAGAGCTTCTTTACTTATACGGTATTGATTAATTCGTGAAAAGTTTTAGAAAGATTTATTTGAACCTTGATGGGAGGTATACTGTAAATTTTGCCAACATCAGTTGGATATTTTGCCCATGAGGAATGGGGTAGCTGATTCAACAGGGGCAAATGATCAGTGTTTTCAGAAACAGCTCTATTACTGCCAGAGATAGGAGAAATAAAAGGTATCAAAGGGTAATTTAATTCAAATGGTAATTTGATTACTATTGTCAATGTCTAGAATTATTTACCCCTTTTGTGAGAAAGAAATTCTGGCATGATAAATCTCTAAAAAGTCTTGGCCTAATAAATGGGTAGGGCAAAGCAACTGAGGAAAAAAGAGTGTGTGTCTCTCAAAAGACCTAAACAAAAGGGAATATAGGTTCAGAGAGAGCAACCTTTTGAGGTTCATTAGAGATTCTCACTATTTGAGCTGTTTTAGTACTCTTAGGCAGAGGTTGTTTTATAGTAGTGGGATAGCAAACTGAGACTGTGGCCCTGGTGTCAATTAGAACTGGAAGAGATTAATCCCCAATCTGGAGAAATGTTTCTCTAAGGTAATTAAATGGGAAGATTGGGATGATTATAGTTCCTTGGAGCCCCATCACTGAGAATTATGAGGATGTTGGAAAGACTGGTTAAAGGGTTAGAGATGCCTAAGGTGCTTAAATTTGTAAGAATCTCATTTCCAATGCCCTGGCTCTTTGCAATAATAGCAGAAATGAGGAGGGTTTTGGTTTTGTCTAGGATCCTCCATTTGCTGGATTTAAAGATTAGGAATTTTGGCAGCCTTCCTTAGATGTAATTCATCTAGAGTGCAAGAGAGTTGGTTTGCTAGATTATCTAAATCTGAAGTGGATATAGTTTCTTATTTCATCCTGATTCTTTTTACTAGAGGGAAAGGTTCTTGTTTAGCTCATTAACAAACATGGAATTAAAAGCAACCCTAGTGGAATTAACATCTGAAGGAAGAATTAATTTTTTAAAAAAACAATCTAAAGTCAATTGTAATAATCATGAACAGGTTTATCAGATTTTTATGTGCAAGCCTGAATTTTGTTTCAATTAACAGTCTTTGGAAAAGCCAAAATTTCTAGAATTCCTTGATGAAGTCATCTAGTAATTGCTTGAGCCTGATCATATAAGTTAGCAGGCTAGTCTCCTGATTTTAATTCTAGAGACCTTTCCAGATTTTCTCAGTTAGCAATTTTCATCCAATGCTTGGTCTCTCTTTCACTGAAAAGTATATAAAATAGCTGATATGAGTCAGAGAAACCAGGTTGATAAATTTAAATGACTATATTAAATTCCTCAGAAAAATCTGTGAGGATCTTCAGTTACATTGGGAAAATCTTTGACTATGTCTCACAGTTCTGCTTTAGTCCAGAGAGTATAAAAATTAAGGGTTTAGCCTCTGGATCCTCAGAAGTCTTAATTTTAAAGGAACAGGTGTTGGGCTTCCCTGGTGGTGCAGTGGTTAAGAATACACCTACCAATGCAGGGGGTACTGGTTTGAGGCCTGGTCCAGGGAGATCTCACATGCCATGGAGCAACTAAGCCCATGTGCCACAACTACTGAGACTGCACTCTAGAGCCCATGAGCCACAACTACTGAAGCCCACATGCTGCAACTACTGAAGCCTGCACACCTAGAGCTCATGCTCCACAACAAGAGAAGCCACCACAATGAAAAGCCTGCACACAGCAATGAAGACCTAACACAGCAATAAATAAATAAATAAATAAGCAAATTTATCAAAAAAATAAAGTAAATTTATCAAAAAAATAAATAAATGGGGAGAGTTTCAGAGAAAAGAAGTTCAGCCAAAGAATTAGCATGGGGGAATTGTGGGTATAGAGGAAGTATAGGTTGTATGGAAAAAAAGGAGAAAGATGACACAAGAGGTGGGGTCTGGCCATGAGAAACTGAGGAAGAGGCAAGATGGCACCAGAGGTGAAGCCTGAGACAAAGAAGCCAGGGAAGATGGCTCAATTCAAACAGCTTGCAAGCTAGTCCCAGTAAATCCTAAGGAAACAGCTTGGTTCTAGAGGAGGCAGGCTAAAGCCTTTTTTAGCCAGTCTCTAGAAGACAGCCCCTTCCGAATGAATAGGCTGAAGGCTGAAAACCCAGCAGTTTCAAAAAACAACCCCTGCTCCTGAAGGAATGCATTGAAGACTAGCCAGTTTCAGTGAAACAGTCTGATCTCAAAATCAGATTGAAATTCCAAATGACTACTTTCATACAGAACTAGGCCTTAACCAGAAAGATAAAATGATTAAATAAATCCTGACTAAACCCTGGAGAGCTTCAAATGCAAACAAAGCATGAGCTGGTATCCAGGAGCAAACCTAGGGCTGGCAAGAAAGCAGTGAGATGCAATGGGCTAAATTGTGGGTGCTGCACCTGTTTGCTCACTATCCCCAGAGCCTTTGGGGGTCTTCTCTCGTCCCTGTACAGGCCACCAAATGTTGACCTGAAATAAATGGACTGTCAGATATTTCTCCAGCAAAGATGATTTGTTCAGGATCAGCAGAGAATTTCAATTTGGGATCTGCATACACAGTGAACCAGGGAAGAAAAATGTTGTTATAGAGAGGAAAAGAAGTTGGGAAGGCTATAGTAAACAAAGAATTTGCAGCTTTTCATTGACTGAGTCCTTGCCAGGAAAGAGAAATCGTTTTTTCTTCCTGCTGGGCTCTGCTTTTTTTGTAGGGTGTGAAAGCTCTCCCTTCTGGTCTCCTAGCTCTATTTAATTGAGGTTTCTGTTTATTCATTTTTTACAACAGCAGTAGAGTGGATGATTTTATTCAGTGGGCCAATTAATTGGAGTCCATTTTCAACAACACATTATGTGGCTGCAAAAGAAAAAAATTAGAGTAGATTTATATGGACTGCTATGCTAAATAAGATAAAATATTCAGTGTAAAATTATTATAATGAACAGAATAGATAATGTGACCCTACTGATCATACATAAACAAGATGAAAAGACAACACTCAGAATGGGAGAAAATATTTGCAAATGAAGCAACTGACAAAGGATAGATCTCCAAAATATACAAGCAGCTCATGCAGCTCAATAAAAAAAAATAATAAATAAAAATAAAAGAATGGGCAGAAGACCTAAATAGACATTTCTCCAAAGAAGACATACAGAAGGCCCACAAACACATGAAAAAATACTCAACTTCACTAATTATTAGAGAAATGCAAACCAAAAGTACAATGAGGTATCACCTCACACCGGTCAGAATGGCCATCATCAAAAAATCTACAAACAGGGGCTTCCCTGGTGGTGCAGTGGTTGAGAATCTGCCTGCCAATGCAGGGGACACGGGTTCAAGCCTTGTCTGGGAAGATCCCACATGCCGCGGAGCAACTAGGCCCGTGAGCCACAACTACTGAGCCTGCACGTCTGGAGCTTGTGCTCTGCAACAAGGGAGGCCGTGACAGTGAGAGGCCCGCACACCATGATGAAGAGTGGCCCCCACTTGCCGCAACTAGAGAAAGCCCATGCACAGAAACGAAGACCCAACACAGCCAAAAATAAATAAATAAAATTAAAAAAAAAAACTTCTGGGGATTAGTACATGGGTATCTTTAGAGGGTCACTATTCAAAAAATCTACAAACAATAAATGTTGGAGAGGGTGTAGAGAAAAGGGAACCCTCATGCACTGTTGATGGGAATGTAAATTGATACAGCCACTACGGAGAACAGTATGGAGGTTCCTTAAAAAACTAAAATTAGAATTACCATATGACACAGCAATCCCACTGCTGGGCATATACCCTGAGAAAACCATAATTCAAAAAGACACATGCACCCCATTGTTAATAGCAGCACTATTTACAATAGCCAGGACAAAGAAGCAACCTAAATGTCCATCAACAGAGGAATGGATAAAGAAGATGTGGTACATATATACAATGGAATATTACTAAGCCATAAAAAAGAATGAAATTGGGTCATTTGTAGAGACGTGGATGGACCTAGAAAGTGTCATATTGAGTAAAGTAAGTCAGAAAGAGAAAAACAAATGTATATTAACACATATATGTGAAATCTAGAAAAATGCTATAGATGATCTTATTTGCAAAGCAGAAATAGAGACACAGATGTAGAGAACAAATGTATCGATACCAAGGGGGAAAGGGGGGGTGGGTGGGAGGAATTGGGAGATTGGGATTGACACATATACACTACTGATACTATGTATAAAATAGATAACTAATGAGAACATACTATATAGCAAAGGGAACTCTACTTAATGCACTGCGGTGACCTAAATGGGAAGGAAATCCAAAATAGAGGGGATATATATATATATATGTATAGCTGATTCATTTTGCTGTACAATAGAAACAAACCCAACATTGTAAAGCAAATATAATCCAATAAAAATTAATTTTAAAAAAGTGATATAAATATGAAAGTATCTATACATTTATACTATATATGTGTTTTTCTTTTTCCCTAGAAGAGAACACAAGTACATTGTAGTGTAAGCCCTGACAGTTGTTTTTTTCTTTTTTGTAATGCAAGAGTATGACTTAAGATTTGATTGTTGAGGCATCCATTTCAAAGAGGCATCCCATTCAAAGATGGCTATCTCAAATAAACAGATTGCTAGCCATAGCTAAATAAAGAGCCAGGCTATCTCCCCAACTGAGACACTTTTCTTTTACAGACCTTGGTTGATTTCAATAACTAACCATTTCCACTACTTATTTTTTTCTCTCCCCACACTTTAAATTTCCACTTTTATGTTTCAAATTCACCAATAACTTGAACTCTCAAAACCCTAAGCCCCCACCCTCAACCCCAGTAAAAGCAGAGCCCCAGACCCATGTGTGCTATCTTTCTCTCTACTCTTGACCTCACTGTATGGCCCCAGGTGTGCTATGAAATTTCCAGGTCTTATAAGTAATAAACCTCTATTTTTTTCAAAGTCTCCTGATGGTTATTGTTGGAGGGTATCTTGCAATCATAATAAGGACCACAAGGGCCAGTTCAACCACAATGTTGTTTATTGATAGGCTGAGACCAGAACCTAACATACATGTTAAACCACTACTCAGAAATAGGACTAATATTTGGAATTGGGTGAATTACTATCATTGTTGTGGTCTCCAAAAAGATTTCTAATAAATAGACTTCTTTTTCCCCACCAAAGCTATTAGCAATTTGAGAAACAAAATAATAACAAAGGGGAAAAAAACCTCACAGATTTAAGTCAGTACGGATTAAGTTCCAGAGTCTGAGACTCAAATAGATCTGCTAACTGAGTCTCAGAAAAAGGCAGATTTACGCATCGGTAAATATCAACCCCATCCCAATCTTTTACTACCTGCAGGAGCAACCACTCTAGAGAACCAGCGGACAGCCTGTTTCTTGAAGATGAAAAGATCCAAAGTTGAAAAAGGAGGGTAGAACTAAGTCAAACATGCCTATTCATTCTTGTCAAATTTACCAATATAACCAAATTTACCAGTATAATATTACTTTAGGAGCAGAGTGAGTAAAGGAGAAAATAAAATCAGAATTTGCTCATAGGAGAAATCTCTCCTCATGCAGGCCAAAGGTGAAGAAAAGGTCCCTTCTAGCAGTCATTTTCTTACTGTCTGTAACATTTAAATTTTTTGCCACATGCAGATTTTACTTTGTACTAAATCTAGTCAATATTATTTAAAATAGATTCTTACTCTTTAATTTTATAAACTTTAATAACAATTAGAACTGTCTAGAAACGGAAAAGACTGCCTTATAATTTATTCTTTTATTTGCTATCCATCAGAAATTAGTTATTGGAGATATACTGCTTTCTGGAATCTCTGAATAGATTAGATTGTAGGAGGAGAAAGGAAGCAGAGAGGCAACAATTGTTTCCCATCACTGAAACTGTCATACAGCCAGAGGTCTATGGAAGAAGATTTGGGTAGACTATGACCTCAGACTTGAAAAGCATCTGAATTTTGAGGCCTGTATGAAAGTGAAGCTCATAAATGGAACGTGTAATCTGGGTCAGAGTACAGAAGGTAGTGAGATATAGACTTAGTATGCTGAAGAAATAGGGGTAGTGTCCTCTGTACACTACTTATTCCTACTAGGAGTTGATTTTGATTACTACAGCTTTGTTTGAAAAGCTATAAAGTGAGTGTGATGCCTCCAGCTTTGTTTTTATGTCTTCTTTGGAAAAATGACTATTCTGTTCTTCTACTCGTTTTTTAATTGGATTTTTTTTGGGTTTTTTTGTGTTTTTTTCCCCCCTTGGGTTATATGAGTTCTTTACATATTTTAGATATTAATCCCTTATCAAGGTATGTGGAT